>NW_021620397.1:921210-1013754 GCF_004785775.1 Grammomys surdaster
GAGAGAGAGAGAGAGAGTCTCCAGACTCTCTCTTATTATTAGATGGGATGGCAGCCCATCTAATAATAAGTTACTCCTCACTACCTCGCTTCAAAACAGACGGAGGCAGTTGAAGAGGTACCATCTTTAAAAGTTCCATTTGCGATCCTGACAATGAAGCATTCCGACACCCCAGTAAAGACTCGCTTTCCTGATTCAAAATTAAAAAGAAATTTTCTGAGGAGACTGTGAACTATACACGCCTAGGCCAGAGAGTCAAATCATTGGGTTTTTTTTTATAAGATTTTTTTTTTAACCTCTAGGTTCCTGAGCTGCAGTACAAAAGCTGCTTTCAGTTTCTACTCATTCATGTTTGAGCCACTGGTGAGTGGATAATATTTTTCATGAGTCATTAGTTGCTTGTAGCATCTTATCACCAAAAGCAGCCTTTTAGGTACCGTATATACATCATCGGAGTCTTCTCTTCTCAGTAGCGGCTCTAGCAGTGGGAATAACCTGACTTAAACAAAAGCCTGGTAGTAGAATACAAAAAGACATTTCCAAGAACATCCCATGGCCTATGGAAGTACTGACATTTTTGCCTCTTGCCAGTCATCTCTGCTCTGCAGGCACAAAGAATTATCTGAACACAGCATCACCCAGGGAGAATCCACTGCAGTCACAGACGCCCTGGGATAGGACTTAGCTTAAGAGAAACAACATTGCTTCCCAAACAGAAAAGACAGAGTTGAAAATAGAGTTCTACTTGCTTCCTGTATAACTTAACCTAACCCTCCGCGTCTGGGCTGAGGCAGGAGGGCACTTATATAATAACAACCACTCCTAAGACAAGTGGTGAGCATGAGATAACATTATTTTAAGAATGTCCACCCGTTTATTTGGGGTTCTGCCTGTTGAAAGAGTGGGTCTCCAAAAGCGCTTCATCACCATAGCAACTAAATAAAGTAACAGTCCTCAATCGATCCCAAAATAGTTCCTACCTACAGCCATTTTCCAAACTTTAAAAAAAAAAGCCAAATATTTCAAGGACTTTGGGGTACAGAACTGATACTTACACTAATCGTCCTTATGTGTCCGTGTTCAAGAACCAGCACACAGGGGCCCATAATATATGGAAGAGTCCTCCATGGTGCACAGGCTGTATTCTAGCCAATGGTGATCTACATACCCATCCTGTTCGTGGCTCCCATCCCAGAATGTGTAACTGTAGTGAATATGCTTGGAAATAGGTGGAATCTTTGTATTGATTCCCTGGCTTGTGGGACAGTGTTGAGAGCTTTGGGGGCCACTTCTAGGAATCTGGCATTTGTCACTGGGCTCAGACAAGGAAGTAGGCTCAGATAAGAATATTAGAAATAGTGACCATGGGGCTTTGCTTACTGCTTTGCTTGATTACTACCTTATGTGCTCTGTTTACTGCTTTACTTAATTCTGACCTTGTGTGATCCTTTTGCTTACTACTCTGCTTGATGACTACCTTGTGAGACCTTGTTAACTACTTCGCTTGATTACTCGGTCTTTGATCTAAGAACGGACCATGTGTTTTTCTGGATGTACTTAGAATGATATAAAAGCAGACTGGGAAAGAGTAGGGCTGCTTCAGCCTCTGTGCGGGCCTGAGTTCTATAATTTTGTCTAATTGTTTTTCTTCTTTTTCTATCCTCACGCCCTCCTGCTGACTGACTGAGCTGGCTTGGTCAGAATAGGACCTATATCATAGAGAACAATAGTTTAAAACCTCATTGCTTCCCTCTCTGATTCCAGTGGAGGAAAGGAGAAGCTCCACTTGTAAAATTTCCATAACAAGTCTGAATCTATGTCAATTTTATAATGAAAAGAAAAGCATAGGAAGGGAAGAGAGGGTGTAAAAAGGGGAGCAGGCTCCCACTCCATGTTTAGTCAACACCTCTCACGCTCAGCTGTCTCGGGTGCCATTCTGTGATCAGCTGGATAGGCCTTCAGCTCACGAGTTCCCCAATCAAAGACTAACGTTGCCTTCAGGAATGCTACCATCCACTTTTCAGCCCAGAAGCCAAATACACCAACCAAGGCTCCACTCATGTTTGAATCCTACAAAAAATTCTAAATTTATTTTATTTGTTCAGGAAATATTCACCACCTAAAGTACACCCGCCTCATATAACTATAAGGTACATCCTCTTGGGGGCATGTGTCCAAAAGATGTTACAACTATTCTTGCCTACGAAATTATTGCCGGACACTTATTTTCTGTCTCCTTTACATTTTGTTGTCTCCTCATTGTAAGTCCCAAAGTCAATGAAGCAGTGATAATCAGAGTATATATCAAAGGGACGTTTAAATTGGAACCGTTTTCTGTTTACCAAAGGCACTCTGAAGGACAGTTTTTTTCGGGCAGTTACACATTTACATAGGAGATTCAATCAGATCATACTTGCAAAATAGCTGCATGTTGAGGCGCTTTGGATTTGAGGTGATAAGATGGAAGTGGCATTGTATGAAATCTGCTATCAGTACTAAATGAGGAAGGGTAAGGGCAAAATATCACTTTAATTACTGCGATGACTGTGTCAGGGTGAGCGCAGCAAAAGAAAACAATGGAAATGGGAAAGCATTCTGAAGAGGCGAAAAAAAAAACAAAAAAAAAACACCATTTAGAAGCTCCTCTGATTAACTCTATATCTCTGTAAATTGATGGATGAAAATATATCCAACTCTAAAAAAAAAAAAAAACAAAATGTGGATTAACTTAGAATTCAAATAAGAGAACTAAGTGAAAACTTGTTTGGTTATTTGAGCGGAAGTGGTGAAAAAAAAAAAAAAGAGCATAGCTCCGGTTAAAGTTGGAAGCAAAGCCAGAGGTCACGATTTGATTTTTATTCAGTATATAATTTGTAACAAAGAATCTAGTAACATAAGTGTTTTAAGGGAACAGAGTAATGCTACATGTGAGGAAAAGTTAGAGAATATTTGCATTCAGCAATCACAAATTTTAAATCTAATCTATTTACAGGAAATCAGTGTGAACTTGGACTTCTGCACACCAAGGACAGGGAGCTGTCCTGTAATATTCAAGGATAATTTTCATAGTAAAAGTCCAAGGACTGTGGAGGTGGTGCTTTCAGGTCACCCATTTGTTTTCAGAGGTATTTCCTAAAGGAAATGTTGTTCCTCTGAGACTGCAAGTAAATATTTGAATCTGCTCAACGAACTTAAAATGATTAAATGAAACTGTAACCTAATTGGTTTTGATTCCCAGTCATCTACCCATCGCACAAACTGTGCCTCCGTCCCTTGCTCAGCATGGCACCTTCAAATTCCTTGAATAGTTTATAGAAGGAAAAAAAAAAACAGATGATTCTCTCGTGCTACCTTTAAAGCAAGACATGGAATCTCCCTCTTCTACAGGAGGGCTTTTACAGGGTAAGCTACAGACCTGGGATATCTGCAAGCCATGAAGAGTAGCCTAGCAAGCGGCGGCACCCTTCCATGGCCTCTGCATCAGCTCCTGCCTCCATGTTCCTGCCCTGTTTTAGCTCCTGTCCTGACTTCCTTCAGTGACGAACAGTGTTGTCCAAGCGTGAGCCAAGTAAACACTTTTCTCTTCCCAACTTGCTTTCTGACCATGGTGTTTCATCCCAGCAATAGAAACCCTAACTAAGGACACGCACAGGGAGAACTTCATCAGAACACACCAACATAAAACACCAAAAGTGAGCCCCAAAACTGAGCCCCAATGTGGATGATGGGGTTTTTATAACTATTTATCAATGTAGGCTCATAGATTGTAACAAACGTACATGTGAGGAATGAAAATGCTGCCAAAGAGAGAGACGACTCCTGTGTGGAGCGGTAGGCGCATGGTAACTAACACTGCATGCTTTCCACTCAATCTTGCTATTTACCTAAAGCTACGTAAAGGAAGCAAAGGAAAGTAGCGGGTGCCTGAAATCACAGTCATCCCGGAAGCTAAGGCAGGAAGATCATTTGGGGCAAGGAGTTTTAAGAGCAGCTTATGTAAGACGGCAATACTCGATCTCAAAAACGACGAAAAAGAACGAGGGCTGAGAAGGTGCTTGTGTCTGGGCCTGAGTTTGAGTCCACAGTGTGGAAAATTCCAAGCACAGTGGTACACGACCGTAATTCCAGCACCAGGGAGGTTGAGACAAGAGAATCCCTAGCGCAATGGCTCTCAACCTTCCTAACGCTGTGACCCTTTAACATAGTTCCCCACGTTGTGCTGACCCCCAACCATAAAATCATTCCGTGGCTACTCCATAACTGTAATTTTGCTACTGTTATGGATCATTACGTAAACATCTGATATTCGACTCTCGATGGGGTCGAGACTCACAAATTGAGAACCACCGCCTAAGGTTTCCTGGTCAGCCAATTCAATTCAATTGACAAAGGCAGACAGCTAAAGACTGAGCTCATGGGATTTCAGGTAGCAACAGGACTCCATTTGGAACTGGACTAGAGGCCCTTTGTGGTCCATTTTGACAAAAGAATCATCTACCATTTGGCCATGCGCTGAAAATTTGAATGAGACTGGATTCAAAAGGAATAGACCGATTAATTCGGGACATAGTCGTTGCTGGCTGCTTGTAGTTATACTTCCAGTGAGACTCAGAAGCAAAATGTAAGACTCAAGTCTGGAAAATGTGCAGTTTGGACAAGCAAGGAACAATTTTAAGGTTATAAACAGAGTTCATAGTTATTAAAGGTATTAGTGCCATTAAAGAAGTCAGGCACTCTGCATTGAAAAATATGTAAAAGGAGCCAGGTGGAGGTGGCGCACGCCTTTAATCCCAGCACTCGGGAGGCAGGCGGATCTCTTAGTTTGAGGCCAACCTAGTCTACAAAGTGAGTTCCAGGACAGCCAGGGCTACACAGAGAAACCCTGTCTTGAAAAGAGAAAGAAAGAGAAAGAGGGGGGAGGGGAAGGGGAAAAGGGAGAGGGGGAGGGGAGAGGGAGAGGGGGAGGGGAGAGGGAAGGGGAAAGGGGGGGAAGACAGACGGAGAGGGAGACAGACGGAGAGGGAGAGGGAGACCGAGACCGGGACAGGGACGGAGACGGAGACGGAGACGGAGAGAGACGAGACGGAAAGCGAGAATAAGAAGAATGTATTGGAGGTATTTCAGCAAATAAGGACACCCTACCCATAACACTCAAGGGTGATGGTAAAACTAAAAGTGTAATTTTCTATAATGAGAGGATACCTCCAGGCACCAGCCACCCAGGCACCAGCCACCCAGGCACTCGGAAGCTGCTGCTGCTATCAAAACCACCATGACAGCAGGACTTCTGAACCCACCTAGTGCAGGCTTTGAAGATGCAACACGTATGGGGTTACGGTGACGTTCACCGACACTCCAAACAAAAGCCCATAAGGCAGGACAATGTTCAGTACAGTCGTATTCCCAGTACAGAGTGTGAACATGTGAGGCTGAACCCTAAGCTGTAGCGGAATCCCCAGGATGCCTGAGACGCCAGGAATGTGGACACACATAGGAAAGTGATAAGAAATGAGGATAGGAGAGCTAAGCTAGAAGCCATGCGCGCTGCAAATGGCCAGGATTCAAACCACTGCGTCACATGCCCCAGGTGCCGGACAAGGAACTACAGTATGTATGTAATGTTTGCTCTGCCCGATTTCGGCCTCGCTGACAGTACTATATTTTGATGTTGTCTCCCCCGTCTGTGGCTCTAAGTATCATTCTTTGGACTTTGAATATTTTATGTGATGGTTAAATAAACCCTTCCTGGTTTTACAGGCATGATAGATGCAAGAGTCCTGGAGGCTTGTGTTGACGTTCTAGAAGGCTGTGGAGGCCACGTGATATGACGTAGGATTAGAGTCTCTGCAAGGATGTCCTGAGAAGCTACTGTGCAGAGCTGTGAAGGTGAAAACCTAAATTGTAGTGGATACCGAAGGATGTTAGGGATGCCAGGATCATAAGGCATCCAGTGAGGAGAACGTTAGGCATATGAGGTCCTGGCCCAAGAGGGCACTGTGAGCACCAGTGATGGAGTAACAAGCCTTTGGGGCGTGATTCTATCCTAAGCCCCAAGATGGCTAGCACAGAATTGCACAACTGAGTGATTTCTCTGCTGAGTTTCACTCTTGATTTTATCTGATAGTCTTTCGATAATCTCTCATTCCTCTCTTTTGGAGTGGGAAGGTTTACTCTGTGTCATTGTCCTCTGGAAGTAGGTAACTTGCTTCTTATTGGCTGGTGTTGCAGGGGCTCACAGCTAAAAGATTGTCTGAGTCTCAGAAGACAATCTGCATTAAAACTCTTGAGGAGTGTGGCCATTGTTAAAGTCTATGGGGACTTTTGAAGCTGGAAAGGGGGTGTAAGATGATGGCTGAAAAGTAATATGTTGGGGGCTAGAGAGATGGCCCAGTGGTTAAGAGCACTGTCTGCTCTTCCAGAGGTCCTGAGTTCAATTCCCAGCAACCACATGGCGGCTCACAACCATCTGTAATGGGATCCGATGCCCTCTTCTGGTGTGTCTGAAGACAGTAACAGTGTACTCACATGCATTAAAAAAAAAAGTAATACTTGAGTGTCAAGTTGACAAGGGATGGACTGTGATGGCCAATATTGTCAACATCCCAGAATCTATAGCAATCTATTTGACAAAGATCTGGGAATATCTGTGGTGCAAAATTATTTAATTGGTGCAGAGTTTCAGTTTCTCTGTAACACAGAAGAGATAGTGGCTGACCAACAATTCGAATATTTTTTATGCCACTGTAGTGAAAATAGTATATTTTGTGTAATGTGTATTTATTCATAATTCCAAAACATGAATTTTTAAAATAAGGATCAACAAGAACCTGCTGCTTAACCTGACAACTTGACTTTGACCCCAGAAACTTACATAGTGGAAGGAGAGAGCATTGAGATACTACCCTCCCACCTAATCCCAAACAGAATGGGCAGAATCTACAAACCTCGTAATAAACGTTGTAGAGGATGTAGGGGAAGAGTGACGTCACTGGCGGGAGTGCAAGATAAAAAATAGACACAATGAAATGTTGCTCCTCTGTAAGGGCAACTCTTAGCTGACTACAGGTTATGTCATCTTGAGGAGATAATCTTTCACCCATCCATTAAAAAAATACAAGATAGGCCTTGAGAGATGGCTTAGCAGTTAAGAGCACATACTGTTCCTGACTTCTGTTCCCAGCACACATTAGTTAGCTCACAACTGCCTCCAACTCCAGCTACAAGAGATCTGGTACCCTTTTCTTGCCTCTGTGAACACTGCATTTGGGTGCACAAACCCCTACATACTTACACACATGCACACATACACATGGACGTGCACACACATACACACACTCATGCACACTCACACACATGCATGCACACACACAGTTACAAACAAAAGTTAGCCCTTCTGTACTGTACCTAACTTCCTTATCCAGAGAAACCCCTCACTTCCTTCTCCAGGGTCTAGCCTCAAGCCTTCTTTTCCTTCCTTTCCATATCTTCTCCCCAATCCATCATATCTACCCTGGGTTCCATATCCAGTTCCCCACCTCCCCTGATTATACTGGAATCAATTTCAAGGTCTCTACCAGGGCCTTCATTACCAATCCTTAAAACCACAGGCCCATCACATACCAAATCTAACCTTTCCACCCAACCAGATCTACCTCCACTCTTCTCGCTTGGATGAAAGTCAGGCACCTGCCCACCAGCCCATCTTACCCTCCTGCCCAGTCTCCTCTTTCTACCTGACTTCATTCTACCAAAAGCCATCCCCAGTCTCTAGGCCCCAATCTACATGCACATCCTGTCTCTGACTCAGCCTACATTGTCCATATCATACTTAAAACTAACAAAAGAAGTCCATGTGCCAAAATCTTATCAGAAAAATAATGCCACTGTGAAAGATCAAGCCAGTATCTTCTCTCCAAAATCTACCAATCCTATAGAAATGTCTTCCAATGGGAATTACCTAGATGAACTCCCAAGAACATAGAATTGAAAAGAACAATCGTAGACTTCATCGAAGAATTCAGAGAGTTGAAAGAAGACATAAACAGCTGGATGGAGTTAAAAAGAAAGAACTTGTTTTTATTGTCATGCTTGTTCCTTGACTATTTGCATCTATTGTATTGCTAGACCCTTAACCTAGAACTGACCTGAATACTTGCATGTAATTAAAATGGTATAAAAGCAAAAAGGGAGAGGGAGGATGGGATAGGGGGTTTTAAGGAGGGGAAATGGGGAAGAGAATGACATCTGAAATGTAAATAAATAAAATACCCAATTTAAAAAGAAAGAATCACGAATGTGGGATGCCCCAGAGAATTTGATGGAACGGATGAAGACAATCTAGGTCTTGAGAACAAAATCAATAAAGAGACAGAAGCATTGAAGAGGACTCAGGAGAAACGAAGATGGGACTAAAAACCCAGTAACTCAACAAGAAAGCTGAAGGAAAACCTTACAAGTAAAATAAATCAAGCAGAAGGTCGAATTTCAGGATTCAATGAAAAAGTAGAGAAGGCAGAATTTTTAAAAAGAAATATGAAAAAAACTTTAAACACAGGAAAGAAACATAAAGAAAATGTGAGACACTATTAAAAAAAGAAAGAAACAAACAAACCTTGGAATTATAGGCATAGTTGAGAGAGGAGAATCCCAAATCAATTGCAAAAGCCAGATCTTCAACAGGATCACAGAAGAACACTTCCTAGTACAGACTCATACCAATGCAAGAAGCACATAGAACACCAAATACACAAGACCAGGAAAGGAGCTCTCCACTTTAGCCTTCATCAAACCCCTCCCCTCAGAGCTCAGGGAACTATGCAGAAGAGGAGACAGATTGTAAGAGCCAGAGGGGACAGGGAACACTCAAAGAGGCTGTGACTGTGTACACAGGGCCTGCAACAGGTCCAAGCCTGACAGAATCCAAGCACTGTGAGAGAAAAATAAAGTGCTCCCATGCATAGCCAAGAAGCCATCTCAAGTTTATAACCACTTGCAAAGGAAAGAAACGGTTTCTCCAGTGGAGTCTCACTGTGCATATACAGCAGACTTAAGAGTAGATCCCATGCCCATAGTAGGTGGGCAACAGACACACACACACACACACACAAATGAACTCAGTGATGTTTTAGGGTTTTTTTTTGTCTCATATTGCTTTATTTGAATTTTTTTTTTACTTTATTGGGCATCTGTTTGTATATTATAGTTTCTGATTTTGTGGAGTGTGTGTGTGTGTGTGTGTGTCTGTGTCTGTGTGTCTGTGTGATGCTTTTTGTTTGTTTTAGTTTTTGTTTTTCTGATTCTGTTTTGTTTGTTTTTCTATTTGTTTTCTTTCAAAAAGAAAGAAGAAAGAAAGAGAGGGGAGAGGGAGAAAGGGAAACAGAAAAGGCATGGAATTGGTTGGGTGCAATGGTGGTTTAAATAGGAATGGCCTCCATAGGCTCATAGGTTTGAATACTCGGTCACCAGAATAGCACTATTAGGAGATGTGGCTTTGTTGGAGTAGGTGTGGTCCTACTGGAGAAAGTCTTTGGGGTTAGCCTCTGAGGTTCCAAATGCTCAAGACAGGCCCAGTGTCATTCTGTCTTCCTGGTACCTGTGGATCCAGATGTAAAACCGCACTTCTCCTCCAACACAGTGTCTGCCTGTTATTCAACATGCTTTCTTCCATGGCAATAATGGACTATACCTCTGGATGTGTACACCAGCACCAATTAAATGTTTTTCTTTATAAGAGTTGCCACGGTCGTGGTGCGTCTTCACAGCAATGAAACCAGAAGGCAGAGTGGGGGAAGATATGGAAAAGAATGAGGGAGGGGAAGCCATGCTCAGAGCATATTGTAAGAAAAAAATATTTACAATAAAAAAATAGCAAAATTAGCAGAAAGGAGATAAACACATAGAATATATTTGCTAAATATAGCAATCTAATTCAGAACTGTAAAAATACCATTCTATGTTTAAGCTTAACACTTATAAGAAGAAAAGTAATTAAAGCAGAGTGCTTGCTAACAAGAAGACTTAGTAGATAACATGCTCACTCAGATACTGTTGACCTGAGTTTAATCCTAACAACTCACACAGTGGAAAGGAAAAAACCCACATAGTGGAAAGGAAAAAATTACAAGCTATCCTCTGACCTCTAACCCTGCACCATTACATGTACAGGAAAACCTATTAGAATAATAGGTGATGTCTCAATGCAAACAGCCAGAACTATGAGCAATGGCTTCCAAGAAAACTATGACATGCAAGCAAGACTAATATACCCAGAAAAACAACCCACCATAATTGATGGTGAAAGAAAAATTTTCCATGATACAAGCAGTCTGAAACAATTTATACCCAAACGCCAAACCAAAAGAAAATGCAGGAAGCAGTATTTCAGGCTGAAGAATGAGCATAGCAAAGACATTTGGAAAGAAATTTTTTAAAAATCACAATGATTAAAACACAGAATAACAGAGGAATGGATACAGGAAATGTGGTACATTTACACAATGGAGTATTACTCAGCTATTAAAAACAATGAATTCATGAAATTTTTAAGCAAATGGATGGAAATAGAAAATATCATCCTGAGTGAGGTAACCCAATCACAAAAGAACACACATGGTATGCACTCACTGATAAGTGGACATTAGCCTAAAAGCTCGCAATACCCAAGATACAATTAACAGACCACATGAAGCTCATGAAGAAGGAAGACCAAGGTGCTTCAGTCTTTCATGTAAGGTGTAACAAAATACTCATGTGAGCAAAAATGGAGTCAAAGTGTGGGACAGAAACTGAAGGAGGGTATGTCCAGAGATTGCTTCACCTGGGTATCCATGCCATGTGCAGTCACCAAAGGCAGATGCTGATGTGGATGCTAGGAAGTGCATGCTGACAGGAGCCTGATATAGCTGTCTCCTAAGAGGCTCTACCAGATCCTGACATATACAGAGGCGGATGCTCGCAGCTAACCATTGAATTGATCACAGGGTCCCCAAAGGAGGAGTTAGAGAGAAGACTGAAGGGATAGAAGGGGCTTGTGGTCCCATGGGGAGAGCGGCAATACCAACCAACCAGAGCTCCCAGGGTCTAAATCACCAGCCTTGAAGCACTTAGGGAGGGATCCATGGCTCTAGCTGTATATGTAGTGAAGGGTGGCCTTGTCGGGCATCAGTGGGAGAGGAATGTAGGAGGAGCTAAGGTGGGAGGAGTTAGGAGAGGAAGAGGAAGAGGAGTAGTAAGAAGGAGAAGGAGAGGAAAAGGAAGATGAGGAGCTAGGGGAGAGAGAGAGAGAGAGAGAGAGAGAGAGAGAGAGAGAGAGGAGATGGAGGTGGATGTTCACCTGTCTGTAGCAGTCAAAGGTAGTTGGTATATCTAGGTTGGGTATTGGGTTACACTTCTTATTGTATGGGTATCTTGTTACTGATCATTACCAAATATATAAGCCTTTGATTAATCTTTAAGCATCAGAGTCTCATCTTTCTACTGGGCCCACATGTCTGATGGGACATTCTGGGCAACACCCAGCCTTGCGGAATCAGCGTGGAAGATTGGCAGAGCCATCTCCCATGCTGGCATCTCATGGGTGGCAGGGCTGGTGTTTCTGGCTGGCCAGTTCTAGCTGCTGTGTGCATATGGCCTCTGGCCATGGAACATGGCGGCTGAGCTAGGCAGAGCTGTCACAGCTTAGATAGTCGGCTTGCACCAGAGGCCAGGTTTAAATATTTACTACAACAGAGGAGAGCCTTGGTCCTGTGAAGGCTGGATGTTCCAGTGTGAGGAAATTTGAGGGTGGGGAGGTGGGAGTGGGTGGAGGGGTGGGGGCACATCCTCATAGAAGTAGGAGAAGGTGGGATGGGATAAGGGGGTTCTGGAGGTGGAGAGGGAAAGGAAATAACATCTGAAATGTAGATAGATAAATTATCCAATAATAATAATAATAAAAGAGATAATGGAACTGGCTATTGCAGTGGAGCATTTGAGACTTTTTGTCAGCAATTTAAGATTACCCGTATTACTGGGATTCCTTATAATTGTCAAGGACAGGGAACTGTAGAAGGAGCCCATGGAACTTTAAAACAATATCTTCATAAAATAAAAAAGAGGGAGGTATATCTCTGTACACCACAAATTTATTTAAATCATTTTCTTTTTACTTTAAAATTTTTTAAAAATTTGGATACCAAGGAACTTTCTACTGAGTGTCACTACTATGGCACTCTACAACTAGGCATACTTATGCATAGGTGAAAGGGAAGGATCCACTTACTGGCATATGACATGATCCCAATCCGGTATTTAATATGGGGAAGAGGGCATGTTTGTGTTTTTCTGCAGGATGCTGAAGGAGCATGGTGCTGATGCCAGGGCAAAGAATGATGCTGACCTGTGAGCTTGCTGAGTGCCCTGACAAGGGATACTGGGGAGCTGTATTGGACATATGTTCCTGGGCCACCTTTGCCTACCTATACCCCAGATGGGAAAAGCTGCCTTGCCTCAATTTTTTAGACCTTGTGAAACAGAGAATCAAAAAGAGAAGTTACAATGCCTCTTGTATGTTTCTCAAATGTGACCAGTTATTCAGACTCAATCACAGACTGGTCTAGAAATCAATCCAATATTGGAAATAACAGTCTTCATTTGGAAGGCTGGTTCTGGACATTTTCAGAGACACATTTGGAAGTTAGCTGCAGTTCTCTATGATGCTATGTTACCAAGGGATAAAGTTGGGACAGGATCTGGATTTCAAACAAGTGTTAGTACATGTGTTAAGGCTTTTTAATTGTCAAGTTAAAATTACTGTGTTTCTTCTATAGTATTTACTGTAAGTTGCATTGATTGTACACTTTCTAATTGTGTTAGTGTGTTGAAATCCAGCATGTCTGTTATGGAGGTCTATTAACCAGCTTTTGTTTTATTGCCCTGAGTATCACAGAACATTGGTATTCTGAAAAAAGCTTGCAAGTAGTGGAAGAAGTGAGTTAGGCTTTAAGCAGAAACAGGAGGGTAGTGGTCTTGATTATTGCTGATATAACAGTTTTAATTACATTAATTGCTAGCACCACTGCTTCTTCAATTGCTTTGACACGAGAAGTTAAGACAGCTACTTTTGTTAACTAGCGAGAAATGTTACTAATGTGTTGAATATCCAAGAGGATTTAGATAGGCATTTGGAACAATGGATTGATGCTCTTTATCCTATTCAAATTATTGGAAGGAGGTTCAGAGTTTAAGAGTAAGGAGCCATCTCAAGTGTCATGCAAAATATCACTGGATTCATGTTAGTTTTAAAATGTACTGTGATAGTCATTATAATTAGGAAAATATTTAAGGACACTTGCAATGTATTTGGCATAATTTTAACACCTCTCTGGATGTTTTAACTTTGCATAGCGAGCTTATGAATTTAAAGAATGCTGCTCTGCTGAGTGTTGATGCAGCAGATACTGCTGATAAAATTATCCATGGCCTGAAATCAGTATTTCTATTTTGGTCAAGCTTCAAGAATGGCATATATAGGTTGATCATGCTAGCCCTTTTTGTCCTGGGAATACTTTTATCCCTGCCCATTGTGTTAAAGCTTGTCTTTAACAACATCAACATGTTGGCAGCCAAAATACATGGTTTGAACCTGAAAATTGACCCCCAGACAGTGTTATTAAATTAACAGGCTGGCAAGCCAAGGACAGGTAAGATTCTGCACAGAGCCTTACCAACTTAAGACATAAGTGCATTACTTTTGATAATGCATATTCCATAACGGGTAAGGAAGGCATTCTTGGCAGAACGACTTAAGACGGGCTCAGTCTTGTTTATGAAATAAAAAAGGAGGAGAGGCAGAAAGCTTTTGGGGCTGCATGGCAAGAATCTGACATGGGCCAAGGACAAGGAAATGAGCTTCAGGCAGGATTCTGACATTAGGCTAGAACAAAGAAGTAATCTCAGGTAGGGATCTAAATCTTAGGCTAGAACAAAGAAGTAATTTCAGGCAGGAATCTAAATCTTAGGCTAGAACAAGGAAGTAGGCTTCAGACATGAAAATGACTTTGGGCTAGGACAGGGAAATTGACTCAGATATTTTGGTTATCCTGATAAGCCCTTTGAAACAGTGATCATGGGAATCTTCATGGAACTTTGTTTATTGTCTTGCTTGTTCCTTGACTATCTGCATCTACTGTATTGCTAGTTCCTCAACCTAGAACTGACCTGAATACTTGCATGTAATTAAAATGGTATAAAAGCAAAAAGGAGGAGGGAGGATGGGATAGGGGGTTTCTAGGGAGGGGAAATGGGGAAAGGGGATGACATCTGAAATGTAAATAAATAAAATATTCAATAAAAAAAGAAATCTAGGAAACTGAGGGGGGAAACACAGAATAACACTAAGGACACAAAGAAATCAACATCACAATGATTACAAATAACATATATTTCAATAATAACTTTAAGTATCAATGGCCTCAATTATCCAATTAAATGACACAGACTCACTGAATGGATTGAGAAACAAAATCCATGTATCTGTTGCCTACAAGAATGATGTCATATCTTTAAATATATATACTGCCTTAGCACAAAATGATGGATGGTTAGTCAAATGGGACCAGGAAAGAAATGAACATCACTACCCAAACAGCAGACAAAACAGACTTCAAACTGCAATCAAATACTTCATTTAACCAAGAAGATAGTACTGTATATTACTAAACATATATGCACCAAACTCTGAGACACCCGACATCATTTTTTTAAAAAATCACTACTGAACTTAAGATACAGATTAAGAACAATCCATTAACAGTAGTTGAATTCAGTACTCCACTTTCTCCAATAGACAGGTCATCTGGACAGAAGATAAACAGACCCATCAGAATTCATTGGCACCATACATCCAATGAACATAATGGATATCTACAGAGCATTCCACCTAACATCAAAGAATGTCCAGCACATGGAAGCTTCTCTAAAATAGACCAGTCCTGGAACACAAAACAAAACTTTACAAACCAGAAAAGATGAAAGTAACTCCTTGTATCCTATCTGGCCACAGTGGTTTAAAGCTTAATATTGCCAGCAAACAAATCCCCAGGAAATACATGAACTCATTGACCTTAAACAATGTCCTCATGACTCGTGACTGAATAATGAAGGGACCAAAGAAGAAATCGAGAAAGAAATAAAGTTTCCTGAAACTCGCTGAAAATGAAAATACAACAAAACCCATAGGACACATGAACCAGCCTTCTTATGGGAGAAATGCAGAGCTCTGAGGGCCCACATTGAAACACTGGTAAGAGAGCAAATCAGCAATACGAAGGTGTTTCTGGGAAAACAAGGGCAAAACAATCCAAATTTGTCTGGTAGCCAAAATAACCAAAGGAGGAATTATTGAAATAAAAGCAAAGAAAACAAAGTTTTAAGCATCAACCAATCTAAGAGCTGGTTCTAAGAAGATAAACAAGACTGACAGGCCCTTAATCCAACTAACAGAAGCAGGAAGGAGCAAGAGGAGGAGGAGGAAAGAGAAAGAAGGAGAGGAAGGGAGGGGAGGAGGGAGGGAGGGAGGGAGGGAGGGAGGGAGGGAGGTGAGAGAAGGAGGGAGGTCAGAGGGAAGGAGAGAGGAAGACAGGGAGGAAGACAGGGAGGGAGGGAAGGAGGGAGGGAGAAAAGAGGAAGGCTCCATATTAAAAGAATCACAAATGAACAGGGAACCATTACAACAGACATCAAAGAAATTCAGAATATTATAGGTGAATATTTTTAAAAACTGTACTTTATTAAGCAAGAAAACCTAAAAGAAATGGACGAACTTCTAAATTCAACCAAACCACCTAAATTAAGGCAAAAAGTTAACAACCTGATTAGACCTATAACCAAAAAAGAAGTTGAAATAGTAATAGTAACTCGGATTTTGTTTCTTGATCCATGCAGTGAGCCCATGTCATTTGGTTGGATAATTGAAACCATTGATATTTAAAGTCATTGTGACAATGCATACATTGTTTAAAGGGCCAGCACCCAGAGGGTGGGTAGCACAGAAACCGTGATAAAACCAAACATGAATGAAAAAAAGTGAATGAAATAATTTCTAATGATATTCTGCTATACTCGTAGATTGATGTTTAGCCCAACTGTCATTAGAGAGGCCATTTCCAATAACGGATGGAAACAGATGCAGAGAACCACAGCCAAACATTCGATGGAGCTCAGGGAATTCTGCTGAATAGGAGGAGGAAGGATCGTTGGAGCCAGAGGGGTTAAGAACACTGCAAGGAAACCCACAGAATTAACTAATCTCAATCCATAAGGGTGAGACAGTGGACCGTGCCACATGACAGAAAACCTGATAAGGTCCAGCAGATTCAGGAACCTTGGCAATTCTCATCATTGAGAATGGTAGGCATTTAAATCTATTCCCAACCAGGTTCCTGTCCTGGAACGCGTGACCACAACACCCCATTGAGAGGACTGTGACAGTCCGTCAGGTAGAGACAACACCTGAAGTCCTTCCCCAAGCAGATGACGCATCCCTAACATCTCAGGCCAAGCCAATAGAAAGCATTTGCCTTTAGAGCCCAACCCACTCCCAAATGTTTATAAGGTCCTAGCCACAGGAATAAAGTATACAAGTTATTTCACCAATGATCATCTGAGAGTGTCTGTCTTACTGAGCTGTAACACTCCAGGGATGAGATTTCTCTCCCAAAACTTCCATCGCTGGACCTTGAAACAGCTCAAGACCCAACCAGCCGAGTGGGCAGCAGCCTCTTCCTGCTTGGTAGCCATACCTTGGTCCCTAGCTGCCTGCTGCATCTTGCTGCCTGCTACCAACTCCAGGGCAGCAGCGGTGGTGGAGGAGGACCTGCAGCCAGCCTTATTCCGGCGTCTCTTGGAGAGCTGGAACTCTTTGGTCCCTCGGACTGGGCCAGAGTCCCACGGACAGCGCCCGGTATGCAGACAGGCACATAAGGTCTCGTGGAGACTGAATCGCTGAGTAGCGAGCTACACAGAGCTGACTAGGTCCTCCACGCACGTATTACAGCTTAGTCTCCTAACAGTGAGAGCAGGAGCTGACTCTGATTCTGTTGCCTGTCTTAGGGACCCTTTCCCCTTACTGGGTCACCTCACCTAACCTTAATAGGAGAGGAGGGGCCTAGTCTTACTGCAACGTGATATACCAAGGCTAAAATTGATATCTATGGGAGGCCAGAACTTTTCTAAAGAGAAATAAAGGAGTGGGTGGGGGTAGGGAAGAGAAGTGGTGGGGAGGGACTGGGAGGAGAGGAGGGGGGTGTAAAAATAAATACATAAATAAATAGCCTCCAAGATAGAGGGGAAAAGTCCATGGCCAGATGGATTCATATCAGAATTCTATCAGAAATATAAAGAAGACCTACAACCAATTCTTCTAAAAGTATTCAAAAAAAAAAAAAACAGAAACAGAAAAAGCACTCCAAACACTGTCTACGAAACCAGTGACATTTTAGTGCAAAAGACAGAGACACAACAGCAACAACAATAACAACAAACAAGCAAACAAAAACTACAGGCCAATATCCCTGAGGAACATAGACACAAAAATGCTCGATAAAGTACTTGAAAACAGAATAGACGTAAATCAAAAAGATTACTCACCATGACCAAGTTGGCTTTATCCCTGAAACACAGGGGTGGTCCAACATAGACAGTTACTAAGTATAATAGACCATATAAATGATAATAAAGCCAAAAATCACAGGATCGTCTCAGATGATGCAGGGAAAGCCTTTGACAAAATCCAACGTGCCTTCATGATAAAAGTGGTAGGCAAAGAGGGAAAATGATGTCATTGTAATCTCAAAAATAAAAGATAGAATAATAATAATAATAATAAAACCTAAATAAATCACAGACAAGGAACAGAGGACCTCCACACTCAGGCCTTTTCCCTCTGGCCCAGTGTGCCCGCCTGGTCTTGTGAGATGTACCCTGTGAATCTCTGTCTTGGGTTTCTTCCTATCTTCTTCCCCCAGCTCAGTAGATCCCGGCTCGCCTGCCTTGTTTTGTTTTCTGGCTGACTTCCATAAATCATCCCTGAGTTCCACTCTGAGTTTGTAAGTTTTTATCAACAAGACAAAAACATGCAACGAAGACAAGACGGAAGAAATGAGCCAGAATGTCCAGATATGGTTCCAACATAATGAGAAGGTAGAAGTTTTAAGTTATTAGACAAAATAAGCTGTTTTATAAACAGTCTTCAGCACCTAACCCTCGAGAGACTTGAGGCCCCAGGGAAGGAGGGAGGTAAGGTGAGAAGGGAGTACCCTCTTGGAGACAGGGCAGGAGGAATGGGATGAGGAACTGTCGGAGGGTGGATCGGAAGGGGAATAATGACTGGACTGTAAAAATAATATGTAGTAGTAATAGTAGCAGTAGAAGTAGTAATTTTTAAAATTTAAAAAAAACAGTCTTCAGAACAATAATAAAATTGGGCACATGTGCTTCCTACCTTATGACAAAAACGATTCAAGATTTATCAAAAAGTCACATATAAATACATTAGAAGTTAGAATTAGCTGGGCGGTGGTGGCGCAAGCCTTTAATCCCAGCACTTGGGAGGCAGAGGCAGGTGGATTTCTGAGTTCGAGGCCAGCCTGGTCTACAGAGTGAGTTCCAGGACAGCCAGGACTACACAGAGAAAACCTGTCTTGAAAAACCAAAAAAAAAAAAAAAAAGGAAGTTAGAATTAGAAATTAGAATTAGAAATTAGAATTTAAAAACATGGAGGGCTAGAGAGGCTGCCCCGTGAGTAAAAGCATTTGTTCTGAAAACATGGGGGTCTGAGTTCGAATCTCGACTATCACGTAAAAAGCCAGGCATGGATGTGCATGCTGGAAATGTTACCACTGTGGAGATCAAGAAGACCCCAAGAGTACACTGACTCACATGACAGTGAAATGCTTCTGGATGAATGAGTGACCCTGGTTTGGGGCAAAAAGTCAGAAAAGAATAAAGGAAAACTCCAGATATCCTGGCCTGGCCCTTATAGTGTGTATGAGTGTGCACACAGACAGACACACACATACACATCAGTGTATGTGAAAACATCCACTATAGACAGACAGACAGACACACAGACACACATATACACACACACATACACATCAGTGTATGTGAAAACACCCACCAAACACAGACAGACCCACACACATATACACACATACACATCAGTGTATATGAAAACACCCACCACATATTTTTTTTAAAAATAGAACAAAGTTTTATAACTTAAAAAATGGCTCATCTGCTTAGGGTTGTAAAGGAAAATGTTAGCTCTACAGAATTTTCATAAGCCATGACATGCAAACAGCATTTAGTCATAAAAAAATACATAAACTTATTATAGGAAAGGGCATGCATACAAAGATACACAAAAAAAAACTTTGTGTAACCATGTCAAAGATCAGGACGGCTAACTATGTAATATTTAATAAGCTGTAGACAATAATTTACCACTGTTCATCAAAATACCCATGGTGTGGACATGTTTCACGTCTTATTCAACAGATGATGTCACATAGCATGGACTCCGTGATGACAGGTATTGGCTCAATGTGACTGACAGAATCCAGAATCACCCTGGAGAAGGGCCTCTGGGTAGGCCTGTAGGGGATTATCATGATTGTGGTTATGGTTGAAAAGACTTCCTGGGTGGGATCCTCAAGTATAAGTATGTACAAAGTGATGTAAGTGAAAAGCACACATTCATTGCTTTCTGCTTCTTAACTATGGGTACAGAATTGCCAGGTGCCCCTAAGTTACTGTTTCTCTTTCTGTCCTCTCTCTGTCACTGTCTGTCTGTCTACCTCTGTCTATCTGTCTCTGTTCTCTCTGTCTCTGTCTCTCTGTCTCTGTCTCCCATCCTCCCTCTCTCTCTCTCTCTCTCTCTCTCTCTCTCTCTCTCTCTCTCTCTGTCTCAATTTTTTGAGACAAGGTCTCTTTATGTAGCCTTGGCTATCCTGGAACTCACTCTGTAGACCAGGCTGGCCTCGAACTCACAGAGATCTGAAGAGCTGGGATTAAAGGTGTGTGCCACCATGCCCAGTCAACCTTTTTTCTCTTTAGTTGTTTTTCTTAGAGTACTAATCACAGCAACAGGAAAAGACACTAAGACACACTCCGTTCCCCCGAAGTATTTAGACTCTATGCTCCCCAATCGTATTATCTTGAAGAAGTTTACTGCAGGCATGTCCTAGGGGATGTGCTAGCTCGGCTTTTCCTTGTCGATACCCTCTCCGCACTCCTGAAGTTTTGTCAGCAGCCCACCACCTTGTGAACTGGAGCCTTTTGCCTCTTACAGTTCTGCTGTTGTTTTGTTTACTTCTGTCTTAGGTGACTTTTAGGACGAGGACAATGTTCAGTACTTCTTCAAGTTCTCCTGCCTCCCTGGATTCTCTCGTTTATTAGCTTCTGAAACCCAACCCCTCCCTGCCTCTTCTTCTCCTGTCTACCTGTCCTCTCTTGTTTCCAGTCTGTGCTTATTCCTCAAACGCTGTTGCAGGCTGGAGAAGTGACTCAGAAGTTAAGAGCACCGCCTGCTCTTCCAGAAGACCCACACGGCTGTTCACAACTCTCTATAACTCCAGTTTCAAGGGATATGATAGACTACAAGGACTCCAGGCATGCCTGTGGTATGTAGACACATTCAGGCAAACACCCATAAACATCAAATAATTAAAAATACTGATGCATCTTAGGACTCTAATATTGCTTTGCTTATCACAGAGGTTTTTTTTTTTTAATTTTCTTTATGTGTCTGGATGTTTGGTTCGCATGTATGTATGTCCACCACCTGTGTGCCTGGTGCCCATACTGTTCAAAAAAGAGCATCAGATCAGATACCCCTTGGAACTGGATGGTTATGATGGTTATGGGCCACCATGTGAGTGCTGGGAACCGAACCTGGGCCCTCTGCAAGAATAGCCAGTGCTCTTAACCACTAGGCTACTTCTCCAGCCTCTTAAATATGCTTTTAATTGAAAGAGAATTATTGTGGATATATGGTTATATGGCTTTAGGGCCAAGGGGTGGAGGTTGGCTCTTTTTTTTTTTTTTCCCAGTTTCCAAGACCAATTTGCTCCGAGCCTCCTTTGGAGTTCTATTTCTCCTTTCTCCCTGTGCTGAGCTCTGCGGCCTGTAGTAACAAAGTAACCTCCAACTGATATTTAATACCTTTGTCAGATTTCGAGACACTTTGGCCTTGAAGCCAGAGCCATTTTGTTGGACCCCAACGCTAGCCGCAGTCCAAACCAAGGAATTATTTCCTGAAGAAGTTTCTTTGTAACTACTGAAGCAGTCTCGGTTGGGTAGCCTCCACCTACCCTAAGAAGGAGCCTACAAACACTAGCAGATACTTATAGTCAAAAAAAATAGACCTGATTTCATTAAAGTCCAGCTGCCTATGTTCCCAGCCTTGTTTTCTGGATCCTGAGACCTTTGGGGGGAATCTTCCTTCCCCCCTGTGGGGGTACCTGAGTACAGGTACCTAAACATCAGGCTTTCCAAGTTAGGATCATAACACCCGGCTCTACCGAGCTCAGCAGGTTCATGGCTCCTGCACGGGTGGCTTGGTAGAGAGCCTTGACCACTTGCGTTCCCAGATCCACAACATCCAGCCTCCTTATTCATCCTGTCTGACCCCAGAGCGCATGCGTGGTAGTCAGACCAGGTCTAGTAAATTGGGCTCCAGCAGGGCTACAAAGACTTGGAGAGGTCCCAGGAGTACTAGGACCACTTCCTGGGTGGCCACGTCAACCGCTCTATTGCCTCTGGCTTCTGGAGAATCCCCCCTCCCCTCTCAGTTGTCCTTTGCTCTAGACAGTGGCTTCCCTCTTAGGCAACGAGATTGTTTCCAATGGCGCTGATATTTTTTCTCTATTTTTTTCCTCTTTTCCTGCTGAGGTTAGCAATCCTCCTTCCCTGTACAGAGCCCCAAAGATATGGGCTGCGCCAAAGCAAATCTGCAATCACTGTATATGGGTATATGGTCTTTCCCTAGCAGAGTCCTAGTGCATGAGTCAGAGAAGAGCTGAACTGAGTGAGGCTCCTCTGCTTGAGGCTTGAAGATTGCGACCGAGATAGCCTCATCGAGTCGCCACTGCGGCCCCAGCACTTCTGATACTATCTTGGATGCAACTGCTCCCGTCGGGAACAATACCTCATTTGGTATGACCAATGGACATCAGTCAGGTCGAGCCTGACAGACTGGATCAAGCCAGTCACCTCAAGACAGTCACGCAGGGGACCCTGCTTAGAATCCATCAATGGTCCCAGGAGCCATCAGCTTAGAGCCCAGGCTACTTAACAACACCCTAAGCCCCCATAATCCTTCTCCCTTTCCTTACCTTCACCCAACTTTTCCTCATCCCATAATTTGAATTTTCTTCTCTGCCACTACAGACTTTCTGTTTCCCCTTCATACACCACCATGTTGCTTATCCTCTGAACTTAGTCTTTCTGCCTTTTCTCTTTTGTGGTAAATCTTATTTATCTTTCAAGACACAACTCGTTTGTCATCTCCTCCAAACATGCCTTTTCAAAATGGGAGAAGTGTCCCATCCTACCCTGTGTAGCCCTACCGTCTACGTGCTAGCTGGACAAGCTAGGACAACCTGCTTTCCGGCAGTGATGATCATTTTATAATTTTAACAAAGGTGCCTGAGTATAACTGACCTAGTCACATCATATATACAGTGTAATAACCAATCTATTAATGAAGGAATATCTTGACAAGAGCACCAAGTTTTTACCTTGCACTGGTCCAACATGTGGACCGGTTAAGACCTTTAAGTACCCCATTGTCGAGTCCCAAATGGAGGAGATAGAGCAAGGGCTGAAGGAGCTGAAGGGGTTTGCAACCCATAAGAAGAACAACAATATCAACCAATCAGATGTTCTCCCCCCACCCCCAAGCTCCCAGGGACTAAATCACCAACCAAAGAGTATACATGGAGGGACCCATGGCTCCAGCCACATATGTAGCAAAGGATGGCCTTGTTTGGCATCAATGGGAGGAGAAGCCTTTGGTCCTGTGAAGGCTCTATGTCCCAGTGTAGAGGAATGTAAGGGCAGGGAGGCGGGAGTGGGTGGGTGGGTGGGTGAGCACCCTCATAGAAGCAGGGGGAGGGGCAATGGGATAGGGGGTTTCCAGAGGGGAAACCTGGACAGGGAACAACATTTGAAATGTAAATAAAATATCCAATAATAAATAAATAAATAAATATCCCGTCGTCTGTGACTTCATGGAATCCTTTGCATTTTCAAACTTTTATATTTACCATTTTAATCATATACCATAACCACTATTTAATTTGTGAGCTTTCCATGTGTCCAAGGACTAAATTGAACATTTTACTTATATGTTCTCACTTACTCTTCCCAACAGCTCTCTGATATAGAAATTAATTTGCCCATGGCTGGATATTTTGATTCCACAATCCAAACCCTTAAACCCTAAAAATTTTAATTGAAACTTACATTTTTAGATCTGGTTATTTTGCTAAACTCATAGCAATTATTTAACTTATTCTTCATCATAACCTTGACAACTGATGTCTGAAATATTTGTGTACTTCTTAAGTGACCATTGAGTTAAACCTAATCTCTGCTGGGTTGTATTTGGAAGTTGCCTGCAGAACTGTAGGATGCTGTAGTAAGATGTTATGTTTGGATATTTTATGGTATAGGTATTTATGTATGAGTATTTTATTATGAATATGACTCAATAACATTGAGTCAGATGCTCTTCAAGCTCCCTTTAAGACAACTAGACTATGTCTCTGTAACCTCTCGAAAATCCAATCCCAGTGGCAACAGTAAATAATAGAACAGAAAAGCAAACCTTGTCAGTTCTTAGAAGACATTGGGTATTTTCTATTTTCTTCTAATTGCTTTTTTGGTTGTCGTTGTTGTTGTTACTATTATTATTTGTGTTTTTTATTTATGCTCATGTGGAGGTGTGGTGTGACCCTCACTCCATATAGAGAACTGAAGACAGACCAAAGTACAGATACTGCCAAAGTTCATCTTAGTGAGTTTTACCAGAGCTACTGACAGGAATATGGGTGAGAGGTAACTTACTGGAGTAGAAATGACTCAGTGACAGCTGCTTCACCAAAAGCCAACCCCCACTGTGGTGATAAGACAGAAAATCTAGATGCCTGCAGCACAGTGCACAGCCTGCAGGCAGTTCAACAGGACTGGGCAGTGTCAAGGCAGCTCAGCTATCTGGGCTGTTTGGCTGGTCTCTGCTTCTCTGCAGCTGCTTGGTTACCTTGTGCTTCTTCCAAGCAACTCGGTCTCTTCTTTGTCCTGTCTGAGAAGGAACTCTTGGGGATTAACAGACCCAGTGAATCTGCCCATTCTCTGGGACTTCCTGAAGCCCCAGAGTTCCAGGATTATCTAATCTGTTTCAGAAACTTTTTTTTTTTAAACAGGATGGAGTGTTTCAACTACCCTTAGACCAGTGAGTGGCTCTCAACCTTGCTAATACTGCAGCTCCTTAACACAGTTCTTCATATTGTGGTGACACCCCCACCCCACCCCCCACCCACCCCACCCCCGCTCCCCAACCATACGCTTATTTCTGTTGCTACTCCATTCCTGTAATTATGCTGTTATGGATAGTCATGTAAATGTCTGTGTTTTCCAATGGTCTTAGGCAACCCCTGTGAAAGGGTTGATCTTCTCCCAGAGGGATCATGACCCACAGGTTGAGACCCATCGCCTTAGAGCATCCTGCTGTTTGACCTCCTTATAAACTTCCTGTTCTAAAATATCCTGCTGTTTCACTTTTTCTTTACGTCCTATGCGTTAAGGAGTTTCCCTCCAAGACAGAAGGTTTAGCTTCAGAGAAAAATCATAAGGTGGCCAGAGTTCAGAGGGAAACTTTGAGGCCGTTGGTTCTCTCCCACTGTGGGATTTGGGAGTCAAACTTGGGCATGCATGGTGAGCAGTCTTCTCCAGGAAGCCATCTTGCCAGCCCAAGTTTGTGCTTTCTGTAGCAGCCACCTTGCTCCCCCCCCCACTTCCTATTTTAGTTATGTCTACCCCGGGAATCTTCCATGATTGCTTGATCTATAATGAAAAAAGAATTTAGTTATTAAAGTTTAAGCTGTTTCCATTTTCACTGTGGCTAACTGTTTCCCAAAGGTGATCACAATAAATCCCAACCCCCAAGGCTGACCCTAAAGTAAGAACTACTATAGGGTTTTCTTCTTGGGTTGTATCTCTTTCTGATACAGTACTCCTGAGGAATCCTATTTCTCTGGACTTCAACTGTTATTAGTATGCTAAGCCCGGCCCCCCTCCAAACTATCAACATTGATCTTCATCCTCAGACTTTTACACAAATTCATATAATAAATTGTATTATTGTATTCATATAATCAATTAATCTACAGTAAAATTTGTGGTTTTGCTGTAGACTAGCACTATCACAGCTCTTAAACAACAGCCCTTCACAGTAATATGAATGGACAATTACAACTGCATCAATACAGTGTAAGGACCAGTTCATGAAATATCGTACACTTCTACCGTGTTTCCTGGGGTTGCTCTCACGTTCGACACAGCTAGCTTTCTGCAGGGGAGCCAAATAGCCACATGGAGGGGTCATGAATAAGAGACCCATCTAACCAAGAGGCCCGGTGAAGGTCCCAGTAAACAGCTGGTATCAGCTACCGGGTATGTAAGGATGTCTTTATATGATTCCCATTCCCTTCAATGTGTCACCTGAGGTGTTCCTCCTGAGGCCACTTGGGGCAACAATAAAGAGTCTTTACTGAGCACTACTCAAGGTACAGATCTGTAGATAAAATATATTATTGCTATTGCTTGAAGTTACTGATTTGGGGTGAGTTATTACAAAGAAAGGGTGGCTGAGACAGCTATGCAATGTATGACGGTTATTCTTGGATACATTTGGAATCTACTAAAACTAAAGTGGCCGAGCACACCTGTGAAGGAGTTTTCTTAATTAAATCATGTGACGTGGGAAGACCCGCCTTTAATTTGTATCTTTATAGGTGAGACGGTCCACCTTTAGCTGGGCTATACCAGGTACTCTCAATCTTGCTGGCAAGTCCATTCCTTCACTGGCATTAAAGCCTACTTCTTCAGGATACTGAAGACCAGCGGAGCCATCCAGCCTCTTAACGGTTACTGTCTTCTTGGACTTTATGTTGGTAGACAGCCATTGTTGGATTAGCAACTAGTCACCAGTTGGGCTACTACAGCCTTGTAAGCCACTCTAATAAGACCCTTTCCGATCATACGTGTTATAAGATAAACATAATTTTAAATATATTTTACATATTATATGATAACGGTATTTTAAAACACCAGTAATAATAAATTTACTCTGTATTTAATATGATTTACTATAAATTATACTTACTGTATTAATTAATTACAGCGTAATTAATTAATTACAGTGTAAGCTAGTCTTTATACTGTATTGATGCAGTTGTAATTGTCCATCCGTATTACTGTGAAGGGCTATTGTTTAAGAGCCATGTTAGTGCTAATCTACAGTAAATTTTTACTGTAGATTATAAAATTTATAGTAGTAATGCTTACGTACGCTTGGACATTATCATAATAGGACATAGGCAGTATCTCAGGGGTGGGATGCAGGCTTAGCATCTACGAAGCTATGTGTTCAATTCCCTAACCCTGAAAAACAGAGAGTAAATAAAGATGTATAAATAATTATGATTTGGGGGCTGGAGAGATGGCTCAGTGGTTAAGAGCATCAACTGCTCTTCCAGAGGTCCGGAGTTCAATTCCCAGCAACCACATGGTGGCTCACAACCATCTGTAATGGAATCCGATGCCCTCTTCTGGTATTGTCTGAAGACGTGAACAACAGTGTACTCATATACATTAAAAATGAATTTAAAAAACTAATAAAAAATGAATAATTATGATCATGATCATTTGTTACCAAATGTGCTCTTTAGAGGCTTGTTTCTGTCTACCTGTACACCATGTTATACAAACTCCTTGAAGAAGCACCTCTGATGTGGGAGGTCCAGTTTTTCCAACACCAAACAGTGAATTAATACTTGTCTGTGTCCAGACGCTCTATCTGTAGGGTATTTTGATGTTCAGAGTTGGGGACCCCAAACTAACCCTGGTTAAACTGTAAGGTGAGCATACTAGTAATTGGACTGAAGCTACTTCTATTTTTTTTAACTTTCTATTAAATCTTTGTGAGTTTCACATCATGTACCCCAGTTCCACATGTGTCCCCATCCCCTCGTATCAGCCTTCCACCCTTGCAACCTCCCCCCACCCGCAAAGAAAATAAAAATCACACAAGCAAACGAAAATGAATAAACAAAAGCAAAGCCTAGGAAATACCTCACCTTGGAAGCTGTAGTGTGTCGAGGTGGATCCCACACTACACCCCTCTGTCCACACGTCTTCACTTGCAAATGTTCATTGCAATGAGTCATTGGTCTGGTTCCGGGTCTCTGGCTTCTGTCACATCATCAATATCGGATCCTTACAGGAACTCTTCCTGGTTATCCTGCGGTCATGGAGATCCTGTGGCTTCGGACCCGCAGGACTGGTCCTTTCATTCACTCCAACATTTCACAGATGATGTAGATTTTGGGGTGGGCCAACTCAAAGCCCTGGATCTGGGTCTGGGTGGTAGCTGAGCTGACCAGTCTGTTGGCTCTCCCGCATCCACACTAGGAAGGCAAGCTCTCTAGCACTGCTCCAATTAGGCCACCAGTGCTGACAGCAACAGGAGGCAGGACCAGATCTCCAACGTTCGTGATCTCAGGGCCAATTGACCAGCACCCAAGCCTCTAGAGCTAGCTCCATTTTGCTGCTCTGTCAAGGTGTGGGACCCACTCTTTCAAGTGCTGCAACCTTGAAGAGCTGGAACAACTGCTTCACTCTCAGGACTGGGTCATCCATGCCTTCACCGTTAGGGCCAGCTCCATTATGTTGCCCAGGCGAGGTACAGGGCTTGCTCTCCAGAGTGCTACAGCTGGTGAGGGGCAGAGCCAGCTTTCCTGCTCTCATAATCCCAGGGCCTCTGGTTTTTCTCATAGTGGAGGTGTAAGGGGCAAGGGCCTATTTATCTTTTACTCCATGGAACTGCTTTTCCTTGGCTGATAGTCTAAAAAAAGCATGGGTGTTGAAACAGCAAAAATATTTCTCCAGCAGAGATCAGTCATTTCAGTTTGACTGCAGTCGGGGTTGAATCACTAGGAGAAAGGTGACCAAATAGGTGTGAGATTATAAATATGTTTGCTTTTATTCATTTCTTTATAATTTTTTATTTCCCTTGTTATCCATTTACCAGGCATGAAGGTCTACAGTAATTAAAGACAGTTTTCATTTTGCAGTTGTTTTCTAACATGAGAAGTTATAACTTGTAAGGTTGGGTAAACCCTTAAAGATCTGTAAGTTATTAATCTTTGAAAACATTATAGCTTGCCATAGTTTTGATTCTCAAACTATGAGATCACATATGGGATAATCAAGAAGGCTGAGTTCCCACTGACTTTGTTCTTGTTGTTACGTGTCATTTAAGGAGCTTGAGATGTTCTGTGCAGCAAATGTTCATTGAATACCTATCTCTATAAGCCCCTATGCCTCCTTCTGTGACAGACATAAAAATGGGTGTGTTAGCAGCTTGAAGATCACTGGTTTAGGTGAAGAGAGAAAAAGAACTGATATAGACCAGTGGGACATTTTCCCCTCTCTTTCTCCATTCAGCTTCAGAGAAAAAAAAAAAAAAGGTCAGAGAAATCAAAAAGATGCCCAAAAATAGTAAGAAAGAGAAGCTCTAAGGTAACACTGACACTCAGGGTAGAGAATGTATCAGTTCCTATCAGTAGCCTTCATGTAGATATGGTATGTTACTATGTTGTGGTTTAAATGAGAATTCTCCCATATGCTCACAGATTTAGATGCTTGTTTGGCAGTTGATAGAACTCTTTGGGAAGTATTAAGAGGTGTGGCCTTGTGGGAGGACTTGTATCACTAGGAGGCAGGTTTGAAGTTTGAAAAACCCATGGCATTTCCAGTTAATTCTCTACCTCATGATTGTTGTCTCAATATGTACTCTCCTGGCTACTGCTGTAGGACTATGCCTGTCTGTCTGCTGGCAAGCTTCCAACCATGATGGTCATGGACTCTACTTTGCCCTCTGAAACTGTAAGCATGCCTCAAACTAAGTGTTTTCTTCTATAAGTGGCCATGGTCATGGTGTCTCTTCCCGTTACTAGAAAAGTAACTAAGATAGAGGTTGGTATCAGGAGTGGGGTGTTGCTGTAACAGGCCTGACCATGGTAGTGTTTTTATTTGTTGATTTCTTTTTTTTATGTCCAGTCTTGTTTCATTTTTGAGATATGTAGAAAAATGTTGAAACTTTGGACTAGGGAAGGGTTGGATGCTGTCAGTGAGGCTTAATGAGCTATCCTAGTAGGAGCTTGGAAGATAGTAGCTCTGAGAGCAATGTGAACTATGGACATCCTCCAGAAGAGGTTTCAGAGGAGAACAATATTGGGAACTGGGTTAGAAACCATTCTTGTGATTTGGCAAAGGATGCGACCACTCTTTGTTCTTGTCCTAAGAATCTGCCCGTAGCTAAATTGAAGAGTTTAGTAGTAATTTCTTTACAGAGGCTATTTCAAGGCAGTCTAACGTTGACTCTGTTGTGTAGTTATTAGTGATCACTCTTATTCAGATCTACAATAAGGAAGAGCAAGCAAGGCAAAAGAAATTTAAAAAAAAAGATATGTGCAGTTTGAGGGGACAAGAACATTGGGAAATTTAATGTTGAAGCCTTGGTTCGTGTGATGCCCTCAAGGTGAGACCCCCCTCTAGTTAATCCCACAATCTGTGAAAAGAAAAGGCCTAAGGAATGATCTGTTCCCAAAGAGCATCAATGAGTCAAAGCTCATGAACATGTTATTCAAGGAGGGGAGGAGATTCCATCCCAAGCAGGCATCTGAATTAGGCAGCATGAGCAACATGCTACCAGTTTTAGAACAATGATTCTCAACCTTCCTGAAGCTCTGACCTTTTAATTCAATTCCCCATATAGTGGAGACCCCCAACCATAAAATTATTTCATTGATGCTTTATAATTTTGCTGCTATTATGAATAATAATGTAAATATCTGATACGCAGGATATCTGATATGTGACCCCTATGGAAGGGCCATTCAACCCATAAAGGGGTTGTGTGTAGCCGCCTGCAGCCATGGACCAACCAGGTTCTCCTGAAGGGGGTCTGGAAATGAAGAAAGGGATGGAGGGCGAGAGAAAGATGAAGCCAAGATGTAGTTCTCTGATCAAGGATAGATGTTTAATACTCGGCTCTTCAATTTAAAGAGAGAGCCCCTCCGAACCCCTTCTTGTTTCAGCCGGAGATGGGTGGGGGAACCCATCCTTAGTCACTGCCTCAAGGCAAGCTCAGCGGGCATTTTATTCTTTTAAGTTCCTGTAGCAGGTTGTACAAGCAGCCAAAATGGATAACTCTACCTAGGTCCTATTATTTGGTCTATTGTGGTAAACAAGGTCTTTCAGTCCTGCTCAAGGCTGGGGGGGAGGGCACAGTTGTGACCCACAGGTTGAGAACCACTGCTTTAGAGTAATGAAGTAGTAAAGGGAGGGACTGTGGAATTTTACTCAGTGGCTAAGGAAAGCCAATGAGGCCAGGTTTGTGACAGTGTATGAGTCACTGTATAGGGGCTCACATAAACCATTGTATGAAGCCGTGAAGGTGAAGCCTGGATTGCGTTGGAGACACCAAGATATTGGAGATACCAGAGCTGTGGATGCCTGCCAGGGAGTATTGCATACAGGGAGTTGAGCCAGCTCAAGAGATAGAAGTATATTGCTGTCAACAAAGCTGCAAGGTGGAGTCATTTAAGTCCTTTGATGCCCTGCTGGGCTTTGGTCTTTCTTTGGTTCAGTATTTCCTCACTGTGTCTCTATTCCTCCTTTTGGGAACTGTAATGTATATCTTGTGCCATCGTATGGTAAAAGTATGTAACTTGCTTTTTGGCTTTATAGAAGGTTACAGTTAAAATGGCCTCAAGACTCAGAAGAGACTTGAACTTTGAACTTAAAACTGTGTTGAGACCGTGAAAGACTACGGTGGCTTTTGAAGTTGAGCTGAATGAGTTTCTGAATTATATTATGGTCATAAGCTTATGGGGGCCAGAGAATGGAATGTGACAGTTTGAATGCCCCTCCATAGACTCATATATCTGCACGCTTAGTCCCCAGTTGATAGAACTCTTGGAGAGGATTAGTTGTGGCCTTGTTGAAGGAGGTGTGCCACTGGGAGTTGTCTTTGAGATGTCAAAAGCCCACCCCATTACCAGTTTTCCACCTTGTGGCTCTTGTCTCAGTATGTAAGCTCTGAGCTACAGCTCCAGCACCATGCCACCATGCTCCATGCCGTGATGGTCATGGGACCCTCTGAAACCCTAAGCAATCCCCAAATTAAATGCTTCCTTCTATAAGTTGCCTAGGTAATGGTGTCTCTTCACAGAAACCGAAAAGAAAATAAGACACAGTATCAGTGTTTCCATGAGGGGAAAAAAAACCACAGAACTAATAAATTACCTTTGGGTTTAAGCCAAATAATAAATTATATTGAGTTATATTTTATGTAAGTTTAAAAACCATGAGATAATTTTAACCAATTTTTAAAATATCATAATGGACAAAATTTTATGACCAAACAATTATTGGCTTAAAATTAATAAGCAAGAAATACATTCATGCATGTACTGTGTAACTCAGCATTTCAACTTCTAGAAGTTGAAACTAGAGAAACTCCTACATCGTGTGAGACAGGCAGATTGCTAGCTTCAGTATTGTCTGTAGGAGCAAAATATTGGAAAAAATGGAAGTGTCCATCAAAAAGGAGAGTAAATAAATAAATACACTTTGATATGTTTAAATGATAGGATATTATATAGCAGATGGAAGTAATACACTAGTACTATAAACATAGTCACAGGCAGGCAGACAGACAGACAGACAGACAGACAGACAGACAGACAGACAGACAGACCAGTCTGGCCTTCGCTAGAGCAGAGTTATGAGGAGGCACACAGTGTGTGTGTGTGCTGACACCAAGCTCATATTGGGAAAGAGAGGAGATTTCCAGAGATCTGGATGTGAGTTCTCTTCTTCCATACTCTGGGCATGTTCAGATAGGGTACATGTTCTATTATGGTACAGGTGCTGGCATAGGTATGTGTCTTTTTATTCTCTTAGTTAGATTATAATGAGAACAAGACTGTCTACAATGTGGTCATGGTGTCCAGACCCGATCAAACCAGCCTGATACCCCACGCCTCTTTTCATCCTACAAATGGAAGTATGTGATAACTTGACCACTGGATGATGGCAACTGTGGGCATGTGGTTATCAGCACCCAGCCCTTAACTATTTTGTAAATAATCAGAAAAACTGCCAGGACAAGAGGCTATCAGAAATTTGGGGTTTCAGTCTGGTGACATAATTTTGTCTGAATATGTGTTTATATATACAAAAAAAAATAAATTTTGAATAGGAGCTGGAAGGATACACACTACATTTTTAGGGGGAGGAAAGGGATTGAGTTTATAAAGACTCTGAGTTATCCTAGTTATTTCATTTTCCATGTTTGAGAGAAATATAACCAAATTGTAACTGTCAGGAGTTTTTGATGCCTATTTTATGGGTGTGTGTGTGTGTGTTGTAACACCATGTGAGTTCTTGTTCTTAAAATATATTTCCTGAACTTGTTTTAATTCCACCCAATTTTGCGTATCCAGTCTGTGTCCATACCCACAATGTATATGGGATTAAAAAGTGAAGCTTCTAAAAAAAAAAAGTGAAGCTTCTTAGACAGAGAATATTCTGTATTTTGTAGTAAAATGAATATAGATTGAATTGTATGTACTGATGTGAATACAATTTATAAGACCGTCATCAGAAACTCTTTTAAGGATCTGGGCTGATAGTGCAGCAGTTAAGTGCCTGATGTAAAAACAGGAGTTTGAGTCCCCATGACCTATGTAAGTGACAGGTGGGCATGGTGGCCCTTCTGCAGTTCCAACCTTGGCAAGTGGAGGAAGCGGATCCTTGGAACAGAATGGCTACTGGGACTTAGTCTAACAAAGAGACTTTGCCTCTAAAGAGTAAGGTAGACGAGGAATTGAGGAAGATTTCCAGCATTCCCTGTGGCTCTGCACACATGCACTCACACCCTTGTGAGCACGCATGCACACCACATACATACATGTGAAAGGAAGAAAAAAGAACCTTAACAAAATGCCACCTCTGTTCTCAAAATCCAGATTCGTGTAAGTCCTGTGAATGATCCAATGGCCTGAGAAGTCAATAGCAACTCGTAATACAGTCCTGCCGAAATTGTGGGAGAAACCGTTCAGCTGTGGATTAGGATTTTTAAGTACTAGCAAAAGTAAGATTGTCATGAAAGCTCCTTTAATCCTGGAAGATCTGGAAGTCGGTTTACTACCATGTTTTCATGTAGAGTACACATTTGAATGTCAAGATGAACCATTTAGTGACCTCAATGGTAGAAAAACAGGACAGAAGAATGCTATAGAGTGTAGATGATGAACCCAAAACATAGCTCTGGCATTTCCTGACTTTAAAAGCTTCCTAAGTACATATTTACAAATGCATATCGTGTGTCTTATAGGGTGGAATGAAGCCCTATGGCAGTTTCAGTTCATCAAATAAATGAAGTAATTTCTGAAAAGCGTTCCATAGTTAATTAAAGCAAGCAGCAACATACACTCATAGCAATTGTAAAGGCTACGTTTACAGACTAATTTTCTGTTTTATTATGTGCTTAAATGGCAGGGACTTGAACCAGCAAAAATAAGCACATTGTGTAAATACAGAGTGAGAAGATGACAGCCTTGAAGAAACCTTTTCTAGTTATTACAGCTGTTATTTATCAATCATTACGCAGAGGCAGCATCCTAATCTCTTCCCAGTGGATTTACGAGGTTAGCATCAAAAGTAAGATATTAACGTCTCTGAACCGTTAGAATATCGGCTTTTTATTACACTCTCGTAGTGCCCGCCATCCTTTTGTTTGCTTTTGTTTGAATGTTCTTTAGGAAAGCTAACAAAGGTAAAGAAAACTCAAGAAAGTGGAAAAAAATTATCAGTAGTATGTCACTCAAACTCATCTCTGGCCGGGCAGTGGTGGTGCATGCCTTTAATCCCAGCACTTGGGAGGCAGAGGCAGGCGGATTTCTGAGTTCGAGGGTTCGAGGCTAGCCTGGTCTACAGAGTGAGTTCCAGGACAGCCAGGGCTACACAGAGAAACCCTGTCTTGGAAAAAAACAAAAAACAAACAAACAAACAAAAAAACCCTCCTCTCTGTAAGGATTCCCCTGACCGTTATGGGTAAATTATATTTGGGTGATGGAGATAAAAATACAGATAGATGTATAATCATGCTGAATAGTGTGTGTGTGTACACATGTGTGTGGCATGTGTGCATGTGCGTGTGCATGTGTGTGCATGTGTGTACATGTATGTGCATGTGTGTGCATGTGTGTGCATGTGTGTGCATGTGTATGCATGTGTGTGTGCATGTGTGTTCGTGTGTACATGTGTGTGCATGTGTATGCATATGTGTGTGTATGTGTGTGCATGTGTGTGTGCATGTGTGTGCATGTGTGTGCATGTGTGTGTGCACGTGTGTGCATGTGTGTGTGCATGTGTATGCATGTGTGTGCATGTGTGCACATGCATACATGTGTATATTTTGAGTACTTTCTTTCAAACTGTTACTAGAACTGGGCCTAGGTCTGAAAGTGTTAACAGACCAGGTCAGGCCATCTGTCCCAAATGTTGGTAGTAGTAAAGGCAGGAAAAAGGGTCTGACAGGGATTGCTTTGCATAGGCAGACTGCTTATGGTAATATAGATGTTTTACCATATTGATTGTGCTATTCTATGACTATGGTGTCTTGATATCCTCTAGCATCCCCTTCAATGCCAATATACAGTTTCAAGTCTACGTTTTACCTATGAGCAAAAACAAACAGTAGTTATATTTCCGAGCCTAGCCTTTTTGCTTGTTTGTTTAACGGAATGACTTCCCAGCTCTCAACAATTACCTGAAAATGTCATTATTTCGTCTTTCTTTATGTCTACAGAAAATGTCCCTGTGTCTATGTACTAAATTTCTTTATTCATCTATCTACTGATGGGCAGGTTCTGTTTCCTGGCTATTGTGAGCAGTGCAGCATCAAGCATGGATGAACACGGTATCTCTAGGTATCTCGACTCAGAGTCCTTTAGGTATATACCCCAAAACGATATAGCTGTGTCTGTCTATTTTCAGGTGTTGAGGGCTCCCGTACTGATTTCCACAGTGGCTGTGCAAGTTTAACTTCCAACCATCAGTAAACAAATGTCCCTCTTTCCCTACACCCTTACCAGAATGTGTTGGCGTTCTCTTTCTGTTTCTTTGCTTTGTTTTAAGGGCAACCATTCTGACTGGAGTGAGATGGAATCACAATACAGTTTTCATTTGCAAGCCCTCGATTGCCAAAAATGTTGAATATGTTTTCAAGTATTTACTAGTAATCTGTATCTCTTCTTTTAAGGACTGTTATTCAGTTCACTGACCCACTTATTGATTGCATGCTTTAGAGGACTTGGTGCTTAATATATCGGAATCATTAACCGTCTGTCGGATGTGTAGTTGGCAACGATGGTTTTCCAGTGACGTCGGCTGTCTCTTCCCTTGAGTAACTCTTTCTTTTGCTTTGCCAAAGCTTAACTTCACATAATCCTCTTAGTCAACTCTTGAAATTACTTGCTCTATGAATGAAATGCATTCAAAATTTTTTGCCAGTATGTAATCTTTAAGGCTGTTAGATTTTCCTTTCACAGTTTCCAAATTTTGGATTTTACATTAGGGTACTTTCATATATTTTGAATTATTTTTTTTTGAACAGGGTTAGATATATGGATCTAGTTTTGTCTTTCTCAATGTAAAAATCCAATTTTTCCAGTAGTAGGAATTCGTCATTTCTCAAATTTATGCCTACTTTCCACAATTTTGTCAAAATTCAAGTTGTAGTAACCATGTGGACTTATTTCTGGGTCTCTCCGATACTCCTTTGGTCTCTGTTTCTGTTTTTTTTTTTTTTTTGTGACAGTAACGTGCTTTATGTTGTTGCTCTAGGACTGCATCTAAGAACAGGCTTTATGATACCTTCAGCAATTTTTTTTCTAGCTTATGATTGTTTTAGCTATTTGAGATCTTTTCTGCTTCCATGTGAATTTTAGGAACATTTTCTCTATTTCTGAAAAGTTAGTCATTGGAGTTTGATGGGGGTTGCACTGCAGAGATAGATTACGTTGCAATAGTTAGATTGCTTTGGGTAATAGTCATTTTTACCATCTTTTTCTGTCAGTCTGTGAGCATGGAGTCTTTCTATTGTGTAGTGTCCTTCAATGTCTTTCTTAAATGTCTTAAATATGACATTATATACTCCTTCCAACTTCTTGGTCAGGCTTATTTCTAGATATTTTCTCTCTCCTTTTTCTTTTAAAAAAACATTGTCAATGATATTTCTTTTCTACTGATTTCTTTCTCAGCAAGTCACTTATTGGCATATAAGAAAGTGACTGATTTTTGTATATTGGTTTGTTTCCTGCTACTTTACTGAATACATTGATCTGTTCTTAGAGATTGGAGTGGAGTTTATACTGTCTTTTATGTGTAGGATCAAATTGTCTATGAGTAGGGAAAATTTTACTTCTCTTCCTATTTGTCTCAACTTCTTGCTCTTTTCTTATTGCACTTGCTAAGATTTCAGATACTATATCAAATAACATAGACTAAGCACCCTGTTTTGTTACAGATTTGAGGAACATTTCAAAAGGTATGTTGTATATACCTTTACTATATGGAGTTAAGTTCTCTTTTTCCCTAATTTCTCTCAGGTTTTTCCTCACAAATGGATGCTAAACTTTGTTGAAGGTTTATCTTCCCTGATTGAGATGATCATAAGATTTCTGTCCTTAAGTCTATTTATATGCTGAGTGACACTTGCTTGTTGTAATGGCTTGAAGATGGTTGGGTCAGGGAGTGGCACTATTAGGAGGTGTGGACTTGTTAGAATAGGTGTGGCCTTGTTGGAGGAAGGGTGTCATGGTGGGCGTGGACTTTAAGACCTTCATCCTTGCTCCCTGGGAGCCAATCTTCTCCTACTTGCTTTTGACACAAGATGTAAAACTCTCAGCTCCTCCTGCACCATGCCTGCCTGGATGCTGCCATGCTCCCACCTTCATGATAATGGACTGAACCTCTGAATCTATAATCCAGCCCCAATTAAATGTTTTCCTTATAAGAGTTGCCTTGGTCTTGGTGTTCGTTCACATCAATAAAACCCTAACTAAGACACTTGTGTATGATGAACAAACTTGCATGCTTGAGATGAAGTCATTATGAACATGCTGTATGATCTTCATATGTTATTCAAATCAGTTTGACAGAATTTTAAAAATTTTTGTGTATGTATTCACCAAGAGTCTATAATGGTTACTGCTGATGGTGGTGGTGGTGTATCCTTATCCAATTTTGGTGGTAAGGTGACGCTGACTTCATAGATGAGTATAGTAGTATTGCTTCCTTTCTGTTTGTGTAAGTGTATGAGTTTATGTATTTGTATGTGTACATGTGGGTGCATTCACATATATTCATATGCAAGGGGAGACAATAGGTTGACCCTGGGTTTCTTACTCCACTACTTTCTAACATATCTTTTGAGAGAATATCTCACTAAATCTACCAGGTCCATCTGCCAGGTAGACTAGCTGGACAGTGAACCCTAGGAATCGTCCCGACTCCACTTCTCTGGTGTAGGAGGGGTGTGGGTGCTTGTTCTCACAGGTAAGCACTGGGGCAACCAGGGATGTTAAACACAAAAGGTTGTTGTCTCTTCAAAGAGAGAGATGCTTAACCTGTTTTGTGTCCAGAGTGGATGCAGTGAATAGGCTGATGATCTTTGTGTTAGCTGTGTGTCCAAGCTACACTGGTTTTTCCTCCAGACGATTGTCATGAGCTTGTTTAGCCTAAGCCTGTTATCCCAGTTAATCTATAGAACCTGTTTTTATGGGCGATGTCACTTGTATTTTACAAAGAGTTTCAAGGTAGTCATGTCATAAGCCTTGTTGTGCACACAGGATTGAGTTAATTATCACCAGGAAACTTTTGTCCAAATAGTGCTGTGCTTATAGGTGCCTAAAGTAAACTACCCAAGGTCGGATTCTCAAAGTTTGAACCAATGTGGGCTACTGAACTGAACTACCTTCTTAGCCCTTACAGATCCTGACTTTCCCACTCCAGTGCTGGACTCAGAGACCCATGACACACACCTGGCTCTCTAATAGGATAGGAGTAATAGGATTGAAATCTGGTCCCCATGCTTGCGCAGCATTAACTTGACCAGCTGATCTGTCTTCCCAGCTTCCCCCTATCTATTTTATGAGCATTCTGATGAGAATTTATGGTGGCTCTTCTTCCAGGGTTTGGAAGAACGTGGTCCTTGATTCTTTTAACCATAGTTTCTTTTAGGAAGATGTAAAGTTCACAGGTGAGCCTTCGTACACTTTAGAGCTAGTTCTTCCAACCATTCCCCCACCCCCATCCCCATCCACAACAGAAGCTTTTCCTATATGGTGCTATGAAAAGATAACATCCAGAACAAATTGAGTCAGCCAATAGTCAAGAGGCAGCACTGCACACAACTGTACTTCTCGTTGAGTTTCACCTCAGAGCTGTGATTGGGGCAGAATATTGTAGAATAGACATCGATATTTGCCTCGGTTATGTCTCATAGAAACTCTCATTCAGTTGTCCTACATTATCGCACACTAGAAATCAAGGGTCTTAAGATATAAAACCACAGTTTCCCTCCCTTTGGGGATAAAATTAATGGGATTTTCAGTTATACCTTGGACTATAAGGCAATTTAAAAGACAATCCTAACATAGTCATTATGTCAGCTGGGACTCAACAGTAACATCATGAAATAAATTAGACTTATAAAAGAATACATACATAAAATCCATGCCTTCTAAGAACCAAGGTAACATTTTGGATGCGTTCCCAAGTAGTCAGATCAGGCAAAGGACATAGTCACTTTAAGTTTGATACTCAACAATGAGCCATGTTTGCAAGTCTCTTGCATGACGTTTTTGATCTGCTAGAATTTGAGGGCTGGAGATGACAGCATCTTGCCAAATAAAGTCATCGCCTTTTCAGCATTTTCAAAGTGTAATCAACTTTCAGTATATTAGTGTTTTCTGTTGTGGCAGTCCTTACATCCAATGTGATCATTAATACTGATTGTCAATCTGACACAGTCTAAAATTACCTAGGAGACAAACTGCTAGGTATTGTGTCATGGTTTGAATATGCTTGGCCCAGGGAGTGGCACGATTTGGAGGTGTGGCCTTGTTGGAGTGGGTGTGTCCTTCATCCTAGCTGCCTAGAAGTCAGTCTTCCACTAGCAGCCTTCAGATGAAGACGTAGAACTCTCAGCTCCTCCTGCACCATGTCTGCCTGGATGCTGCTATGCTCTTGCCTTGATGATAATGGACTGAATGTCTGAACACCAATTAAATGCTGTCCTTATAAGAATTGCCTTGATCACGGTGTCTGGTTCGCAGTAGTAAAACCCTAGCTAAGACAATATGGCTGTGAAATGTTGTCTAGATCAAGGTTCATTAAGGTGGCAAGGCCCTCCTTAAATGTGAAGAGCATCTTTCCACAAAAGGGAAAAGACTAGCAGAGCATCCTGACTCCTTGTTCTCTCTACCTCTGACTGTGGGAGTGATGTGACCAGCTGTCACACATATGCCTGCCACTGTGACCTGCCCATCATAATAGTTCACACCCTTGAATTATGGAACAAAATGAAGCCTGGCTTCCCTCTTTCAGCTGCTTTTATCCAGTATCTCCCTTACCTAAGGATAAAGTAACTACATATAGCAACTATCCTGGTTATTTATTTATTAAAAACTTGACACAACATAGAGTCTCTTGGGAAGAGGAAGCCTTAACTGAGGAACTGACTAGATCCATTGGCGTGAGGTCATGTCTGTGAGGGATTGTCTTGATCTATGGTTGAAGTAGGAGGGTTCAGTCCACTGCGGACAGCACCATCCATGGACAGGTGGGCATGAGTGTATAAAGAAACTAGTTAAGTGAGCTAGAGAAGGGTCCAGCAAGCACTATTCCTCCACGGTTTCTGCTTGAGATATCTGCCTTGAGTTCTAGCCTTGTCTTCTGTAAATGATGGATTGTGACCAGGAAGTATAATCTTATTTGTTAAGACTAGATCTCAAAAAAATTGTAACCAAGAGGTAAAATAAATTCTTTCTTCTCCATGTTGCTTTAGGTCAGGATGTTTTATCATATCATCAGAGAGCAAAATAAAATAGTAAATAGGACTATGATCCTAAAAACTTTAGTACTTGCAAGGTAGTCCCATAGAAAACCCAATCTGTGACATATTTACATCAAAAGTACATTAAAGTAGATGCTATATTAGTATTTTATTCTTTCCATTTAAATATTAGCCTTTGTTATAAATGCTTGTGCATTTCATCTTGCATGATTCCAAGAACTGATCCAACCGAGTCAGTTAGGGAATGAAGAAAGGACAGACACACTGACACAGACGACCTGTGTGGGGGTGGACTGGGATCTTAAAGAGCAAGCTGCACGTCCAGGAAGCTTAGTACGTTTATTATATGCAGTTGAGCAGGGTGGCTGGGTTGTTGCACACAGCTGAACAAGGATGCAGAGTTATTATACACAACTAGACAACGATGCAGCCTAGCTAATGTCAGTAGGCGCGGTATCTGTAGATGACCAGTCTTCAGGCTGTAAACATCTGGAGGGAGAAAACTATGATGGATATCTTCTGCACACACTGTCACTATTCACTAGCAGACTAGCAGAAGGCATTGCCATCCCTCTGATGCTCACCTAAGGGGAAGGTTTTGACATGTCAATGGGCATGAGGTATCGGGGTCTTTGATACGGCTGTATCCATACAACAATGTACATTCGCTCAGAAATTCACTAGCTCCCTATACTTGTGTGCGCTACAAAATGTATTGTATATATTTGTGTAATATTTATTTTTCATCAGTTATTATTAGGCAAGCTTTAAATTAGAGATTTTTTTATACAAAATACATCCCTTTCAACAAAATATTACCTTCACACATCATTTACTGAAAAATATTTATCACCACACAATTCTTAGCAATTAACTGTGTCTCGACTCAAATAGCTTCTGGTGCGGGGCAGACGGCTCAGGTGGTAAGGTTGGAAAAGTGCCTACTGTGAAAACATATAGACTCCAGGACTCACACAAAGACAAGGTGTGGCGATATGTACCTGTAATCCCAGCACGGGGGGGGGGGGGCCCCAGAGAAAGGCTGATTCCCAGCGCTTGATGGACAAGCAGTCCAGCCAATCAATGAGCTTCGGGTTTAGTGAGTGACCCGGATCGACAAATAAGATTAATGTACAATAGAGGAAGACATTCAACGTCAACATCTGACCTCTTCACACAAACATACAGCTGAACACACACAGAGAGGGAGGGAGGGAGGGAGGGAGGGAAGAGAGAGACTGAATTACTAAGAAAAGCTACTAGAAGGCTGTGGCTCTTCTTCCTAATAGCAGGAAGGAGGACCTAATTGACGACTGCCAGAGAGACCAAGGATGCTGGTGTAGACAATGCTAGCCAATCGAGATCTGCTGTTTAGAAGAGATGCTTTCTTGGAACCAATGGGGCATGGGTGGAGGGTATTAAAGGAGCTTGCAGCAGCGTTCAGATGAACTTGTTGGGGCGTTTCTCACCTGCTCCCAGAGTCTGTGTCTTTAATTCAGCACTACCTCACCTCTAACCCCCAAGGGCAGGTAGGTCGGGCAGTGAGTATTCCAGGGCACAGGCAGCACCTCCAGATATGACATGGTTATCCAGTTGCCATCTTGGAATAGACACAACCGTAGCCTGGTAGCAACAATGGTCACTACGCATGTGTAAGTGTAATGGAGCATGGGGTGGAGAGAGGGTCGGTGGTTAAAAGTACATACAGCTCTTGCAGAAGACCCGAGTTCATTTCCCAGAACCCATGTAGGGTACTTCATAACCACCTTTAATTCCAACTCCAAGGAATCTCGTGGTTTCTTCTGTGAACACCTGAACAAATGTACACCCACCCACCCACAGATACACACGTATACATAACTAAGAATAAAGTAAATCTTTTTTAAGGTAATGGAGATGTTAATACTCCATAGTAGAAGGGGTAAAAGAAAGTCACTGGACCCTCGCTTGGGATTCCAGCTCCTAAGTCTTCCTACCTTACCTACTTGCCGGCTGCACGTGATTTGAGGATATATTGAGTAGAGAGAAAGTAGAAAGTTATCTAAAGCTGGATTCCATGATGCAGCTTGTATGTCGTCATCCACTAAGGGAGAGGACTTTGTAATCATGTAGCTATTTGCGGATGGGGAGTCATAATATATGACTGACCTAAGTTGACATAACCTTTAAGAAAAACACCTACACAGATACTTGCTTTTTACTTCATATGAATTTTCTTTTACATCATGATAATAAATATGTAATAAGTGAAGGTTTGCTTTCTAAGAACTTGTAAGCGTCCTTACGTGAATCTTTCTGTGCTTTAAGCTCACACACTTTCTTTAACAGAGTGCTGCTGTGCTCTACACCATTATCCAGAGTTGGAGTCGGCCTAGACATCTCTCAACAGAAGATTGGATAAAGAAAATGTGGTACATTTATACAACAAAGCACTATCCAGTCATTAAAAAAAAAATTAAACAGTGAAATTTGCAGGTAGATGAATGGAATTAGAAAAAAATTATCCTGGGTGAGGTATACCAGAAAGACGAATGTGATATGCATTCACTTACATGTGGATATTGGCTAGAAAGTCAATGATAACCAAACCACAATTCATAGAACCACAGAGGTTATGTATAGATCATGAAAGTGGGGATCTTATTAGAAAAGGGAAACAGAATAACTAGTTATGGATGGATACAGGGGGTCTGGAGTGGAGGGTCAAGTGAAGAGGTGGGCGGAAGAGGGGGATGAGGAAGGGAACCTGGGGAGAAACGGCTTAAATTAAATCGAATTAAATTGACGGGTAGTATGAAAACTAACAGTAGAAATTTCCTAAAATATATACAAACACAAAGGTGATCTAATTGAAATTGTCAAATAGTTGGGGGGAAACAGAGCCCCCAACAGCCCATCTCTTGTCACCAAATGAAGCTTCCGGTCCCAGAATTGGATCACATTTAATTGAGTTGCTTGCCTAATGGGTCTCATAGGAATCCCCAAATAACCCAGGCTGTTATGGAGACCATAGGTTGCTCTCCACAAACTGACAGCAAGGCCCCATTTCGGAAGACAACTGACATACTGCCTCACTGAAGACAGAGAGGTCAAGCTGGTGCCTACATAAAACCTTCACCTTTATGTTCTAGTGTCTTTGGAATAGCAAGGTACTCTGCAGGCTTCCAAAAGAGACGTGTCAGTCGTAACACCCAGCCACAGAACCTTTTCTCTCCAATGCTCTTCTGCCCAAAAGATATTCTATTCTAGTGCGATGGTGCCACAAAGCCAGGGGGAGTACCCAGCCAATGTCTGATTTGGCTTTAGGCCCATCATTGAGGTGTAACCCATACCTGACACTGCTTGGGTGATCCAGAGCCTGAGACTAAATAACCCAGGGAGCTACTGTAAAACAAAATACTACTCTCCTTAAAACCAAAAGCAAATAAAAAGTAGCAATAAAATGACTCCTAATGACATTCCGCTAGCCTCATACACCAGTGCCTTTCTCAGCCACCACCATCAGAGACGCTTCCTCCTGTAGCAGATGGGAACGAATACGGAGACCCACAGACAGACATTAGGCAAAGTGCACACTTTGGAACACTCAGCCCCAAAACAATGTCTTATCAAATTCCCGTCTTGGGGGCACAGGGGACCCTACAGAAGACAATGTGGAAGGAGTGTAAGAGCCCAAGGGGATGGAGGACACCAGGAAAACAAGCCCCTCTAAATCAACATGATCAAAGCTCTCATGAACACTCAGAGACTGGAGCAGCACGCACAGGGCCTGCACTGGTCTGGATCAGATCATCTGTGTAAACAGTATGGCTTCAGGTTTACTGTTTCGCTTTTTTTTTTTTTTTTTTTTTTTTTGAGACAGGGTTTCTCTGTGTAGCCCTGGCTGTCCTGGAACTCACTCTGTAGACCAGGCTGGCCTCGAACTCAGAAATCCGCCTGCCTCTGTCTCCCAAGTGCTGGGATTAAAGGCATGCGCCACCACCGCCTGGCCCGGTTTCCTGTTTTTATGGGATTCCTGAGTGTGAGAACGAGAGGATCTTTGTTTCCTGTGCCTTCTCTGGCTCTTTTCCTTTGGTTTGTCCTGTCCAATTCCAGTGTGTTCGTTTTTATTATATTATATTATATTATATTATATTATATTATATTATATTATATTATATTATATTATATTGGTATATTATTTTATTATAGTCCCCTAGAAGCCTATTCTAATGAGAGACGGAAAGGGACTGGATCCAGACGGGAGGTGAGATGGGTTGAAACTGGGGGCAGAGGAAGAGGAACTGATCATTGGGCTACATTATGTGGGGGGGGGGGGGAGAGAAAGGATTTTCAATAAAAAGAAAAACAAAACCAAAGAGTGTTAAACTTTTTTCAAACCTGAAAGACAATTGCATTCTTCTTTATTGAACTTACTGTATCTGTGTCTGCACCCCGTTCATAGGAGCCCAGTTCCACACTCTTCTGAGAAGGAAGACACTACAGAGAGTCGCTTCTGTGGCTCGGGTGGTCCTGAGGCTTCTGACTCACGGAAGAGAAGTCTGGAAGACTCTCTCACTCCTCCACCCCCCAGGCCTCACCGGAGGCAGCAGGCAGGGGGATTCCTTCACACCTCATCCTCCAAGCCCCTACACTTTGGTGAAACAGGATAATTCTGCAACCGCATCCTGTCTCTAAGACTGAAAGCCCAGAGACCTCCCAGAGAAGAGACATTTGCTGCTCCTGGTCTCTTCAGGAACCTGCTTTCTGCAAACTTGTCGCAAGGAACCTCTCAGTTGGCACCCAAGGCCCTCAGAGAACCTTTGAGCTTTATTTAACACCCGCTGGTGACCCGATTCCCGGGCACCCCAAAGCTTTCGAGAGTTCAGGGCTGGAATGCTCAAGGCTCTATTACCACAGAAGGGCTCAGAGTTTCTGTTTTCCCCTTTGAACTTTTACTTTCTTGAAAAAAATAAAGTTCCCTCCTTTCACTGGCTGCCCACTCTGTGTTTGAAGGGCGGGTGAGAGAACAGCGTTAGACAGGAGCATGGACATTTTGAAATGAACTCTTACTATACACCCTTGTGGGCCAGCCTGGAATTCCTCCATGAAGACTAAGATGGCTTCAACCTTGTGGTGGTCCTCCTGCTCTGCCTCCCCGGGACAGAGATTACAAGCCACCAAGTCAAGTTCTTGTTCCTTTTCAGGATTGGTTTAACAATCTGAAATGAGTGTTTTCAACTGGGAACCATTTTAACAGTAGAAAAATTGGGAGGTGTCTATTTATTTTGAAAGTCTGACATCACTTAACTGTCTAAATTTTGGAGTTTGACTATCTTCTCATGAAAAAAGTTTAACAGTTATTTTTCTCTCCCAGGACTTAGGGAAGCTCACTGTACCGCATCACATAGAGGAGACACTCAAAAACAGGGAGAATAAGGGCTAAACTGGCAGTTCTCAACCTGTGGGTCGAACGACCCTTTCACACGGGTCACATATCAGATATGCTGAATATCAAGTATTTACATTTCAATTCATAATGATAGTCATTGCAGTTATGAAGTCGCGATGAAAAGAATTTTATGGTTGGGGATCACCCCAACATGAGGAACTGAGTTAAAGGGTCTCTCGGTGTTAGGCATTAGGAAGGTTGAGGACCATTGATCTAAACGGTGTTATTACTCAGTCATCGCTCTGGTTAAAACACGGGGATTTTGGTGTTGCTCTTTTTTCTTATGTTGTACAGCAATTTCCTCCAAACCGAAATATCCTCCTGGAGGAAGCTCATTACAGCTCAAGAAGTTCTCCAAGATTCAGGAAGTAAACAACCTCAAAGTCTCAAGAACACGCTGAAACTTACCCGGCCGCCCAAGGTCTCTCCTCCGCCAAGGTTTTATGAACAGAACAGACTGTTGAAGTGGGGATGCTCCCCCACCTTGTAGAGCTGCGTGCGCAGCTTTCACACCTCGTCAGTCATTCTGGAGTGGGCCTTTGCTGATGCAGCTGCCTCTGAGCCACCTATGTTCCTATGAGCAACCACCGCGCAGTTATTTCTTCACTGACCTGGTCTTTGGTGGTATTGTAACTTCGCTTTGTTGTCAGTTCCCTATCTAGAGACAGTCTTTGCTCACGTTTGCTCTATAGGGGGGTCAGACAACACTTCGGTCTGGTTCTCCTTTCCACTCACCACATTTTTAAGTAGTCAGTAGACCTAGAGTTAACTTCCCTGCAGAATATGCATTTGAGGATAACAATGCAATGGACAGTGGTTACTGTCCATAAACAATTGTTATCAAATGCCTTTGGAGATAGAAAGGATTGAAGGGAGGAACAGAGGGGAGAGGAGGAGAAGACAAAAGGATACTATTGGTGGGGTGGGGGTGGGAGGATGGGGACATCCTCTTAGAGACAGGGCGTGGGGGAGGAGGTGTTGTATGGGGAGCGGTATGGGTGTAAACCAGGAGGCAGATGAAGACTACACTGTAAAAAAGGATTAAAGAATTTTTTAAAATGAAAACAAAAATCACATACATCGATTTCTAACCTCCTTTTTCTAAGAGTGGCGTGATATTCACTATGTGGTTCTATGGACCCCGCTCTCATGAGTCACCAGACTCCGGTTTTCTCCGACTATGACGCATGACTCTGATGGTCAACTTAAGAGCTAATTGACTGCGCTATAGATGCCCCGTGAGGTCTGTAAAACGTTGTCTCTGGATATGTCTTCCCAGATGCTCCAACAATAGATTAGCATTTGAATCTATAGACCGAGTGAAAATTACACTCACCGAGGAAGGCAGACACCACCCAGAACTCTGGGAGATGGACAAGAACAAAAAAGTGGAGGAGGTGCTGAGTCTTTCTGCTTGACGTCTGCTATCCGTCTTCTGCTGTCTTCAAGGATTAACTCTCCCAGTACTTGAGCCTTCAGATTTAAACTGGGAGTTAGCATTACTAATTTCTACAGCTCTCAGGGCTTCAAGCTTCAAAAGAGCGTATACTTTCCTCATTTCCAGTTTAGGGACAGTAGAATACGGACTCTTTAGTCACCAATCTTTCATAATAAATGTCTTCCTCTCTATCTCTATATCGTCCATGCCTAGAACCTGTTGACTCTTTTCACCTAGCAAACCCTAATATAATAAGGTTGACGAGGCAATTGTCCTATCTTCCTTGAACTGCTTCAGAGGATCAGCTGGAAGTCTCTCTAGGTGTTCCTTGTTAAGGGTCACTTACTAACATTTGAATTTGATGGCACTTCTCTGAAAGTAAATATAATCCCATGATCACCAAAGTCTTGTGTGTGCCTGTAACTCTCCACATGGTCCTTTTCAGATCTCAATGCTAAAAAGATATGCCTTCCATATTTTTCCAACTTGCAACCCAGACAATATCAACCCAATTTCTTCTTATTTTTAATCTATGATAAGTCACATGTCTGTTTAGTACTATGGTAAGCGGGTAGAATGACTAATCTCAGGCCTGACTAGATTTTGCTTTGCTTTGGCTTCCTTGAGGTGCTCTATTCTACAGTTTATCTATAGTTTTCTATGGCTATATAATGAACTACCAGACATCTTATGACTAGAGACAGTAGTAGAGCATTGTCATATGGCTTAGGCTTCCGACAAAAATCTAATGAGGCCGAAATCACAGTGTTAGTGAGACTATGCTCCTTGCTGGTGAATTTAGATGGGAAGTCATATTTCCTGGCCTTTTCTACCTTCTAAACGGCATGTTTAGTTCCCCATGGTCTTCTCACCTTATAAACACAAGGGAAAACATTTCTTTTACTTTTGTTGTTAGCCTGGACTCAACTGAACAATTCCTCATTTCAAGGTCTGTAACCTTAACAGCATCTACAAAGTCCTTTCAAGCCATGACTATAACACACATTCACTGATTCTGAGATTAGAACATGGGGATGATTGGAGATTCACTATTCTGCCTTCCAGGCTATCAATCCATAGGAATAATCATGTCTTTTATCTGTAATGCTATGGCTTAATTGGAGAATATCCATAAGCATATAGAATATGCTTTATCATTTCTCTACTTTCTGTTTCATTCAGAGTTTAGCATTGTAGCCCATGCTTTAAACCTAACACTCAATAAGTGGAAGACGGATTAACGTGTCAGGTCAGAGTAGGCTACATGGTGCATTCCAACCATGCTGGCCCGATACCAAGACTACGTCTCATAAAAACAAAAACAAGGCAAAACAAGAATTCTTCACAAAAACCATTTTGAGTAAAGTTATACTCACTATTCATTTTAACATTTCCAGTAGCTGGATGTCTTTGATATGGTCTATTGGTTTCCTACCTGATTTATACTAAACTGTTTGCTATGACGTAATGATTTTGTGATCGTAATGAATATAAATGTGTTTAAGCAGTCACATTTAGTACCAGTCCAGCAGTGTGTCCTGAGGTCTTCAAGCAGCTTCATATTCAGTCTGGAATTCAGTTTTCAAACAAATATGAAGTTATCCTCGTTTAAAAGAAGCGAAGCCAAGCCTTCCAGTATTACAGAACTAGTACATAGAAGGGGAACTGTCTATGACTAAGGAAGTTGGGCTTTTCTATGGAACTATACAATTACTTTCTTGCCCTTCTCATGAATCTCTTTGGCTGTAGTAGTCCAGTAGCAGACTGTGGCAGTCTTGGACCACCACAAGTTTATAAAATTATAACTAGCATAATCTGAGAGGTCCTAAACAGAAGCATACTGCCTAGCAAAACAAAACGATGGGAAATGATTTTATAATATCACCAAGCCTGCGGCATGTTCAGTAGTGTCTGTTGCAGAATATGTGATCATCCTATGACCCCAGAGATCGTGTCATTTACTGAGAAAACCTGTTTCTTGTTGTGGTGTGGCTCAGCCCTTACAACACAACTTTTTAGTCCCAAGCCATGAAGATAAAGTTAGTTTGTAGAAGGAAGTACCCATGTTTGAAAGTGATGTCTAATTAAGTGGCAGACAAATTGATGGATCAAAGATTTGACAGAATAGGATATGCAGAACTCTCACATTCACAGAATAGGATATGCACAGCACTCACAAGAAGAGAGAGGAAAGGGGAGCCACTTAAGGGTCTGTGCAGAGAGAGGGAAGGAGGCCATTTTACTGGAACAGTTATAGAGAGACAGGTTGCAGAAAGCAAACAAGCTAGACATAGGTGAAGACAGAACAAGCCAGAGACTGAGAAGGAGCTAGAAGATTAGAACAGGTTGCCAGGGTTAGTTTGAAACCAAGCAGAGCAATTCAGTTAAAGGGCAAGAGAGAGAAGCCAGACTGAATCAGTCAGCTCAGAGAGGAGTTTGAGCCAGAACAGCTGGGTTGACCAGCCAGTCCGAGTTCAGAAAGAACTAAGAAGGGTGAGCTTATTCAGCAGTAAGCCTCAGAGGTTGAAAACATTTTAGGACTAGGTAAGATTATATGGTGGCTACAAGCTTCCAGGACCAGGCCTAGGTTAGCTGACTGAGGCAGTAAGCCTCAGAGATGACAATTACACCAGGTGAATAAAAGCTACTTTTACAACTCTCCTGCTGCTGAGAGACAACGGGAAGGCAGTCTTCTGAGGAGTGCCTTCTCAATGTTCCGTGGGTATCGGAGCACATATATTCTTTAACAATGACCGTTATATTCGTCTAAAACTCTCTGTAAGCAGTTTACGTCTTTTCGATCCTCCAGCCAAATGAAGAGAAGGACTGTCCAAACAGAACAGCTGAATAATTCAGTCCTCTCACGGGACAAAACGATGCCCATCCCTCCCTCTGGAATCCGAACACTTGCTGAAGTCAGGACATCATTAGTGTCTCTACTTCGCTTTGGTAGTTTGGGTTTCGAGGTTTCACCCGCACAGAGATGTTGTGAGACTCTTGGAGGAAATGATAAAAGTACAAACAGCGGAGCACATGATGTCAAAGTCATGTACTCCTTAAATGTAGATGCTCAAGGTTAGCGTTTTCCGAATCACCTAGCTCTCTCTATGTCCTGTCCACTACGAGTGAGGCTTGGGAAAGGAGCCAGAGGCTGCTACTTAAACATTTCTAGTTTGCTATTGTTGTTGTTATTATTATTAACATTATTATTATTATTATTATTATTATTATTATATAATTCTTAACAACCTTAAGGTCTATCCATTAAGTTAAATAGCAAAGAAAGTACATAAAATAGAGGTCAGAGAGGTGATTCAGCACTTAAAAGCACCTGCTGCTCAGTTCCCAGCATCCACACGACCACTGGTAACTTCAGTTCCAAAGGGTCTGACACCCTCTTCTGACCCTTGCAGGGACCAGGCAGGCATATGGTGCACCATACACATACACAGAGACAGAACACTCACACATAAATTAAAATAGATACTTATTTTAATTAAAAAGGTTTTTTTTATTTTTATTTACTTATTTTAATTTAAATTTTTTTTTTCTAATACTAGTTCTGGTTCGGTTTACATCACTCTTGGTTGGACAGTGTCAGCTATTTCGGTTTTTTTTTTTTTTGTAAAAGTTTCCCAGCATATGCAAATATTTCACCTGAAATATATAGAACCCAGAGACTATAATCTCTATCGAAATTCTTTTGCTATTGATTTGAACCTATTAGACTAGGTCTGATGTATTGATTGAAATCAGCCTGATTTTCTCATCACTTAGAGAGACATATGGGAAGTCTGCTGCCTACCTTTAGGTAAAGTATAACCTTTCAAAGCATTCTGTATGTGCTTTGGAAAGAGTGGGTACAAGGAGCAGCCAACACCAATCAGTAGGACTCAACGCTCATGTCAAAATTAAACTTCCCAGCTGCAGGAGATATTTTCTTTGTTTTGGTTCTACTTAATACCTTTAGCTGGCGTGCATAACTCAGTGGAGTCCCCCACATTCCGTACTTCCTCAAAATGAAGTTACCTCTCCCCTTTACACTAGGCATATCTGAACTCTGCACGCACTTGCGCCTTAGCCGAGGCCTTTAATCACCTTGTGATATAACGAGAAAACGAATGCTCACAGAGATTAAATAACTTGGCAAAGGTATTTGGTAGGTTAGTGGCACCAAGCCAGAGTCAAAAGCCAAGTAGTCTGGGATGGGGACACTGTGTTCATTTCACTACCTTTTCATTCTTTTTATCAGAGCCTAACATTTGACAGAGGGGCGGGGATATTTCTTAGACTTTAAAAGCTACGTCGTGGCGCTTACAGTTTTTATTCACACTCCCAGTTTCAAAATATCATTAACAGATTAAGCATCTTACTACAGGCTATTTTCAGTGTTTGCACTACTCCCCCGCCTTTTCAGCGTCTCCTAGCTGTTCAGGGAGCTGGTGAGGAGAGGGGAAGTTACACGATTATATAACAGGGGAAAGGGGTTTGAAAGATGAATGGAAATGCGTGGGCGGCGGGGTTACCAGAGGGAACAGCTCCTGGAAGGAGCCAGGAGAGAAACGCGAGACTTCAGGTAGCTGCTCTCTTGGGTACGTCGAGCCAGTGCTACGAAACTTTAAAGCTGGCAAAGCTAATCTTAGCACTTGTTCTTTTTTTCATTATCATCATCATCATCATCATCAGTTTTTTACAGTCCAGTCATTATCTCCCCCTCCCAGTCTTCCCTCCGACTGTTCTTCATCCCATTCATTCCTTCCTCGGTCACCAAGAGAATGTCCCTACCCCCGTCACCCCAGCAGACCTCCCCACTCCCTGGAGCCTCAAGTCTCTCTAAGGTTAGGTACATTTTTCTCTCACCGAGGTCAGAACAGGCAGACCTCTTCTGTATATGTGTCAGGGACGTCCTATCAGCTGCTGTTTGCTGCCTGATTGGTTAACACTTGTTCTTACCTCCATTCAATTTCATTAATAAACACAACATTGATTGTATACAACTGCTCCTCTTATGGGGTTGGGTGGGGGAGGGGGAGTTGTTCTTTAAGAACCAAACAAAAAACAAAAACTTTGACAATTTCATAGGCAAACAAACAAAAACTTTGACGAATTCATAGGAGTAAGTTGATAACACTTTCAAAAAGCCAAATGTTATGAAATGAAAATCCCAGGACTAGGTGTAGAATACCTCCCTATAAGTTTTAGGTCAGATAGCCCCAGAAACCACTGCAACATTACAGGCTAACGCCAGGGCCCTTGGTTTGAAAGACTTTATTGCTGAAAACACCACACACTTGGGTTACTGGACACTGAGAGAGACGTACTGGACCCGTGTTGCAGTCTCTTACTGATGGGTAGCTATCATGGTGGTGGGAGATGATACAAACAACTTGGGGGTGGGAGTCAGTCACCAATGTTCCTATCCAGCGACAGACCCCAGGAGCCATAGTGATTACGTATCTGGCAAGATGCAGCTACAAGAGAAGCATGACTATGGTACTGTAGTAGTTAGAGTCTCACTGCTGTGACTAGGCACCATGACCAAGGCAACCCTTATAAGGATAATACTTAATTGGGGCTGGCCCACAGGCCCAGAGGTTCAGGCCAGCACCATCAAGGCAGGAGCAATGGCAGCATCCAAACAGGCATGGTGCTGGAGGAGCTGAGTTCCACTCTCCATCTGAAGGACTCCAGGAGAAGTATGGCTTCCGAGCAGTTAGAGTGAGGGTCTCAAAGCCTAGGCCCACAGTGGTACACCTACTCCAACAAGGCCACTCCTACTCCAAGGCCACGCCTACTCTGGCACAGTCACGCCCACTCCGACAAGGCCGCACCTATTCCAACAAGGCCACTCCCACTCCAACAAGGCCCACCACACCCACTCCAAGACCACACCCACTTCAGCAAGGCCACACCCACTCCAAGGCCATGCCTACTCTGATAAGGCCACGCCTACTCCAACAAGGCCATGCCTACTCTAACAAGGCCACAACCACTCCAAGGCCACGCCCACTCCAACAAGGCCACACCTGCTCCAACAAGGCTACACCTCCAAATAGTACCACTCCCTGGGCCAATCATATTCAAACCATGGCAAGGAGTAACTAAGTGGTTTCTGATTAGATTTGCCGTCCCCTCCACAGCCTGCAACTCATCCCTAGTACTATAAAACTGACCAAGAACCTGTGATAGAGAAGGTCATAGGTTCTCGGGAACCTCCCTCTGCTGTTTTCCAAACTGATACCTTGTTTTAAGCCTTATTCTCTTCTGGAGCATTTAAACATGAAGCCTTATCTCTCTATTGTTCAGTACAGAAATCTGTCAAGGTTGAACAAGGGACTGTTCAAATATGAGTGGGAGAAAGAGCAGTTACGAGATAAGAAAAAAAGACCCTCCCTAGAAGAGCTCTAACTTCAAAACTTCTTTACTCATAGTCAGTCCGTCTTCTAAAGCACCCAATACTCTGTATTCCTTCCCCTTCCCACATCCCGAGGGTTCTTAATGAACAAGAACCGTACAGAGAGTCTACGAGAGTAGCAAGAGGGGGTGTTTGCTGTGAGTCATGAGGACCACAGTGCAGCCAGCACATGCCTATCCCATCCCAGCATGCCTGCTCCAGGTGGGGCAGGGACAGGGGGATGACTAGGACTCGATGGCTTCCAGCATACCCAAGAAAATGCAAGTCTCAGGTTCGGGGAGAGCCTCTACCTCAAGTAGAGGGGTGGGAGAATGGTAGAAGACACCTATATTCTCTTCTGGTCTCTGTGCGCACACACACGTGCACACACTCACACAGACAGGCACACACGCTGAAATAAAGAGAAGAGCAACCACGAACCGAAGATTCCAGTGGAAAAAGTCAACTCGAGGAGGCAACGCCAAGACGGTGATTGTAAATAAGCGGTAGTTTAATCCCTCATTCAGAGTCATATTTCTGTGGCTGAGTGTCATGCAGGTGCGGGCTGCGAGTCTAGCTGAAACAAGACCACGCCTACTCTAACAAGACCACACCCACTCCAACAATTCTAGAGTCAGAGACACCAATCTCAAAGGAACGAGGCAGCGAGCCATAGGGAAGGCCTGGTGGTAAATGAAACACTGTGTGTAACTGCTTTATGGACTGTGATACAAACTACTTAGGTCTCCGAGAGATGATCTCATCAGCCTGACGTATAATGGAACTGACACTGAATTGACTCATCTTTAACAAGGGCCCACTCCCTTGAGCACAGTATAGCTGAAGATTACTGTGGGTTTTTGTTTTGTTTTGTTTATTTTGTCTATTTGTTTGTTTTTCTGGGTGGCTACGGACTTGGGCAGTTCTGGGTGAAGGGAAACTAGAAGAGAGGGTGAATGGCATTATTACTTCTTCGTTCTGTTACGCTTATAAAATAACAGATGACGCAGTTTTACCTTTAGAGTCCTGAATGCTTTGTTGAAGATAGCTTTATTGAGATACAACACACGTACTATACAGTTTATCCTGATATCAGTCCAATTCTTCCTACTAACATTTGTTGATTGGCTATTAAGTTCCAGGCAACAAATCCATATTGTTTCATTTAATCTTCATTTAAAAAAAAAATCCTTAATGGGATCTAGAGATAGGACTCAGGCGGAAGAGTGCTTACATAGTAAGCACGAAACCCCGGGCTTGATGCCCAGCGCTGCAGAGACATCCTAGCACCGGGAAGTGGACAGATGAGAAAAGCTCCACGTCACCCTCTGTTGCACTGCCAACCTGGTACGCATGCGATCCTTTCTGAAAAAAAATAAAATAAAATAAAAAACTGTTAAAAGTCTAGGTTGGCTCAGCAGGCATAATTGTGACTTATCCGAGTTTGATCCCCTGGGCTCCACCTAGTAGAGAGAATTGACGCCTGCGAGTTGACTTGTGATATATCTCCACTGTAGGCTACAGCAGGCATACACTCAACTCATACAGAAAATGAATGCAACTCGTCTTTCAAAATTCTTTAAAATAAATATTATATGATCCGAGTTTGTAAATAGATCACATATTAAGTGTTGGCAGCTAGAGGTCTGAAGTCGGGTGTGTGTGTGTGTGTGTGTGTGTGTGTATGTGTGCGGGTGTAAGAGGATACAGTGTATTCTTCGAATAACAAGTTGTCTCTCTTTGGAATCTTTGTTCTTTCACAGAGTGGTAGGAGGGAGGTGGGGGTGGATATATAACACCTTGAGAATGTCCATGGTTAGGAAAACTCCGTTTTATAATCAGGAGTGGTCAAATAACAAAAGAAATAGCCGTAAATGGAAATGACTTTTGGACTCACTGAGGCTGAAGAGATACAGAAGGGTACTGTGCAGAAAAGGGCAGTCACAGTACTGACTCACCCAAAGTGTGACACCAAGCCACACAGGTTGTGCTAGTTGTTTTCTACTGCTGTGACAAAACATTCTGGCCAAAGGCAACTTTGGGAAAGAAAGGGTCTGGGTCACAGCAGGAGCTTGACAGGAACCTAGAGCAGAGTCAGTGGACTTACTGCCCCGGGCTTGCTTTTGATGGCTTGCTCAACTCGTTTTCTTACACAACTCAGGACCACCTGCCCACAGTGGGCTTACCACACCAATCATTAAACAAAAAAATGCCCCTACTGACTCATCACGGGAGGCAATCCCATAATTAAGGTTCCCCTCTTTCCAAGTGACTTGAGTTTCTGTCAAGCTGACAGACACTAAGCAGGGAAACGCTGGTTTCTCTTGGAAGGGTCAGCACTTCGCTCTAAGGCAGCCACGCCCTTCCTTACTGCATTTCCCACCAAACTAGGAGGCATTAAAAATAGAGAGACCACTGCCTATCTTTTAACTTGTCACCTACTGCTCTACTGGGGCGACTGTCTTCATTCTTAGAAACAGCAGTTTTGCCTCAGTTAATTTTGAAACCTTTGCCTCTTTACATTTGGTGTAGAATGGTACTAGACACAAGTACAGAAATTAAAACGCTGTGCACACACACACACACACACACACATCAAATTAAAAAAGAATTCAGATCCAGATCTTTAAATCTTAATTCAGTCTTTCATGGAGGTACTGAGTACTCGGGATTTGAAAACTGGACGATAACCTTGCATTTCCAGTTGCCCTGTGACCTTGGCATTTGATTTTTAAGAGGCTCAATTTCCCCGTTTGTAATTGTTGCCTTCAAATGCAGCGTGTATTCTCGAGTCTAACTTCAGGCATATACATCATGAAAATTAATCAAGGGAAATGCTAATTTGACACTGACGAGGTTTCTCCCACGTTTCTAACCCCCTTTAGTTCCTGGCCTTATTTGATACATCTTTCACTGCCTGTTCACCTAGAAACTGGGACGTGTTTTGCACTGCAGCTACGTGTGTGTGTGTGTGTGTGTGTGTGTCCGCGCGCGCTAGGAGGCGTCACAAAGAGCTTATGAAAAGTAGGAGAGGTCCCTACCGACAGCAAGCATGGGAGAGCTGGGAGGAACCTAGGAAGGACACTGAGCCCAAACCTTTGGTTTCAGAGCTCTCTTTGTGCCAGTATCCAGTGGGCTTGGGCTCTGCGGCTGGAAAGGAAAAGCCTCAAGTCACGGAACTGCGCGCTTTCTGCCATGTCCCAGCCGGCCCCGCCCTCCATCCAGCAGGAGTGGACCCGCAAAAATGGGTTTGGAGGCGATTGTGGCAAGAGAGGGACCAGAAGGGCGAGGAGAGTCCGGCCAGGGCAAAGACAGGGAGAGAAAGCGCCGCGCCCCGGCGAGAACCGTGCAAACTCAGAGGTCTGGGGCGGCGGCGACCACGCCGGGCTGCGGGGCGCGCGGGGACCCGAAGGGGCCGCAGAGCGCAGGCGCGCACACCCCGCCGAGCCACGCCCCCCGCTCCCCCGCCCTCGCGTCTCATTTGGTACAGACCCGCCGGCGGGGCGGGGCCGCGGACGCCATTCCCACAATGCTCCGGGGCGTGCCGCCGCCGTCGCTGCCGCCTCCGCTGCCGCTAGTGGAAGAAGATGGCGGAAGGCGGAGCGGCGGACCTGGACACCCAGCGTTCTGACATCGCGACGCTGCTCAAAACCTCGCTCCGGAAAGGGGACACCTGGTAGGGAAACGGGGTCGCGGGGTCCGCGGGGCCCCGAGGCTGGCGGAGAGCTGGGCGGGAGCGGCGGGCTGGTGTCGCCGGCTGGTGACAGGTGCGGACAGGTCCGGCGGCGGTCGCCGGGGCAGCAGATTTTGGGGGCAAAGGTTGGACCGGCGCAGAGGGCCGGGGCTCGCGGTGGGCGGTGCGCGCCCGGGAGCTGCGCGGAAGCGGCGGCCGGGGCTCGCGGGGCTCCCGGTCCTCCTCCCTCCGGCAGAGCCGCTCCCACTTCGGGCCTTCGCGGAGCTCGGGTGCAGTGGCTCGGCGTGAGCCTGCCGCTGTTTTTGACAGATCCCGATCCCGCCGCTCCTCCTCGCTCGCCGCGCTTCTCCGGTCACTCCTTCGCCGGCGTCTTCCGCACCCAAGTTGCCCCATTATTCTGATCCTTGTAGTCTTCCCGGACCCTGGCTTCAGTATGTTTGCGGCGGGGACCACACAGGTGGTCTGTGTCAGGGCTCGGCTGAAAAGGAAACCCCTAATTTCCACTTCCTTGTCAAAAGGAGGGAGCGGTGTAGGGACCTTGGGTTTTTCGAGACACCACGTGGTCCTGTGCTTTTGCTCCTGGCTTGATAGGAGCCGGCAGCGCTTCTGTTTAGAAGTGGAGCCCTTGCCTCCGGTTTGAAGGATAACGTAGGCCTGCAAAAAGTAGATAAGTCAGCCTGAAGCTTAAAAGCTCGCTAATATTCACACTTGTAAAATACCCCCCCAATAGGTGCTGTACCTAAATACTCTATAGAGGAAGCATGAACAAAATTTTTAACACTTGTCAGCCAAAGCAGTTGACTTACAGAATTATTGAAATAAAGGGAAAGTACTGTTTTAGGGCAAGGGCAGTGTGCCTGTGTGTTCTTTTTTTTAAATTTTTTTTAAGTTACTTTTCCTTCCTTCTGTCTCTGTACTAGTTAGTGGTTTATAGCTTCTTAGGTACTCCAGTGTGGCTAGTTGGAAAGAGACTTAGGCCTGATTTATTCACAGGTCCACCTCATACTTCGCAGTGTGACTTGGAAGCAAATTCATCCAAGCCTTTTGATCTCCATCTCCATCCATTCAGTGAGAAAAAACAATTTTATTGTATTTGTTCTATATTGATTCAGTTAAATATTCTGAAATACCTGGTATTCATGGAAGACTAAGTTTTAGTAATCTTTTTAATCTCTGCCATTAATTCCAGACAAGTGCTGTGGGGTTGGAATCATTTTTAAGTAAGCTAATAGGTAACAGCTTGGAGCCCTGATTGAGTGCTTCGGTCCTCAGTCTGTAAGGCTGCGTACACTCTCTGTAATTAAGACCCTTGATGATGTAAAACACACTTGTTGCATTACAGTTTCAGTGGCCTAAGTCATTATCGCTTATATTCTAATTTTTTTTCTCACCGAGTTTATTGCTGAGGAGAAATTGGGCATTCCCTAGGACACCTATGCTTTCCTTGGCCTGTGAGGTCTTAAAATATAAATTCAAGCTTGTTCTCTCTGGTATATTGAAGAACATTTTTTTTTAAAAAACTAATTCACTCATTTATTGCTTCATACAAATATAAATATGGCTATCGATAAAATAGACTTTTTTTAAAAATGTGGATAATTTTATCACTAATGTTTTTGTGTTGAGTGGTATCACATATAATTAGTGTTCATAGTGGTGTGTGATTTAAGAAATATCTGTGTTGTGGATATTAAACTATAAAAGTTGGTTATTGTTATCACAAACCACGTTAAAATGTAGAAGCTAAGTCCATATTTGAGTTATTACAATGCCTTAATTTCAAGAAGAAAACTGAAGTCCAGTTTTTAGGCAGCAGCTAAATGTGCAGGTTTTACCTCACTGTTAATTTTCTCTTTTGTGTAAATCAGCAGTTCTCAACCTTCCTAATGATGCTACCTTTTAATACAGTTCTTCATGCTGATTCTACTAAAAAAAAAGAGATTGGCTTACCATAATCTGGAAATCTTCATACGGATTTTTGAAATTATAGTCATGTGTGTTAAATTTCACCAAATTAGCTCTGAGCACTTTGCAAACCTCCTAGGCAAATATAAAGATTTGGGTCTTCATGAATACCCATTTCTATTTATTTTTTTATGTTTTTTTTTTTTTTTTTTTACTACAAATTGAGTACACAATCTGAGATAAAGAGAAACATTTCGTGTAACTGGTATTGGATTTGTAGTAAGAAGCACATAAACACTGATACGAGTTATACCTATAAAAGGTGAGACAGCAAGGTGACAAGGCTGTCTCACAGTGCCAGTTGTTGGTCTGTTTCCGTTCTGACAGGACAGTGAGGAAACCATAAAGTTAAACTAGGATTTAGAAAACTCAGAAAAAGAACTGAGAAACTCAAGTTCAGCTTAGGATGAATTAAAGAGTCCTATGGGATGCACATGGTGATGGGGCTCCTGGTGAGAGTGAAAGCAGGGTGCTTGATTACTTGTGAGCTCTTCAGGAAACTAAGAATGAAGTCCAGGGAAAGCTGTGGGATGAAAGTGTTCCTTTTTGAGATGGTTTTCAAAGTAGATATGTTATGAATAGATGTATATCATCATCAAAATAATTCCTTCCCTTTACTAAATCATGTCTGCTAATCATTTTCATTTTTTGTGTTATGTTTAATAATAACTTGTTGTTAACCAAAATAGCTGTGCTGTTTGTTGTATGTATACAGCCCCTAGTGAGTGCAGCGCATTTGAGGTAATTTGGGAGAGTAGCCTTACTTTGGTGGTCAGTTATGTAGCATGACTATATTTTTATTCAGTCCATTTCCAAAGAATCTGATCACTGATGTTTGGACAGGAGACATTGATTTCAATGTTTAGAGATTTTCTCCATCCCTTCTGTCTTACCTAGGGACCTTTGAGGCTTTAATTGATTGTTTAGGTTTATGCAACTTTAACAAGATAATCTGACAGACACTAAAAGAAATGTGCTCAGTTACTAAAGACACATTGACATAAATTCCAAAGGACATACTTACAAAAGAGGCTAGATGTTTGCCACCAAGTAGGGCGTATATTCTATTACAGGAAATGAAAATAGAAAGCAAAACTTTTGAAGTATTAGCATATTAGCAAACATTAAAATAGAAAGTAGTCACATTTATGCATATTCTTCTTATTTTAGATACTTAAAATAGTAGAAAAGCAAGTTTACTCCTTTAACCCTTGACTACAGGCTTGCTAGTGAATCAAGGGCTAATGAGGCCTCTTGGGCCAAGATCTAGAGGTATTCAGTGATTTAATTTATTTCGTGACTGTCGGGCTTCTCATTTCCCCCAAATTATGCAATTTCCCTACTAGTACATTTAAAGTATTAAATGATTTTTTTTACAAAGTGATTTTTGTAACAGTTACTATTCTTGCTTGTATATTAAGAAAATATTAGCTTTCAAAGCCTGTAGACTATAGTTTTACCTTTCAAAACATTTAAGTGCCCAGGAGCTGTTGCAAGTGTATGTTTACTTAACTTCTCATTGCTAAAATTCAGGGAACCGCTACTGTTGTTCACATTTGACAAAACAGGAAGGCTAGACTCAGAGACCTTCACGCAGCAGCTGGAATTTGACCCTAACTAGTTTGGATCTTAGGTCCATGCCCTTAAGTCACCGTTCTAAACTGCCTCTTATTTTTAAAGGTTTATTTAAAATAGCTCTACTTTAAGGAGAAAAAAAAATACTTCTTTTCCTCTTTAAAGAAAGCCCATTTTATATTTATCAACAGAATTCTAGTGTCTCACCTCACACTTGTCACTTGTGGCTGTTTGTTTAGATGTGATGTGTATGTACAGTACCTTAGCATCGTGCTTCTGGAAATTAAATAATAGTTAAAGATTGACAGGCGAATAACTGAATCTACAGGACAGTTGTCATTTTGTTTGAAAGCTCTTGAGACCAAATTATCCATGATCATTACTAGTGACAGGCCTTTGAATTTTCATTATCAGTAATCATAAATTGATATTACAGGTGATAAGGCCCATTCTCACTATTTTGCAGAAATATCACACAGACATTGTAGTAAGGTCTTGTCAAGTATTTTGTTTTAGTATTCTGTATTTTAAAAGTATTTGTTTATTGCTACTACACATGAAGTTCTTAAGAACAGCCTAACAATTAAAAAAACATAGTTTATGATCCATAATTACCAACTGAAAAAAAATTTAGTACTGTTTTAATGAACTTGTCAAGTGAACCCATTTTTAAGAGACTGGAAGGTGTAAGCATAACCGTGTTGCCATGTCAGGGGTGTCCTGAAGGTCTGAAGGCCTCGTGGCTCCCTCCGTGACGCTGTCGGCATCACTGCGCATCTGTCTCATTCTGAGTGTAGAATGATGCTGTTCTCACCTGGAAAATCACTTTAGTATTTGCCATCTTAGTTATATTACTGGAAGGTTAAGTCTAAACAATTGGGCATACAGACCAACAAATAAAAGGGACTTCTTAGAAACAATTGATACAGGCTGAATGTAAACGTCTTAATCCATCCTTGAAATAGACACCTGAAAATGTCTTTGTATGTCTTTCCTGTAGGTGAGGGGTTTGAGAGAAATGGATCACATGATAATGCCACTTCAGACGAGCATTTATTGACTTGCTTAGTCCGTGCCAGCCACTGTTTTCAATGTCTTCAGCGTGTGTGCCTTAAAGAGCACGCCCTTAACTCTGTTGGATGTCTGAGTTTGTTTAAATACCCAGTTGTAATTCTAAAATCAGAGGTGCTGTCATTTTCTCCCTAGTATTAATAATTTGATGCCATTACTACTAAATGTAATCCAGACAATGGCTATTCTGTTTTCCTCTTAGTTCTCACATAGAAAGGTTTTGGTTTCTGGTTTTTGTTTTTCTTCAGTAGTGTCATTCCAGCTAGTCCTTTCTGTTTTCATTCTCTAGGTTATCATTTAATTCCTAGTCTGTCTTAGTTATTCCCCTCAAGTTTCTTCTTTAGGCTTTCTTAGCTAGTCTTTAGGTGGGGAGATGACTACATCCTTCAATTTTATCATCTAGTTCAGACAGACAGACAAAAATCACTACTAAAGAAACCTCAGGTAAGACTAGCAACTAACTGGCCTCGGGTTTTAGTACACATTGCGGTATGTAAGGAAGGCATCAAGGATTGTGCTTTGGAAATAAAATCAGATTGTGAAATAAGGCAGAAAACTGTTTTAGGTATTTGTAATGTGTATTTGATTATTGTTTGTTAACAACTTCCTTCATCACTGAGGTTTACGTGGGTTTGTTAGTTTTTGTTCACGAGAGTGAATGCGGACATGTGGAGGGGGAGAACAGCCACAGGAATTGGTCCTCACCTTCCACCTTAGCATGGCCTGTTCATCTCTGTGCATGCTGTGCTGGTGGTCCCATGCTTCTGGGCTGTCACTGTCTGGCTTCTCCTCCAGTACAGCACTGGGGGTGAGGCCACAGCTCCTCAGACCCACGAAGGTCTTTACCCAAAGTGATGATCTCCTCAGTCCCCACATGCTTTCTCCCTGGCTTTTCAAATGAAAAGGGGGGTATTGGGCTGTTTTTTCTTCTCCAACAGGAGAACTAAAACTAGTGACTGCCCCTTCTACCCTCTGCTCATTTGATAGGCCCAGGTTCTAGAGTGAATTCTCCACCGTTACTGGAAACTGTTTAGCAGAAGTATCCACAGAAAAGCTCCCTTTGTAAAAAACAAAATCCCCAAAGGTTCTCATAGACAACCCAAAGAGTATTTAAGGCCAGACTAAGTTATAGAGATGGTTATATCAAAGCTTAGGGATATTCAAGACAAAATTAGTTACCTGAATGAAAAGAGGAACAGGGTCCTTTATTTTGGCAAAAGGTAATTTATTTGTTAATTTGGGTTTGTTTTCCTGTTCTGTTTTTACATCTTTACTTATCTTACGTCAGATAAGTTAAGAGGTTTATCGTTTAGAAAAATCATGTTCAGCCGGGCGGTGGTGGCGCACGCCTTTAATCCCAGCACTTGGGAGGCAGAGGCAGGCGGATTTCTGAGTTCGAGGCCAGCCTGGTCTACAGAGTGAGTTCCAGGACAGCCAGGGCTATACAGAGAAACCCTGTCTCGAAAAACCAAAAAAAAAAAAAAAAAAAAAAAAGAAAAATCATGTTCATATTGAATAAATTTAATATTGAACTTTCTGGTTCTAAGAAGATACATAAATCTGTGGGTGTGGTTTATAAAAATATCACTAGTATGTTAACAGTTTTCTTACATGTCTGAAATAAGTAGCTTGTTTTGTTTTGTTTTTTCTTAAGATTTATTTATTTTATATATGTGAGTACACTGTCACTGTCTTCAGACACCCCAGAGGAGGGCATCGGATTCCGTCACAGGAGGTTGTGATGGAATAAGTCACCATGAATAAGTCACTCACAGGAAAACGGTATAGCTAGAGTCACCATGTGGTTGCTGGGAATTGAACTCAGGACCTCTGGAAGAGCAGTCAGTGCTCTTAACCACTGAGCCATCTCTCCGGCCTGTGTTATTTTTTATAGATAGAGAAACTGAAGAGTTAAGTGTATACAGTCATGTGGTGGATTAGTGAGGGAGGAGAGATTCTGACCTAGGCAGTCTGTCCCCCAGAAGACTCTAGCTATACCATTTTCCTGTGAGTGACTTGAGCCATACTCAGATTAACTCTCCAAAAGTATTGAAATCAAGAGATGCCAACTTTGTCATACTAGTTAAATATCATTTCATCTGTTATCCATATAGGGGACCTGTAGAATTTCCTGTCTTCATGGGCTGTGTCTTATACCTTCTGACTTGCTGCATGTGGGGTTTGGCCTTTCCTATAAATTATTTATTACTTCCTGTGTTATCCTGTCTTACTGTACTTTGTGTTGCATTTACTTAAAATACATCATCCTGATTCTTTTCTAAAATTTCACCACACGTGTTCATTGCGTAAGTGTGTGTGGGCATGTGTGTCAGGGTGTGACTGTGGAGAGCAGGACAGCTCTCTGGAGTCTGTTCATCTGGGTCCCAGGGACCAAGCTCAGGTCAGCAGGCAGCAAGCACCTGAACTGTTGGGCCATCTTGCCCTTTTTCTTCATTCAAGACTTACAACCCAAAGCTGACCCCTGTGAAATCATTTCTGAATTAATATAGATGGGTAATCTCTCCACACTTTGATTTATAAAAACACATAACAACAGCTTTATTTCAATATAATTTATGTATTACACAATATTCCCCCTAAAGGGGACAGCTCTCTGGATACCAGTATATATATACATGTCACAATCAACTTTGGAATAGTTTCATCATCACTAAAGAAACTTCATATAATTAGCAGTCACCTCCCATTTCTGTCCAAACTCCCTCAACAACTTTGTTTTAGTTGTTTTGGCTTTCCTGCTTCAGTATGATATATTGAAATGATGTAATATTTTAAGTATAGATCAATATTTTGCTACACATTATTATTAATAATCTTGTTAGTGATAATTGACAGTATTCATACTGTGAATGTTGTATATGATAGCTGACAGTATTCACACTGTAAATGTTGTACATCTTTTTACCCAGACATCTCTCCTGACTTTTTACCGTATATGACCTAAAGGTACAAACACTACTCACTGTGTGAGGAGCCTATATAAGGGCCAGGAAGGTGCCTGAACAGGTAAAGGAGTTTGCAGCCAAGGCTAGTGACATCTGTGTCTTAGGACCGACATAGTGGAAAGAGAACCACCTCCTTCAAGTTGTCCTTCTACTACGGCATGAACACTGTAGCATGTGTGTACCTTCAAATATGGAGCAGTGAGGATGCATAGATGGATGATGGATGGGTAGATGATGGATAGATGATGGATGGATGTGATAAAATTTAAAAGAAAAGGAAGCTAGGTATTCTGACTATCAAAAACAACCACCAATGGTTTTCATTGTTTCTGATAAGGTAGAGCAACATGATAACCCCCTCAGCAACTGGAAATTCTATGGCATCTTACATGAGTGGTTAACCCACATTAATACCTCTGGTGGAAAAGCAGTTACTCACACTAAAAACACTAAAAACTAAACATTTATGGAATAATAAATGCTAAATTTGGGGTAAGAGTGTGCAAAGAGAGGGGTCCAGATAGGGCTGTGTGTGGTTTTTGTTCACATGATTCGGTAGTATGGGCATGGGTGATTACTAGCGCCAGGACTCTTAGTGTTTGCCTGCACTGAAGTTGTTTTTAAAGAGGCTAGTTGTCAGGACTTTTGTTTAGAGGCTGTCCTGATATGTCCTAGCATGTTTCCTTTGTCCATTCCTTCCCTTCCCTCCTTACTGTCCTCTGTCCTTCCTCCTCCTCCTCCTTCCAGTAGAAAGAGAAGTTAGAGCGCGCAGAGAACTGATACGGGAAAGCTCAAGCATTTCTAACATGGCTTCTTTCTTGATTCTCATGTACTTGTCCTAACTCACATGTCAGGTAGAGTTGTGGGGTCAGTTAGTTGTAGCCTCTCCATTTAGAGGTATCAGTGAGTGTGGATTTGCTTTCTGGATGAGCAATTTAAGAACAATCCGACTTGGCCTCCTTCTTGAATTCCTTATTTGTGTTAGTTTAGGCTTAGAAGTGGGTCATACAAATTAGTTCTTTCTAAGTGATGGAGTTAAGGTACAGAGCAGAAAATAGAAATGCCTGAAATCTGAGGGACAACGAGGCAGTGAACCAGGCCGCAGGTTACCTGAGAACTGCTTTACAGTTGACTCTGCTTTTACTGAAGCACTGGAAGTCTCGTTATAGCGGTAGTTTTCTTTTTTAAATTCTTGCAGTGGGTCCAGTAAGCAGGCTGAACAAGGAAGGGTGCCTTACCACACACCTGACAAGCTGAGTTTATTCCTGAGACCCATGTGAGGGAAGGAGAGAAGCAACTCTCACAGGTGCCTCCCATATGTGCTCAGTCTTTCCCACCACACCTACCCTCAGTATAAAATAAAAACCTTCAATAGTCTACCTGCAGAATGGAGAACAGATTTAAGTAAGAAAACTCAGAAGCTGTGAGAGAAATCGGACAGCGTTTACAGTCATTGGTGCCACTCCAAGTGAGGGAGTGGGGAGGCCGCAGATCCGGAGCTTCAGATAGTGAAGAGGAGATATGAGTGGTTACAATTGTCTTGGATGAGCCGGCTACTGTTACATAGTATGCAGCTGGGCTGCTGGCTCAGGAGCTCAAGTCACTGGGGAAAGAATTGTTTTGAATGATAATAAAAATTAGTAAAGTTAGAGGTGAAGAAGTTTCTGTGGAAAGATGTAGTTGTGTGGCCTGTTGACTGGAAACAACAAGCACTGAGTGCCAGCCCTGCTGTGCAGGTGTTGAGATCGCTAGTGTGGGTTACAGCATCCTAGGAGGGCATGCAATGATGGGTGCACACTGGCACTCAGGTGGGAACAGGTAAAGCCAGCATTCACCTCCCAACCCTGTAAAATCAGCATGACAAGTTAAAGTTTTACAGGGTGGGCAGGTTTGTAAAATTGTGACAGCCTTTATTTAGTTGTCTGTTGACTATGTATGCAGCTGGTGTTGGCGTAGGAAGACCAGCCTCCATCCTAGATTGGAGAGGAAGAGGAAGCTGTGGAACCCAAAGGTTGATGATAAAACCCTTAGAAAAGTGAGAATGAGGTGGGAATGCCCATGTGCGTTGGGAAGGGAGCCTTCTGTATCCTAGCTGTTGAACAGAAGGGGAGAAGGAAGAGAAGAGGCCATCTGCTGGGAAAACCTCCAAGGACACAGGCCTGTCAGAGCCAAAGCTCAACAGTCAGATGGTTGGCCAGGAGTGTAAAGAGTTACTGTCCACTGACAGGAAGAATGACATTGGGATGAATGTCACACTTCTAGCTTTTCTGTAGAGTACAGGGGAAGGCAGTCTACTCATGACATAAGAGAATTGTCAGAAGGTGTAAGCACCATGTGTACATCTTCCACTGTTTCCCTAATCCTCCTTCCTCCCACTTGCTCTGTCGGCCACCATTCTGAAGTGGCCGTCACTGTCTTTCCAGCCTCTCACGTATATTCCCATCCAGCTATAATGTTACACCAGGACTGCTATACCACAGTTTGTGATCTATAAACCACCTTGCTATGCAGAATATCAGGGATGAGGCTGGAGAAGCAATGCAACAGTTAAGAGCACTGGCTTTTCTTCAGAGGACCCAGGTTTGATTCTCAGGAGCCACATGGCAGCTCACAACTGTCCGTAACTCCAGGTCTAGTAGACCCAGCATGCTCCTTTGACGCTGCGTGCATATGTCACACAGACATAAATGCGTGCAGAATGCCCATATGCATTAAGTAATAACAATCTTTAAAATTACTAGACACACATAGAATTGGGTTTAGAGTACAACATTCAAACACAGAACATATATAGTTTTAGGCTTAGGCTACAAATACATCTATCTGTCAGTAGTCTTTTTTAAAAAAGCTTTATAAAGGTATAACATAGCTTTAATGTTAAGTGGTTTAAGAAATACACAAATGCCATAGTAAATATGAAATTTTATTGTGGAAGATGAGATTTGCTTATAGGTAGAATGAGAAGTATTGCAGCTTGTATGTTTCTGTGAAGTGGTGCAAGGTGGATTCTCCAGGAAGTCCCAGGAAGATTGAAAAGCAGGTGAGAAGTATATGGCCATAACACAGTAAATTAAGGTAGGTGTCTGAGCTGTGTACACTCGTCCATTCCTTAGGCCATTTTCAGGTTCACAGTGTCTCTTGTAAATAGAGGTAGGTTAGGGCATGGCCTCAAGAACAGCAGGTATAAGTGCCTTTCACTGTCCAGCTCCACAGGCATGCCATCCGCTTCCTCTATTTCTGCTCCTTTATATATAGAATCCTGCTCAGATGTGCAGTGCAGTTCGCATTGTATGCAAATTGAACCATCATCTATTACTTTCATATCGTGATGAGAACTTTTTAAAAAGCATCGTATTTATTACTGATTTGGGGGTGGTATGTGGGCAACCCACAGCACTCGTGTCAAAGTCAGAGGACAAGTTACAGGATTAGTTTTCTTGTACTATGTGTGTATCAGGGATCGATGTCTGGCAGTCGGACATGGCCATGTGTGTCTGCCCACTTAACTGTCTCGTGGCCTTGTAATAAGAACTCTTGACGTAAGATTTGCCCTGTGATAAATACAGTATTGTTACCTGTCAGAACACACATGGCTTATCTGAACTCAGTCCTCATGCATAGCTGAGACTGTAAGCACTGAACAGTAAATGTGTCTCCTCTCATGTCTCCTGGCACCTACCGTCTACTCTCCAATTCTGTGAGTATTTTATATACTTCATGTAAGTCAGTCCTGGGACATTTGTCTTTATGAGCAGTATTTCATTTAGCATAATGCTGTCCAGTTAGTACTTATCTGTTAGTACATATAACAGGATTGCCTTCCTATTACAAGCTGAATATTGCATTGTGTGTCTATTCCACATTTTCTTTATTAGCTATCGATATGTAGATGTTTAGGTTTTTGTGTTTTAATGCTTCCGTGAACATGGAAATGTCTATATGTCTTCAGCATCTTGATATTATTATCATAGGAAGTAGGTTGCTGGATCATAAGAGTTACTCTAGGGTTTTTTGTTTTTTTTTTTTTTTTTTTTGAGGAACCTCCATGCTGTTTTTCACGAGTAATGCACCATTTTTCATTCCTATCAAAAGCTCAAGAGTTCTACTTTTTCTTCATCCCCTCCACACCCTCACCAGCTCTTGAACTAACACCCATCCTAATAGGTAGAAGATGGTATTCTCGTTATGAGTCACCTAACATCACAATTGCATTCTAGCATGTTAATGGTTCCAGAACATTCCTACATAATTCCGTAAATAATATATAGAAGCCTACAATAGAAACGTAGTAATCTTTAGAGAGAAACTAGTGTTGAAAGTAGTTAAATATCAAAGAAAAAGTCTATTATAGTATCAATATATAGAAAGTTAATACTGTTGCATAAATTCTGCATTTCTTAGATTCTATATTTTTAATATAGGACATTTTAGATTATCGTATTAATGTCATTTCAAGTTCAGATTTCTGCCTTTTTTAATGCTATAAGTAATTAAGACAACTAGTTGGGGAATCCATGTCTCCATTTTAAAGGTAAAGGCCAAAAGTATTTAAGAAAATTAACTAGTCATCATAACAAATATAGTTTCCCCAACAGTGATGTAAGTTCTATCAGATGCCTAGAGACTGACCATCCCCATCCTCAAAACAAAAGTAGCTTCCTAGAAATAAAGAAATAAAAAGTTGGAATAATTTTAGAAAAGAATGGAATCATGCTAAATGAAGAAAAATTTTTCATACAATCAGTACTTAATCATGACAGTATAAAAACACGTTAAATAGAAGGTGGTTTGTCTAGCACAATAGCAAATTATTTTATCAAATGGTAAAAGTTTAGATAGTCCTATTGAAAAAAAAAACAAAAAAACCTTTCAGCTGGATGTGGTAGCAGAGGGGAAGCAGAGGCAGGAAGGCAGGCAGGCAGGCAGCAGGAAGGCAGGCAGACAGGCAGCAGGCAGGCAGCAGGCAGGCAGCAGGCAGGCAGCAGGCAGGCAGGCAGGCAGGCAGGCAGGCAGATCTCTAGAAGTACTAAGCCAGTCTGGTCTCCATACTTAGTTGCAAGTGCACCAGAGTTGCAAGATGACCTTGTCTCAAAAATAAAAATGTTTTTCTTCTAGCCTAATGTAGCAACAACATTAAGTGTTTTATACTCAACAAATCAAGAAGAACCTAATGTGTGCTGGCATATGCACTAACCCAGCACTCCTGAGGCTGATGCAGGAGGATCCATGAATTCCATGTTAGACTGGACTGTATGTCCAGAAATGAGAGAAAAGGAAAATCTCAAAGGCATTTCCAACAAAATAGACTCAGACAGCTGGTGGATATGAGACTGTTCACTTTAAAAATATTTCTTGTAATCAGCCTCAGTGTTCCATCGCCAGCCAATGACTGGGTTAAGAAAATGTGGTGCAGGTACACAGTAGAGTACTGCTCTTCCCATAAGAAAGGATAAAACCCTATAACCAGCAGCAGACATGGTAGTAAGTAAAATAAGGCAGATATAAAAAAACCATAAATTACTCAGGTGTGGATCCAAAAGTTCATCTCATAACGGTTAGGAGGCAAATGTTTAGGGAGGGTTTGGTCTGTGGACACTAAATTGTTTGCACCAAGTTCTGGTGTTACACTATGGTGTTGGAGATGCTAATTATGTATTGTATATTTCAAAAAGCAAGAAGAAAGCACTTTGTAAATACTTGAAGGAATCCTGTTCATACTGATGTAAGCATTGCACTATCTACATGGATATACATGTATGTACATCACAGCCTTCCCTGTAAATAGGATTTCTATGTATCCATTCAAAATAACAAAACTACCAAGTATGAAATATAATTGTCAGAAATTAATTTTGGTTTGGTTTGGTTTGGTTTTGAGGTAGCATGTGCGTGTCTATTGCTGGCTTGGATATCCAGGCTGACCTGGAGTTACATTCTTCCTGCTGACTCTCCTGGGTGCTGGGAGTGCAAACATGGGCCACCACACCTGGCTGACAAGTAAGATACGGCAGAAAGAAACGGGTTCTCTATGGTTTTGTCAGACTTTGCTCGATAGACACGGGGTTTTTGTGAATTTTTAACATTTAATGTTTTTGTAAAGTGCAAAGGAGATTGTTTTTCCTTCTTGACCCCAAGTATTAACTACTTATTTAACAATGAAATTCTTTGTATGAATGAAGTGTTTTCTTCCAACAAATTAACTTGGATCTTAAGGAGAGAAATGCTAATGGAACGTGATTGAGAAACATTCCATTCCTGTGGCTCAGAAGACACCCCATGGTTCCCCACAATCTCTCTATTAATTTCACTGCATTCCAATCCTAATCTTATTTTTTGGTAGAACCTGATAAAATTCTTCTGAAAATACAACACATATAGCTAAGGCAACCGTAACAATGAGCTGAAGGAAATGTTTTATACAGTATCTTGATTAAGGTAATTAAAACACTGTAGAATTGGATCAGTAATAAGTGTGTAGATGAATGAAATAGGGGAAGTGTCTCTTAGTGTGAGATTTATCTCAGGAGAAAGCAAGTCACATGTTTTAGTATCTTAACTAAACTGAAAAGGCAGAAAAATCTAAAATGTATTGAGTGATTTTGCTTTTTTTGATGTACTTATTGGCTTTAAAAAAAGAATTTAGGTGGGGAGGATCATATTTTCATGGGAAAAATATCAAAATATTACATTTTACTGTGTGGTTTTTAAACCAAGTATAATTTTAGAAATGGATTTTCTTAAGAATTCCTACCTCAGAAAGTTGTGCAGCCTGAGGAGGGCCTTGAGTTGCATAACCACAGTGGGGCTGAGGCACTGCAGCTTCTTCAGATCACTGTTAGGGAGGGAACTGCTCATGAATATTCTTTAAGAATTAGAAGGTTTGTTCAGTCGGTGCCTTTGCTTTAGTTATTTTCAGACATAACTGTGGGTTTTTTGTTTCTCCGGTGCTGTATGTGGCAAGCCCACAAATGTTAGAATGGTGTTCCCCTCAGAGCTGCAGTGCACACCAGTTTAAGCCCCTCGTTAACCTTCCCTGCTGGATCGGCCTGCAGTTGGCCCTGGCTAAGGAGAGTGTCCAGAAGAGTGGATAGTACTGACATGGAAGTCAGTACAAAGTCGTAGTGTTGAGAAATTGGGTGATAAACTATTATTTCTAAGTTTGATTACAATTAACATAATCTACTTTTAAAACCCTTAGTAACAAGCCTTCCTTTCTTAAAAACACATTAAAGCATGTGATATACATACTGTATTTATAAGTCTCTAGTAAAGAGCCATTTTTTTTATCTTATTACATTGTACTTAATTCTTACTGATTCTTACAATTTTGTTCAACTGACAAGGGTTTCCTTGACTTTATTATTTGAATGCTTTTGTGTCATGCTACAGGGATTCTTTCCATTCTTACATCAACACATGACCTCAAGTAGTAACTACTTGAGAACAATGAAATTGTTTTGTACAAATCAAGTCTCTCCTCTGAGTATTAAGTGCAGTGCAACTGTAACTACGCATTACTCTTGTTCTTAGTCCCTTGAAGTAGACATTCTCTCAGTGGTTAACGGTACCGGCTGCTATGCCAGAGGACCCGAGTTCAAGTCCTAGCATGCACATGGCAGCTCATAACTGTAACTCCAGTTCAGGAGATTCAACACACTCACACAGACATACTAGCAGGCAAAACATCAATGCACATAAAAACAAACAAACAAATGAAAAAAGACATTCTCCTTAATACAAAACAGAATAACAGAAGCAGACTGTTGCTCTTCTTGTATTTGCAGGTATTTTAATTAACCAGCATCTTGTCTTTTTTAGGTATCTAGTAGATAGTCGGTGGTTCAAACAGTGGAAAAAATATGTTGGCTTTGACAGTTGGGACAAATACCAGATGGGAGATCAAAATGTCTACCCGGGACCCATCGATAACTCCGGACTTCTCAGAGGTATTCTTTTCTTGAGTCAAGCTGTAAATGTGCTAAGCTTGATAGCAAGTGTCCAAGGGTGTGCTGATGGAGAATGTTAATGTAGGTAAGCTGGTAATTAGAAATTCACTGCAAGTGTGGCGTGGTAGGTAGCACACACCTGCATACTTGGACAAGAAGCCAAAACAGGAGAATCACTATTGTCTTTCTTAAATACATAATGAGACTCTTTCAGAAAGAGAGAAGAGAAGGAGGAAGGGAAGGAAGGAGGGAGGGAGGGAGGGTGGGCGGGAGGGAGGGAGGGAGGGAGGGAGGGAGGAAGATACTTATTTGCAGATCATTCTGTAATTATTCAATATGTTTCTGACACATTTCTCTTTCATATTTATGATATGATCATGATTTAGAATTGAATTTTAAAATGAAGTACGTAAATTATAAAGCACTATTTTCTGGTTTGGGGAAGTGGTATTGTGCATATTGTTTTTCTTAATGGATATATGACATTTCCAGAGTTAGTGATCGCCATTATACATTTCCACTCTTGACTTGGGCACTGTCCTTCTTCAACACTCGTGGTTTGCCAGAGCTCCTCCAGCCCTATGTCAGAGAGAGTCCCGTTAGAGTCAGAGGGCCGAGACCATAGACCTGAGTAACTGAAGCTCTAACCGCCATCCAGGATCCGTACTGGGACAGGCACCTGCACCATGTATAACCCGACGGTAGAGTTTGAAAAGTATAGCAATGAGGTGTCTCCATTTAAGAGAAAGACAATAAAGAATGAGTGTTTAACTTCCAGGTTTGAGTTTGGTTAGCCTCTAAGCTCCATTTGTGGCCAAGTTGTTTGATGTTTTACCTCACACGGAACACTGTGTGGACCAAGCTAGTTCTGATGTCTAAGAGCTGTTCACAGAGGGCAGTAGTACATGGTTGCCTGCTGTACTAGAATACTCTGTGAGATTGAGGCTTTTCTGCTAGGATGTACTGTAAGAAACAGGGCACATTCCAGCATCTTGGCTTGTTGGTGACAGTCGCAGGACTGGTTTCTGCCTGGACTTTGTATGTAGGTAGATACATACTGGTGTGGTTCGGATGCCTAGATGTGAAGAACAAAGAACAAAGGAAGATGCTGGCTTCAGTTGCCACAGCCCTGTGTATTAGATGCTGCAGAACTGGATGGTTGTCCCCACAGACAAGGACTAGACTCAGCCTGTTTCTTTGTGTTTGCGTGAAGACTGGTTTCTGTTGTCTCACTCAGGTGTTACTGGTGGCAGCTTAGTTTTGGTAAGGAAAGCTAAAAATAAGAGGCAGTGGCTTGCTGTACCTAGCACAGCTCTGCAAGATGAAGGAACGCTCAGACCAGGAAGTTTTCTACAGAAGGAACAAGAAGAGTAGAGTATCCCCCTGACTGTGGTTTGTAAGAGATTATAGATTATAGGATCCTGGACAAAATTTAAAAATAAGAAATAAGCAAGTCCTAGTAATCATTTCTGTGCTGTGTACCAGGAGACCTGGGCTTGCTGGCCTGCTAAGCTATTCTGCTAAGTCTCAAGACCATTGCGACACCTGTCTGGAATGAGGAAGAACACCCAGTCAAGCTTTCCCTCTACATACATGCACATGTGAGTGCACACACATGAATATACCCATACAGTTTGTGCATTCGCACACTACTATACCAAAGAAGAAAATAGTTTTCCAAAAGAGTAGGTATAAGTGTTCACTAGTATGTTCACTAGTATAAGTGTTCATTAGTATGAAAGAAATGGGGAGTGTAGAGGCTGGAGAGATGGCTCAGCAGTTGACAGTGTGTATTTCTCTTGCAAAGGACCCAAGTCTGCAGCACCAACATTGTCAGCTTATAACTGCCTCCGACTTTACTTCGCTCGGGGGCGTTGGATGCCTCATGGTACAGACACACACATGCACACATACATACACAGACACATACACACACACACATACATGCATATATACATACATACGTACAAAAAAAATCTTTTTATGAAAATGATGTGCAGCCCCAGGTTTGATGCACAGATTTACAGTGTGGTGTCACTGCACATGTATAATTTAATTAAAACTTAAGAGAATCACTCTTGACACTTACTGACTAGTATGGACAACAAATAGATTTAAAGTTAAACATCTGTTAGGCATAGTACCCACTCATAGTATGCAAGGTATTTACCTAAGAGACTATGAGAAATTAAAGCATTTGCCCATAAGAAAAATGTTCAGATATCCATAATAGAAAAACATGCCTGCTACCCAAGTGCCTGTCAGTATCTGAATGGATAAGCAAATGATAGTATGTTCATATAATAGATCCCTGTTAACACTTAAAAATGAATAAATTACTGATAGATATCTATAGATCTCAAAAAGTAATAGTATAAATGAAGCCAAACAAAAAGAGAACATATTGTTTTCTGTGCATTTATAGGTGATGTAGATTTGTTTACAGTAACAAAAGAGAGGTAATGTTTTCATAAAACTCTAGGAAATACACATTAGTCCATTGTAAAGCATAGATAATGATTACCATAACAATAGAATCTTGACCGCAGAGAGGAGATACTACGGAGCCACAGGGGAACTTTTGGAGCGATAAATGAGTTATCACTTCCCGTTGGAGTAGCTAGGACACAGCTTGTCTCTGCTTTGCCCACATACTCGCGGCGTGGCACATGGCTTCCTTTGCCCTGCGCCATGTGAAGACCCTGGGAGAGAGAAGAGTACCCTGCCAGAGAGAAGAGGGCGAGGATTCCAGATGTGAGAACTAAAGGGAGAGTGAGACAGGCTTGAGCCGGTCCTAGCAGTTAGAACACATAGACACTGTGGTACATTTGTATGCACAAGGAGAATCCTACCCTAGGAAATCATTTACCTTACACGATGAGGAAGAACCAGGAAGTGGGCTTTTCTGATCATACTACAACCCATCCTTGAGAACAAGATTCGTTTGTACATTCAGACCAGAGGTGCTCTTTTGACTGACTGTGGAGCCATGTTGGAAAGGCCTGAGTGAGCTCATTAATATAATCTAGCCCGTGCTTGACATGCGAGAGGCCAGCATACAGGTCCCTAAAGATAGAAAGGCAAGTAGACATGAACCTCCATTCTGGTTCACCATGCAAGGGACAGTAGAACTGTCTTCATAAATGTGTACAGCCAGACTTAGCATGTGTGATTACAGTGCGTCCTGTCCTGTAAACGGAGGGGGCTCTAGCTGTTAGCTCATTACAACCGCTGGAGTCTCTGCAAGTGTAACCTAACAAAGTTTCTCCTCTGTTCAAAACATTACCAAGTTGTGTAATTTAAGTGAATATAGTTTATTTTTCTTTTTTCTTTTTTTTGGTTTTTCAAGACAGGGTTTCTCTGTCTAGTCCTGACTGTCCTGGAACTCACTCTGTAGACCAGGCTGGCCTGGAACTCAGAAATCCACCTGCCTCCGCCTCCCAAGTGCTGAGATTAAAGGCGTGCGCCATCCCCGCCCGGCTTAGTTTATTTTTCAACAGTTACATCTCATTAGATACAGAAGTGATAAAAGCTAATCCCTTCTCTTTAATTTGAAAGATGTTCTCTACACACATACATATACACATACTCACACACACAAAAGTGGTTATTATATTCTGTCTACTAAGTATATTATTATGTGAATTCTGTCACAAAGTCAGACTGTTTACCTAAACTTAGATATCGGAGAAAAATTCTTCCAAAGTTTTCTTCAGGTTCTATTGTACTGTATGGGAAAGCACATGGAATTAGAACGTATACCTTCATGTTTGAATTCAGTCTCTGCAAATTTGTGTTTATTGAAACTTGAATAACTTACTCTCTCTTGGTCTATTTGCTAATGAAAATGGAGCTACCTAATTCTTAATGTTACTCTGAAAAAATAAAAGTAGAATAAAATAACAAGGATTTTCCCCCTCCTCTTTTTGTCTTCCTTCCAAGCTCAGGTTGGCCTTTGAACAGAATACACTATGTAGCTGATGGCCTTCATTTCCACCTTCCAAGTGCTGGGATTAAAGGTGTGCACCACCACCATACCCAGCTAATAGCAAGGTTTTCTAACTATAATGCTCCATCCATTGCTCTTGATTTTGTCTGGTTACCCTAGACAGGTTACTCAGTATATATTCTGGATATGTTTTTATAGGAAAGGCACCCATCATACAAGGCTGCTTAGAGAATTCACAACAGTGTGTCTGCTGTAGTTGCCTGTGCGATGTCTCATAGTACAGCTTGCTCACTTAGCATATGTAATTTTCTTTCATCCTCAGAGTTTCTGACAACATATTCCAAATTGTATTTGCTGACAATTTAAAAATTACAATCACAGCTAAAGAGGCTGTGTTTAAAATTCATACTCAGGGCTATAAGATGGCTTAGATAGTGAAGGCACTTTTCACCAGGACTGAGGATAGGAGTTCAGCCATTAGGACTCATGTGGTTGAAGGAGAGAACCAACTCCCACAAGTTGTCTTCTGACCTCCCACTATATGTGTGCCGTGATACATATGTGTATGTACCATACATTCACAATAAAAGTAATAATTTTTAACAAGTACTCATTTTACTTCTACTATTGAAGATCATGTAAAATTCAGATGTTGCCAACTTTTGTTTCTATATAAATGAAACATAGCTTTCTCAAACTTAAGAAATCCACAGATGAATTCTAAAAGAATAATATGCTATTACTCTCTTGAGCTTTTTTTCTGCAGGAGTAGTGTAGTATATTGTCATAAATGCCACAGAAAACAATATTTCTTCCTTTGATGATTAAAATCAACTTGGGGGAAGAAAATCACCTGTAGGTTAGTTGTAACTCATTGAGCTAGTTCTTTCAGTACTTTGGAACCTCAAATGACCAGTTAATAAATGAGTCCCAGAATGGGACAGTGGCAGTATTCTGACTAAGGAAATTATCCCTAGGTTTCAGCCCTGAATTATAGAAAAGTTCCAAATTTAGCTTAGACATTTTAAAGCATTTCAGAATTAAAGTTACTTTTGTGCAACTACCACTGTTTTAGTTTTGGGGATAAATCCAGATTGTGGATCTTCTGGAATAATGTAGATGCTTTACAAAATAACTTTTAAAAAGATTTTTATCACAGTTTCCAAGCTTACGTATATTGAAGTCATTTAATTTGTTGTTTAATTTGATACCAGCTTGTAGCATGTCCATACTAACTCTTGAGAGATTGAGGCAGGAGGATAACAAATTTGTCCAGTCTGGACCTCATCATGAGACCCTATCCTAAAAAAGAAAAAAGTTATTGACTTACTCATGAATTTCCTACACTTAATTATCTAATGTAAGAATGGCTCCCACTGGATCACTGGTATACAAAATATTTGAGGAACCTCTTCAGTTGGTATCTTAGCTAATATATTAATGTGTTAGTATTTTAGGAATCTAAGAAAAACCTTAGAAAGTTTTTCAGGCAACAGTTTATGTTGAATTATGTTGATTGGTTGATTTGAACCTTGACGTTTTCTTCAGGGTTGATTATTGTAAATACTTCAGATGGTGTTCGTGACTTTGAGTATTTGTGTCGTATGTAGCTGTGTATTGAGAGCTAGCTGTGTACCGTGCTTTCCTGCTCTGTGCTGAGTTTATTTTTCCCTCTGTAGATGGCGACGCACAGTCCCTTAAGGAGCACCTGATCGATGAGTTGGATTACATACTGTTGCCAACTGAGGGCTGGAATAAACTTGTCAGCTGGTACACGCTGATGGAAGGCCAAGAGCCAATAGCAAGAAAGGTATGCTTGAGAGTTAACCAAGGGAAGTCGATTTTTGTTAAGTAGCTCATATTGGTAAGTCAGTGATTCTCAAGCCTTCTTAACTTAAACTGGGAGAAAAGCCAGAAAATCTTTCCTATGCATTGGCTTCTAGTAATAGCTGATGACAGAGAAACTTACCTGCAGTCTCACCATTCTAAGGACATTACAGTGCATGTGATTAGCTGGTTAACACAGAATTAATGTCATCTTTATTGTACATTTGAGGACATGAGAACAAAATGTGTACACTGCTTTTTATCTAAGACAATTTACAAAATAAACTAAACACTGAAGTAGGTTTTGGAACATAAAATATTTTTAAAAATGAAAATGTAATCTTTTTCAGTCTTTTGATGTTTTACAATTATAATTTAGAGAAATGAACATTGTTTTGGAATAAAATGGTCATTACTTCTGTAAAATACAAAATTTCAAGCCAAATCAGCAGCTGACGGATATATCTATTGAAGAATTTACTCTGGTTTATACAATGTAGGTCCCTTTGGTCATTTTTGGAGACTTGAGTGCTCTGACATGTTGAAGGACAGCCTGCCTGCTACCCATGAAATGGCACTGGAAGGAAAATTTGATTTTTTTTTTTTTTTAAATAAAAAGCAAGTCATTTTTCTTTAAAATTTTTTTGGCAATTTCATGTGTAATGGGTTGTGACTATATTTGTCCTGCTGTCCTCTGTCATCCCCCAGGACGTAAAGGAAATGCATGTGTATATTACTTTTTTTCACGAGCTCGTCAGAATATCTTTGCAGCACATTGTATGCTACAGACTTCAGTATGGAACTACATCTACCAAGCAATTGATTGACGTAAAAATCCTTAGTCTTTTTAAAAACATGGACTGAAGTGTGGTTTTTGAAAAAAGAACCAAACGTTCACACAGAATAAAGAAAAGCTTGAGAAGTCTGTTAGAGGGTCATACATTTGTTCTTAATAAGGTGAAAATTTTTTTTTTGAAAAATGCAAATTTTTAGCATGTGGTTTTCAAATGTTAATATAGGTAGAGTTGTTTGGATGCATGTTTGTTAGAGATACACATTAAATCAGTAGGTCTAAGAATGTGCATTTTGCCCATATAGAGAGAAGCAGGTTTAAGAAATAAACACTACCTTCTTAGAGTCCAATGTCCAGCTCTAAATTTTATCAATCTGGTTATTTTAAGGAATCTGTGATTCATAAACAAAGTCATTATGTCCTAGGGACTCAGTCTTTGAAGTATTTCAACTTCAGTGTCAGGTGCCCAGCCTTAAGAACAGACCGGCCAGAAAGCAGGGTAATAAGGAGAGTGGCAGTGTGGCCAAGCCAGAGAAGTAACAGCAGAGAGGTACTCGTCAGGAGTGCTAGACTCTGGAACAGGTGTACAAGACTATTCAACAAGATCTCAACACTTGTGAACTAATAAGTAATTCACTTTACATTAGGCTGTAGTGGTACAGCGAAAAGTGAAGCTTTAAACCATTGGTGTTAGTAGAGAATATCCAGTGTAAAATTTACAGCAAAGACCAGACTGTCTTTAAAAAGCACAGTTGTACTGGGTATGGCGACTAAGTCTAACGGGCATCCTCATCACTGAAATCTCAGGAGAGGAGGGGAGCAGATAGAGGAGTGCCTGACTGAGAAGGTAACCAAATCTAGTCAGGAAACAGAGTCTCAAACTGAAGGAATAGAAACACATATCAAAAGTTCACAGACAGACAAACACTCCTCAGTAGTACTGGACAAAAGGATATGTTGTCCTCAGGAAAACATGAGTCAAAGAAATGATTTCCCAGCAGAAACCGTGGGAGCCAGGAAACAGTGTACTGCATTCAGTATACTACAGGAAAATAACGGCCAGTCCAGAAGCCTGTGGCCCAGGAAAGGGATTCTTCAAAAAAGAGGAAGATAAAGTCTGTTTTCCTGATGCAAATTCCCTAGTTTCAGGATTACTGGTGTGTTCTACATCTGCTGTGATCATTTGAAGGTTAGGTTATAGACAACCTGCAGTTTAAATCTTAGGTGTGTTTTTTCTCCCCTCCCCACTCCTCTCATTTCTCTGTTGTGGAGAATTGTGCTGTGCATAGCAAGGACATGCAGATACTGTAGGAAGAAGCCCGCCTGGACAGAAATGTGGATATAAGTTCTAAATGAGTCTTCAGATGATGGAAGCCAGAGCCCAGGGCTTGACAGGAACTTCATGAGAAGTCTCACCCCAGATCAGCATAGCTTAAATCTACAGGCTTTTATCCTCAGAAATGGTGTGGGGTGTTTGCTGTTATTAAGTCCAAGATAATTTATCATGTAGTGGTAGGCTGTTCATGCTAGTTATCTGGATGCTGTAATATTAACATCACCAGATCTGTGGCTTTGGCTACGCAGTGAGCAGAAGGTATAAAACATGAATATCAATAAAAACCTAACAGGCCTTAAGCAGACTGAGGAGAATTTGGGGTTGAAGAGAATACCAATGAATACTTAAGGAAAAGTAGGGAAGTCTTGGAAACTATAGGGATATAACCTTTGCAAATGTCTCTACTATAAACTGAAAGATTAAAAACACTATGTCATGAATTGAGTGATTTTCCAAGTAGTGCTCAGCATCTACTTGTACTGCCTGTAGTCCTTGTACAAGGATAATAAGCAAAAGATGGAATCCTTAAATAGAACAGAGCAATAATTGACTAGCTTTGAGGGTTTTATTCCTTTTAGATTTCAAATAACAGTAAAAACCAAGAAATATTTCTGAAACATGGTCTTAATGTTAAAGCTAAAGTGTGGACTGTAACATTACCATGGGAAAGTCAGAGATATGTCTCACAGAAGTATTTTGACAAAGTCCATTAGGAATTAAGGATGTTATTACTCATAATCACTGATAAGTTGGTAAAATATCCTGGTTCATCAAACTCCCAAAATAACAAATGAAATTATCCAGTGTATGTCCAAGTCCCTAGTTAGGATTAAGCTGGAAATGTATAATGAAGAGATACTTGATAATCCCCAACTACCAGCGGAGAGACAAAAATCAAAATTTAAAGCTTCAGCTACTTGCTGAGAGTCTTCCATTTCTACAAAGGAAAAAAAAAGAGTGGGTAAAGGTAAAGTCACTGTGGAGGGTGCTTACAACTAAACACAAATACTGAGAGGAAGAAAACAGCAGCAGGTTTTTTCAAGTAATGGAAATTTAATTTTAGTAAAGTATTATAATGTAGGCATCAGTGAAGTAAAATATAATTACAGTACTGTAATATCTTAGGATTTTACTCAGCTATTGAGTCCCTGTTCCAAACTTGTCGGTAGCAATAATATTTGACTCTTAGTTTTTTTAATTATTAGCCAGAAGAAAGTTATAAAAATTCAGTATATTGTTACATTCTTTAAACTCAGCATCATTCTATGTAAGAAATTTAAAGCATCTTAGTTGAATCAAAATTGAAGTCTTACACTGTGAATTAAGCCTATTAAAATATGAGACATGTAGTCTGTGAGACTGTTTTAAAGATTTGTGACAAACATAACTAAGAGAACATATCCAAGTAATTAAACTCATGTTGGATTATACAGTAAACTTCAGATAAACTCTTTTAAAACCCTGAGTTGAAACAGTCTTTCCTGAACATGAAGGAGGAGTCTGTAATTCCTGTATTGAGTTTGATATGAGGCTGCTAGTCTAGTCTGTGGGAGTCTGTGGAGCCTCCCTTTACCATATCTGTCTACTGTATCATGTGTCAGGCCAATTACTATTTTCAGAAACAGTGTGGATGACTGAAATCCTACAGTTAACCTTTAGAAGAGCAAAAGGAAATATACTTATTTAAAAGGTGAACCTAATATATATTTTATCATTTTATGCGTTATTTACTTGCATGCTTGACTACTTTTTTATTTGCTTGTGTGTTATATAGACTTACTAAGTACACATTTGAAGGTCAGACAAAGTCATTTTAGAATGAAGTGGATATATCTGTTACAGGGCCAGAGCTGTCATTTTAAAAGACGTATTTTAACAAATAGTAATAACAGACCTTGTAGATACAGTTACATAAAGTACAAAAGTGCTTACAGTTATCTGTACATTTTCTGTCTCAGAACACTGTTAAAAAGTAGGCATCTGTCTGTATCTTTATTCAGAGCTGTACGTGAGTTGTATAGAGAAGACTTGTGCAGAATCATTTTGATTAAACTTGAGTAAATTTATTGTTTATGGCATACCAAAATGTTAACAGATTAGTAGAATGTCTTTATAAACTGTTAATGTTTTAAATTATGATTATACTTGCTAATTATACTTTGTTGGCTATCTGTAGTTTTTTCTTAAGCCTTTTTAAAGATATGTGTTACTATGAGAATGCAATATATTGATAAAATTCATACTAATGTTTTTCTTCTTTTTTTTTTTTTTTTTTAAGGTGGTAGAACAGGGTATGTTTGTAAAGCACTGCAAAGTAGAAGTCTACCTCACAGAACTGAAGCTCTGTGAGAACGGGAACATGAACAATGTTGTCACGCGGAGGTTTAGCAAAGCTGACACAATAGGTAATGGAGGCGCCTGTCTCAGACACTGCCTTAGGTGTTGACCTGGACTCCTGGTTGGAGTCTAAACCACTGCTTTAGATGTTCAGTTGTGATTCTTGCTTGTAGGCTACTATGGTGCTAACCTTTTGAGAGTTTATTCATAAACATGGTAGAATCTCAGCTTATATATATATATATATGTATATGTATATGTATATGTATGTATGTATGTATATATATGTATATACATATATATATGTATGTCTTAGCTTACAGTGGGCTAGCTTTGTTTCTCACTATGTTTATTAAATGAATTTAATGTTTGTGCCACTTTTCATTTAAGAAAACCAAATACATTTTAAAATTAGCATTTGAAAAATTGCATGCCATATTTATAACAACAAAATGTAAATTTAAGTCAAAACTTGATCAAGAATGGAGAAAGAAAAGCCAGTTAATATTTTCATTACAGGTAAGTAGCTGAGGCACCAGGCCTGATGTTATTATAGCTTATTGAGGGTTTGTTCATGAATACGTTTGAAGAACAGTCTCAAGCTCTCAGTGGACCTACTTCTCTGTAGTGTAAAAATATAAATGTACAAATACAATAAATTTAATACATTAAAATTTTAAATTATACATGTTAATTATGTATGCCAATAAGTTTAACTGTAAAATGTTCATATATGTTTGATATAATTAGATTTTATTTGCCCCCATTAGCCTGCCTTCTCCTAATACTTCTATAATGCACAATGCTAACAAATAAGAACACATTTATCTTCAAATAAAGTATTTATTAAAAAGATAGTAATAAGAGTGATCTTGTTGGAAAATATAAGTCACTAAGAGACTGTAGTCACGGTTATAAGAAGAAATACTGTAAGGCAACTGACCAGTTCAGCAAAGTCGTCATAGTAAATCATCATGTAGAATGTGTGACCGTCCAGCCCCAGGTGCTTGTCCAGGTGTACAATACCCAGCGTGAGTGTTGTCTGTGAGCTAGCCTCAGTTCCAGTCAGACCGCCAGTGGGTCCCTGCAGGATGTTCTTGCCACTGTTGGGATCAAAGGGAGATAGATGACTGTCTGGGTCGGGCTGCTGAAACTCTCTCCCCTAGCACCTGCATATACCTTTTAGCTCTGGAAAAACCAGCTAGAGATCAATAGCCAAGTGGAATATAAGTCAGCTACATTTTAAGTAATCATAAAATCTCTAGGAATTTATAAATCTTTATTTTAACAAAAATGTTACAGAAAAATCTGAGTCTATCAGAAACTTTTGTTTAGGTGATTCTTTTACTTACAGACTCTGGAAATCAACTGATTTTAATGTCTGCATTGAAAACAACCATGAGGAAGTTTTTACTTGACATACTAAATAAAAATTTACCAAGGATAAATGTAATTTATGCAGAATATCTATTTATCAGAAAGCTTGATCTGACGCAGATTTTAACCCAAATACTTAAAAAATCCTAACACTTTTTAAGGATGCAGACCTTGAATATATATCATAAAATTTTAAGTTAACTGAATTTTTGTATAACTTGAAATTTTTTTATTCTGTTAAATGGATGTTTTTCAAATTGCTTGGAATTAGGATAATAAGCAAGTGTGGATGTATATACTGACCCAGAGGTCTTTTGAAAAATTGATTGAAACTGATTTTTTAAAAGCTCTACTAAATTGTCTACCCAACAATACAAAATTAAATTTCCATTTTTGTGTTCCTGCTAAATTAATAAAATACTATACTTTCAGCTTGTACTGCCCATACCATTTGTAGTAAAAATAACAAGAGACTATTTGAAGTAGTTTGACATCTTGGGCTGAAATACTTGTCTTTGATGTTTTACTTTCTAAGTTGTCGTATTGGCACTAAGCATGTCCAATAGGAGATAAAATTCAACATATATTTGAGGCCTACTGCTAAGAACATAATTTTCTTCTAAGGCTTCCTAAAAATTCTTTATTAATAAAAAGTAATAATTTATCTAATTTTGTGGCTTAAAATATTTTATTAATATTCTTCCCAACACTTTTACTTACTGTTTCAGCTATCCTATATCTTCACATATGTCTGCCATAAATCTGATTTATATGTAAAGTTAAACTTTGTTCCCCTGCTGAGAAGTCTTGTATTTTATGTTCTTCCCTGTATCAGTAATTAACTGCCCTGTCCTGCAGTTGCTCAGGTAAAAACCTTGGGTTCACTGGGCTGGAGTGTGGCTCAGCAGGGGACGTTGTACTTGCAGCCACACCTGACAGTCTGGTCATCCCTGGAGCTTACATGGTAGAAGGAAAGAACCAGTTCATTCAAGTTGTACTCTGCCTACAGTACCCATGCGTGCCCATGCCTCCTCACACACAGAGAAGGAAACAGACATTAGATAGTGTAACATTGTCTTCCTGTTTAAAAAGAAATCTTTACAAAAAAAATGTGATATTTGATGTGTTTTTACCATCCCATGCATAACCTCAGGGTGTAAAGTGTATGTTTCAGTGTGAGATATTCCTAAGGTGATTGCATTATGAATATGAATATTTTTCCATTGTTGGTATCTTCTTCCCATACTTTAGTTTCTAACTCCTACATAGTCTTAGAAACACAATGATACTATATTGTGTTTAAAAAATTACATTTTAGTGTTAAAGAATTTAATTTTTACCTTTTACAATCTTAAATTCCTCAAATAATCATCTGTCGGTGTTAAAATTAATCATTTTCCCCCTTAACAGCACATAGAAAATCTTAAGACAAAGCTTTTTAAATTATTTCTTGCATATTTTTTCTAGTTTTTTTGCTATTTTCTTTTATTTTAATAAATTTATAGTGTTTAGTCTTGTAGGAATTTAGCTCTTTGTAGCTAATCTATTCTTAAATGTACTGTATTTACATATCTTCCCTTCTTAAATCTCAGATACGATTGAAAAGGAAATAAGAAAAATCTTCAATATTCCAGATGAAAAGGAGGCCAGACTGTGGAACAAGTATATGAGTAACACATTTGAGCCCCTGAATAAGCCGGACAGCACTATCCAGGACGCCGGCCTATACCAAGGACAGGTATTTGTTAGCAGTCATTTCTTTGTAAGATGTTTTGTGTTCTGTGTGTATGCATGAGTACCTGCGTGTTTGTCTACACCACACACATGCCTGGTGCCTGTGGAGACCAGAAGGCTGCGTTGGATTCCTCGGAACTGGAGTCACCCATGGTTATAAGCCAACTGGGTGCTGGGAGCTGAACTTAGGTCCTCTGCAAGAACAACAACTGTTCCTAAAAGCTGAGCCATCTCTCCAGCTCAGCAGTGATGTTCGTTTTAAATGCAACTTCTTGCAATAAAGGACACTGTGAGTGTTGTGTAGTGTATGGTGGATTCTGTCTCATGCTACTTCCTTCAAACTCTTCTCCAGCCTCCTTGGTCAGTAACAGCAATTTCTAATTCCCTTCTTGCACTTGGAAACACTATTTCTTAAGAATGTTTTCAGTGACAACAGCTAATGTTGTAAGATCAACAGATTTCCTATAAAGGATCAAATAGTGGCTTTTTTCTCTACTGACCATACATAAGGTCTCTGTTAAAACTGTGACTGTCCCATAATAACAGTATAAAAGCAGCTATCTGTGATGATGCATACCCCTGCATTACCGTAAATTCAGCAGAGCTGTAGGCTAAATGAGCTTTAGTTTGCCCATCCTTCTTGGGTCTATTGGCTCTCAGTTTCATCTTCCCTTATGATACAATTTTTAAAAACTCAATATATTGAGAAAATAGGGTGTTTAATTACAGTGAGGAACTGGTCCTACCTTATAGCTGTCTCTTTATTTCTGTTCCTGTCCCAGCGCTTAACTGTCATGCTCAACAGATCTTACTACCTCTAGTTTCTTACATATTTACAAAGTCATCCTTTACCAGAATTCATTCTGAAATACAAATCTAGTTATTTGGCTTTCATAAATATTTTCTGAGTCCTTAAGGATTATGAAGTCCAGACCCATTAGCCAGCAAGCAGGTCCTGGTTGAGCCTCTTGTCTGGTTGTCCATCTTTAGATTATTCTTGTCTCTTGGTTACTATAGAATTCCTACAGTATGCTTTTAAATGCATTATCCATCTGCCTGATGTACCCATTTCCCTGCATCTGTCCAGTAAAATGCTTTAACCATTCAAATGTTCGTAATAGCCATCTCATCCCGTTGTGTAGGCGCATCAGATCACATTAATTTACCCTTCAGATTCCAACCCAGGGACCACAGCGCCTCTTCAGCTGTCCCTCTTTTTCTCAATAGCCATTGATTTACTTTAAAGAATTTCTCCCCTAATTTCTCTATCATTATTATTTTTAAAAATATATATATTTAGACTATAAGGTTAATGTTTTGATTTGTTTTTTTAGTAGCTAGTAGCTAACAGAGTGACTGGTGATTCAGTGTGTAGATGGCTTTCTTTTGCCAGCTTATTAGAAAATTATTATTAACATCAATAATGTGATAGAGTTATAAAAGCTCAGAACGTAAGATAAGTTCATTGTTAGTAAATGCCTGCTATATGTCAAGTATCACACTAGGCTAGCAGAGACTGTCCTTTTGGGAGCTGAGGAGCTAGTACAGTATGCCACGTGCTTGCTCTGCAAGTGGAGGGACCTGAGCGTGATCCCCAGCACACTCTGACCCCCTAGCACTGGAGCGACGGAGACAAGCAGATCCTGGGCTTCCACCTCAAAATCAAGATTCTTCACCTACTGAAGAATGCTACCTGGTGTTGCCCTCTGGCCACACATGCATGTACACACATACAAGCACACCTGAATGCATACAATTAAAATCTTTTAAAAGAATAACAGAAATGGTGCTGCTAGCCATATACCTTCCTCCAGAATCTCAAAAACTTCAAAGCAATGATTTTCAAACTCATTTTAGCCATTATATTCTTAAGTGAAACTACAGAATTCAGTCCACACAGTAGGAAGGTTGCCTGATTGAAGATCAGATAAGACCTAGTTAGTCTCCTCACGGCTAAGGAGTCCCTCCATCCCCACCAGACACACCCCTCCTCTGACTACCTACCACCTGTTGGTACTTGAAGGAAGAGTGCTATTGGAAATGATGGAGAGTTCATTCCTTCGATGTTTTAGTAGCCTTTTCTAATGGATGTTATTTTCCCAGACATAAAATGTTGTGGTCTTAGAAAATTAAAGAATTTGATGTTCTTGGTAGATACACATTTGTCAAATTGAAGATTAGACTTAATGGAAGAATTAAGCTAGTTTAATGAGATTACATATTTGTGACGACTTCTGTTCATTTGGGAGGAGGTATGATTCAAGGAATACACACTAAAATTTTCAGAATAAAGATATTATGTATGTAATGTGAATACAGAGACCAGAGAAGAATATCAGTGTCGTCTTCTTTATGTTTTTCCCTAGTCTCTTGACAGTGCTCCTCGCTGAACCAGTAGCTCAGTATTCTGAGTTCCCAAAATCTACTTTTCTCATCCTAACAAATACCCAGCCCCTAGTGCTGGAGGCTCTAGGCAGATACAGTCCTGCCCAGTTTTATTATATGCATGCTGAGCATTTGAAATCAGAGCATTTGAGCACTCCTATTCGCTGAGCTGTCTCCTTAACCCACGTTTTATCCTGCCCACTCCTCTCTTACTGTAAGGTAAAGCACCTTAATTAGACAGTAAGAGAGAACGGAGTCGAGAAACGGCTCAGTGCTTAAGAGCGCACACTGTTCTTGCAGGGGGGCCTAAGCTCCGTTCTCAGGACCCACATCGGTGACTCACAACCATCTGTAGCTCCAGGTTCAAAGGATTCCAAGCCTCTTTGGGCCTCTTGGGTTCCTGAACTCATGTGTACATGCCAGTACATATACACAAAAGTGTACATACTTAAAAATAAACAGGTAAAAGAAAGTAAGAGAGAGATTATCGAAGAGTTTGCCTGCCTGTATTGATGATTTTTTTTTCTGTCTCCCTTTAAATTTTGGATTTTTCAAAAACTTTAACAATAAGCAAAACTACTCAAAAAACTGATCATTTATATAAAAGAGTGAATTTTATTATTTCTTACGGCTTATTAATACTATCTATGGCTATAAAATACAGAATTTAAGTAAAAATGCTATTAGATATTGAAATGTTGCTAAACAACAGTAAATGCTACCTGGGAGTTTTTAAAAGCTGAAATTCTTTGTTTTATACCTGATTTAACTCCTCCAAATGATCAATAATATTTATATATATATTCATATATAGTTGATAATGTGTCACTGTAGTTGCAAGTTGTAGTAAAGAAAATCTTAAGCTGTGAATCATTCAATAAACTCTGTTTAATCTTTTAAAGAATGTACTTCCATGTTGAGATGATATTTAGAAAATTGAAATTGTGCATAACTGGTAGGCAAGGAGAAGAATAACAGAAAGAAATGAGGGTGATAGGTACTTGGTGTACTTATTCTTTGAAAGCTACACACACAGCAGAAAGCTTTTCTGAGTGTGAAATGCATTAGTTGAAGACAACTTCAGGATTTAATACATCTGTGCTCTTTTAACAAGTTACATGAGTGTTTTGGATGAATATTTTCAGTATCACATTTCACACTTCATGCTTTACCCGTTATGTTTTATCTGTTGCATTTTATGTAACTAGGATCAAAAAGCCAATTTACAAGTGGTTTGGAAGCACACAGTCCACCAAAGGGTACTGCTGTAGTATGTCCAGTACTTTGTGAATTGTAACTATAAGAAAAAGTTAATGAAGCTAAGTATGCAGAATATATTTAAGTTTGTAGTTAACTATATTTCAGTTCATGTTTATTGTCTTACATTATAATTTTACCATGAAAATTTAGATTTTTAGCTTCTTGCTAGTAATATCACAAACTTCTTTTAAGTATTTTTTAATGTTTTCTTCCTTTCATAGACTGACCCTTACTAGGAACCTCACTCATCTAGAACTTAAAAGGAAAGAGCTGGGGATGTTTAAAGTAGTGTTGTCTTGGCCTGGATTCTGTAGTGACTAAGATAGCTTTTGTCTACCTGACACATGCTGCAGTGGGGAACTTGAGTACTTATTTTATTATGAGATTCTTCTAAATGTGCCTGTCAGTTATGTGCTAAAAGATTTCATAATGGAAGGCTGGCAAGATGGCTCAGTGGGTAAAGGCACTTGCTGCCAAGTTTGACTCTCTTGCACACTAATGGAGGGCAAGAAACAACTCCTGCAAATTGTCCTCTCATCCCCATGTGTGCATCAGGGCACATGTATGCCTATATATCATGGGCGCCAACATACATTGGCACCCATAGACACTACAAATAAATACATAAACATAATAAAAACATTTCTAAAAAAAGGTTCAGAATTCATATAAATAATATAAATGAACACTAACTTTAAAGCCCAAAATACAGTTTCTCAGTATTTGATAATTAAATCATATAGCCAGTGATAGGGCATTTGTTAATTGTATAATCTGTGTTAATAGTGTAAGTGCAATTTAAAAGCATACACTTCAAACTGAAACGTTTATTTTGTTATTTGGCTTATACTTAAAGTTATAGAACCAGTGATATTTCCCCTTTTCTTCACTATCCATGCTGACTTATTTCAGACCGTTTTGTCTCGTGTCCTTAAATAATCCGTTACTGTAGTCCTGACCCGCTTGTTTCCTGAAGCTGTTCTGCCTTCATAGCTGTGGAAAAACACCTTTGTTGTGTCGTGTTTGCAGGTGTTAGTGATAGAACAAAAAAATGAAGATGGAACGTGGCCCAGGGGTCCCTCTCCTCCTAAGTAAGTGCTCCTCCTTGTGGTTTACTGCATGATGTTGATCTCATTCAGATGCTGAAGGCCAAACAAACTATAGCAAGACCTAACTGAATTGCAAGAGTACATAGTCTTCGTCTTTTATGCTTCACTCTTCGAGACATCTTCTAGGTTTATACTTACACTTAGATTAATATATTACAAATTTCAAGCCTTCAAGGTCAAATCGCTTTTAGAATAAGTTACAGTGTAAATAAATGTTGCGTTGTCTAATATAGTCAGATCCTTAAGCATTTTGTTATGTTTTCTTGAGTATTTTTGTGATGTATACCTGTTTTCTAAATGCTCCCTTATGAAAGGCAGTCTAGGGTGAGAGTAGTATTTTTATTATACAAATGTTTTAGAGTTTTAAGTGAATAAGTAAACATAGTATCTGGAATATTAAGTGTGCTTTTGATGATAAAGGAAGAGTTGAAAATGTCTTCAAAATGATAAGATCTACATTATCTAAAACACTTAATCCTATTTATATTATAATGCATAAACTTCGGATCTCTGAGAAGTAATCCATGTGTGTATAGTTGTAATATTTCTGTAGTGTAAACAGAGCATGTGCATTCACACTCAGGTGCCTTCTGCAAATACTATACTCAGTAAGGTGAAGGGATGCTACGACAGCTCCATAGCCATTCGACCTCAGCTACTGCGGGATGGCTGGAGGGAGGGAGGGAGGGAGGGACACTTAAGGGATTGGAGATCTCAGTTTTGAAAAACTTTAATGATCTGTAATTAAAGGAGTCATTTATTATCTGCTGACATAGTAAATCTGTAAAACAGAACGGCCTTGCTACTTGACTGCAAATTTTCTTCTAAAGGAAATGCACCTTCAGGAAGAGGTTCTATCTTTTTTATCTTAGGTGACATTTTGTTGTTGTTGCTGTTGTTGTTGTTGTTGTTCAAATTTCTTGTGAGTTAAAAGCATGTGAGTTGAGTCATGAATATCTTAACAGGTAGAAATTTGGAAATTACAGACTTTTATAAATATTCATCTTAGTGTTTAATCAAAATCATTTGTTTTCTCACTTATGTTTATATTGCTATATTTTCACTGAATCTTGAAGCAATGAAAGTAATAAATCAGCTTATATTCAGATAGCATGAGCTCTAAAGCTGGGGAACCTTTTCTGTATAAAATTACCGAGTTCACCTGGCTGTCCCCGCTTACCGTTTCCTCTTTTTAAAAACAAGAGGCCTTGAGCTCAGGAGTTCGCATTAATTCTCTTGTGTCAGCTTCCAAATTAGGTGAGGCTGCACACTATAGACCACATTCAGAACAGATCAGTTTTCCATAACCATTGTCATCTGTGTACATAGCTAAAGTGTTTGTATTATGTCAGAGTAGAAAGCAATTCCTCAATAGCTAGTACACCATGCTCAGTACCTAGTACACCATGCTCAGTACCTAATACACCATGCTCAGTACCTAATACACCATGCTCAGTACCTAGTACACCATGCTCAGTACCTA
>NW_021620397.1:1013764-1026446 GCF_004785775.1 Grammomys surdaster
ACCTAATACACCATGCTCAGTACCTAGTACACCATGCTCAGTACCTAGTACACCATGCTCAGGTAATAAATCCTGGCGAATGAGGATGTCGTAGTGAGACGAGAGGCGTGGTGTGCAGTTAGAGTGTCCGTCAGTCCAGTAGGGATGCTAGCAAACATTGTAGCATTGCTTAGTTGTAAAGCGTGATACTATACTGTAGTGTATTGTATTGTCAAATGACGGTTTGTCAGAATATAAAATGTTTAATATTTGCACCTGTGTATGAAAGGATTCTTAGAAAGCTAACAAAAGAAAATTCTCCTAGCCTAAAAAATCTTATATAGCCAAAATCAGTAGTAGTAAGCAGTGTATTTCCTTGTGAAATGCGAACACATTTCAAGTAAGATAAAAGATAGATAAATTCACTATTCACACATGCTGTGGAAGGGCCTTGTAACACTAGTGACCAAACATCTAGATGATGAGCACAGCAAATGGTCATCCAATGCCAAATGAGCAGCCCTGCAAGCATACGTACGAGTAACATATGAGATGTTTGTACATACACATACACACATAATGATAAAGCATACGTACGAGTAACATGAGATGTTTGTACGTACATATACACATAATGATAGTGAGTGAAAGCCGAGGCTGTGAATCGGAAGGAAAACAGGGAGGAGCAGATGACAGGGGTTGAAGGGAAGAGAGAAAGGAGACATGTTGTAATTATATGATAATTCAAAGAAAAATAGATAAGTCATCCTGATCTACAACCCATATTATAAGTCAGGAGGCCTTTTCTGTGCCTGGGCCAGCGGTCTTTTCTTGGTAGGATCACTGATAGAGATTTTCAGTTTTCTGGATCATATGGATCGGTTACTGATGTGGCATGCCAGCACCCTTAGCATTGTTATCACACAGGTGTACTTGTATTACAGTCATTTTTCATTTCTATGCAAGCAAAAGGCTTGGACTTATTTTATGATTCATACATCTGTGAGCTCTGGTATGTACTAATACTAAACCATGTAGAAAATAAACCAACAAAAATGTAAATAAGGATGCAGAAGATAGCTGGTAGATAGCTGAGAATTAGTACAAAACCAAGGAAAAGACCTCTAGTGTCACACTACCCAGAAAGTGGGAAGGAGCCATAAACAAAAAGGGCAAATGGCTTGAACAAATGAGTGAACTCAGAAGGACCTGGTTAAGTCAGGAGTCAGGGCAGTCCAGTTGTTTGAAACACCAGGCTATTCTCTCTGGAGCATGATCGGGTTTTGTTTTGTTCTGTCTTATAGTTTTGTTTGCTTGGTGTTTAGAGGCTGGTCTCAGGGTCTCTACTGGTCTGATAAAACGCCATTACCTAAAGCAACTTGAGGAGAGGAACTCAGAAAGGAAGTAGGAGACAGGAACTGCAGAGATGCTGTTCACTGATGCCCAAGGCTTGCTCAGGTCTTGCTCAGGCTATCTGTGACCACTGGTCATGGATAGTACCAACCCTAGTAACAGGGTCTACCCACATCACTCCTGAATCAAGAAAGTGTGATACAGGCTGCCTAGAGGCAGGCTTTTACCAGGCTCATTTTCATCATTATTGAAATCGTCAGCATTTATAGTAAACCATTAATTTTAAGTGGCACTTGAAGAAATGTTAAATATTACAAATATAATATTAAGGAGAAAATATCATTTTGCTTAAAACAGCTAAAATATGCATTTTAGTTAGAATGAAAAACAACTCAAAATCTGTTAGAAATCTAAAAATATAAGAACCCCTGAAAAAGTGACTTAAATTTTTGTGCTAAATATTAATATATATACACACACACATATGCAATAAACTTACAATGTTCCATGTTTATAAGTTGCTTTAGAACTTGGGTGTATAATCCACATGTTGAGTGTCCACTTTTTTATACTTCACAAAAAACAGTCTTTTCCACTTTTACCTTAAAAGTCTCCTCCTAAGTTTCTGTTGTGTTCACTGTGGCTGCTTTTCAGAGACCTTAGCATTAGAGAATGAGCCATTGTAAGCGCATGGGCGGTTAAACTGTGTTTCTAATAAGAAACTGTAAGGTAAGGTAATTGGAAGCCCTGCAGTTCCGAAAAAGAGAAGTACATCAGTATAACCAAAAAAGAAAGCACTTTATTCCTGAGCTGTGGCTTCGAGGATGCAAATTCATTTTGACTATATTTGCCATTATAATTTTTTCTGTATTGTTTTGTTTAGGTATAACTTTCAAAATGCTTTAAGCTATTAAAATTATATAGCAAACAAAACTAGATTGTTTTTCTGAGCTAGTAAAAATTCTTGTTTGTGAAAATAACATCAGAATTTAATTCATTCATTTTCATTAATTACTAAAAAAAAAAAAAAAATCCTGACAAAAATGTGAGAAGGTGTTAGTGAAGAGAAGTTGAAAACTGTGATGGTTCTGTGTCTCGTGGACAAACCTCCGAGGAGCTCATCAACAAAGCGTGTGTGGCTGAAGGGTAATAAGTCTTCTGTCTTACATTGTGAGGGACTTGCTGTGTGTTTACATATGTGTCACATGGGTGCCTGGTACATGCAGAGGTCAGAAGAGGGCATTGGATCCCCTGGAGACAGAAGTTGTGAGCCCTCATATAGGTATCAAGTCCTCTGCAAGACTGAGTGCTCTCAGCTCTGAGCCTGCCTTCCGTGACAGTCGTTCTTCCCATTGCATTGTCTCTCTGTTCCTTATGGTATTCTGATGACAGAACTCTGAAACTATAGAGCATAAACTTAACCCAGCATTGTAGTATGTTTGCATCATTCTGCTAGGAAAGAAGAAGCACTCTAGGTAATGCAATTGCTTTGTCACTTTCTTGTTGGGATACAGAATAAGCGTGAAGGTGACTGGTAATTGTTTCTGTGCTTCTATGACACTGTATACAGTACTTCCTTGAACATTTAAGAGGAGCCGCCCCATTGTATAACCAGAAGGATAAAAAGAACTGGTACAAAGAAGTAACTGGGTTAAAGTTTTTTAAGTGCCTGTTAGGAAACTCAGCACACAAAGTGCCCACTTCACTTTAAGAGTCACACTGTACCGAGACCTCTGCATTGGTTACATTTCCCTTCTTCATATTTGCTCAGACTTTTAATATGTAAGACAAGGCAACAGCCAAACCAAAGTCTTGTTGGATCTAAATTCACAAAGGAAGCCAAGCTTAAGTATAAGAACTGAGGACTTGGAGAAGTCTTCCTTGGCTTGTAGGAGATACACAGCAAAAGGAAGCACAGAAGCACTCACAAAGTATACGTGAAAAAAATTTAAAGTATCCTTTAAGAACTTGTTTTAGAATAATTGGTAGAAATATAGAGATTGTCTTATTTTTGGTTTTTCTAACTTTGTCGTTAGGTTTCATAAAGTTAGAATGATTGTTTTACTGTCAAAACAGTTACCTCCATTTTAGCTGCTCTTTAGTGTTGTGGTAGCTTTTAATGTATGTTACATATTTAGCTGATTTAACAAGAGCAAACTGTGTTTTCCTTTAGAAGTAAGACTGTAAGCTTAGCATTGAATTGCATTCACTTAATGAAACACCATATTGGGCATAAAATTTAGATACTACAGGCATGAGAGTGTTGAGGCTTAATTTCCTCTTAAATTGGCATCTAACCTTTCTGACTTTTAAAGAAATAAATACACTGTCTTATATTACATGTAGCCTACACTGGCCAAAATTAGTTTACTGCAAAGTAAATGGCTTGACATATATCCCTATATAGTATTCCAGATATTTCCTTTGTTCTTTGTAGAAAATCATCGGAACATGATTTTCAGATTAGAGCACAGTGCCACTGTGCCACTGACCATCCTCAGAAGACGGGCTGACTTACAGATAATATGGCATTAACTTGAAAGTTCAGCTAGAAAGGGCTATGGGAAATACAGTTTAGAAGTATCAATCAATACATGAGCTGTGTTACGTATCAGTAATTCTTCAACAGCATCTTCAGCATTATCCTTTTTGCTCTAATTTCTTTGATCTTTAAGGACAACCTTGACCTGGCTTTTGTATCAGTGCATCCTAGACTTGTCTTTGCTGCTTCTCTTATTAATCGTCTTTATCAATCGTATTAGTCATCTTCCCTGTACGTAACGTGCCTGTCATACTTCCCATATAGGAGGCACTGACTCATCCCTGCTTCTTCCCTCATGTCAATTCCTTATGAATATAAGAAAACCCACCACATTAGGAAACAAATCATCAATTCTCCCAAGTACCTTTGGGGCTTTTGTTTTGTTTTGTTTCGGTAGACTACCATCACCCCTTGCCTGTCTTCTAGACATCTAGCTGTTTTCCAAAGCTGTCCTTAACTAAAATCTTCGTTTGTCTTGTGGGGAAATCATTCACATTGAATCTGTGAGACTATCCCTGGTGTTACTGAGTCTGTGCAGAAACCAGCCTTACGTCTCTTGCATACATTAGGAATCCTCAGATTTGTATAAGGTTCTTTCATTCATAGTAGGCACTCGAAGACAAGAGATGGCTCAGTGCTGAGCCTTTCTCATAAGGCAAGCTAGTACTGTTAGTTGTAGTCGGACTTACCATGTCATCAAAATTTCTGTTTTTCCTGATATGCAGGACACTATATCTATTTGAACCAAATAATTTGTTTTGTTTTGCATGCCTAAATATATACATTCCCTGCATGGATTTAGTCAGGTGCCATCAGGGTCCCGGGCTCCTTAGTCACACTTTTCTAACTTAAGTAGCCCATCTCCCTGGGACCACCTGGGACATGGTGATTGCTAAGCATTGCTGTTGTATCCTGTTGTTTCTGGCTACCCAAGAACAACTTTGATGTGGACTTTATGAGTTTATCATAATTAAGTATAAAATAATTATAAATAATCATTATATTGTAACATCAGAACATGTTCATAAAGTTAACTATTTTAAAATGAAGACACTTTGAGAGTAGCATTAAAACACTTTTGCAAAACTTTTTATTTGTATTCTTTTTTCATATAGTATATTCTGATCGTGTTTCCCCTCCTCTAATCACCCCCGATCCTCCTTCCCACGTCCCTATAGTCTCAATGCCCTTCCTTCCTTCCTTCCTTTATAAAAACAAGCAGACAAAAGAAAAATACACAAGAACCATCACAAAACACTTATACTGGAAACCATAATATGCAAACAAAAGATTAGTCAAGACAGAAAACATGTCAAACCAGTATGAGACAGAAAGTTACAAAATCACCATTCGATTCATCTTGTGTTGGCCATCTACTGCTTGGCATGGCGCCCACCCTGAGGGAGGGAGATGTCCTTAATATTCTCAGTGCGAGTGTTCAGTTATGTCTCCTAAGTGTCAGACAGCTAACGTCTCAGACCTGGGTGCAGAGTTTCCTGGCACACTGGCTGGATAGAGCAAGAGTCCAGATGGACGTGCGCTCGGAAAGGGAGGGCGCTTTGCAGATGAGTCACCACTTGACATGGGTGGTACACGTTTCAAAAGATTCAGTGCAATGTGGAAATCGGAAGGGTAATCATTGACTTGTAGTCTCACACTAAGATCTGTATTTAACTATGCTATTGGTCACTTGAAAAATATTTACTAAGTTATACAGGCCTTCAGAACACTCGTAAACTCACATTTTAAAAAATTAGTTTTATGGGCAAGTCTGAAATTATCAACATTATGGTTGGAAAGTCAGCAATATTAGGTATCTTGTTTTAAAGTTCAGACTTTGTCACTACTAGTTAATATTTTCATGTATTTTCCTTGGAGTACTAAGCTGCTTCTGCCTATTTTTGAGAGAATGTCCTGTAGGTACACTTGTCTGAGGAACCACAGGCGTTCATTGATGCAGGAATAGAGTGAGTGAGGCCTAATGACTAGTTCACATGGGTTCACACTTGTGTTCACACCAGCAGTGCAGCTGCAGCTGCAGCACATCTGCTTTATGCAAGCTTCCAGTTTGCCAGACAATAAAGACAGTTTTGTGGGCTGGGCAGAGGGCTCAGTAGTTGAGAGTATATGCTGTTCTTCCAGGGGGCCTGAGTTTGGTTCCCGGCACCCACTTCAGGAACCCCTCAGTTGATTAGACATCCACTTTCAAGGGATCCGACACCTCTGGCTTCTGCTACTACAGGGACATGCATGCCCTCAGGTGTACATACCCATACCACACCCAAACTCCTGTACCTCAGTAAAAGTCATTTTGAAGTTTTTTTTTTGGTATTATTTTTTAATGGTGTTAAGGAAGATAAACTTGTCAAACTGTTCACAGGAAAGTTTCCACAGGTTTCCAAGATCAGATCTCCCAAGCCTTCACTCTACACCCATGGCCCTGAGACATTTCCCTTCATAGTACCAGTCCAGCTGTGCATTGACTCTCTTCCCCTTTCCCACTGAAGATTGTCTCAGGCTTTGTCCCACCCACTCCCGTCTTCCAGACCTTGTCTCCCAGCATGTCTGCTGTGCAGTGTTGTTAGGAGTCAGTTTAGAGAGGTAAAGACTGCAGTATGGTGGTGTGTTCTAAAACATTGACTTTGAATATCAATCCAGAAAAAGCTATCAAATAGCATTCTGATGTCTCACCTCAGACACCACGAAAGTGTCCTGGTTCTTCATCCCGAGGCCATGCACACTACTCTGAGAGCTGCCAGAACTGCCTTCTCCACACAAGCATGTTGTCCTTGCTCGCTCCATTTCCTTAGTCCCACCCTTTATTAAACCCCCCTTTGGCGTCTTAATAGTTTCCTGATCTGTACTCTATTCATCACTGTGTTTCTCTCCCCTGGTAAGTAATCTTCCTAGAATGTAAGTCTGATTACAGTGATGAGCCTCATTAGACTCTGCGACGTTCCGTCAGTTGGATGAAACTTTTGATTCTTTCCTAAGACATCAAAGGCTCCGCACTGGCGTCCCTGTCTTAGCGGCTCCTCCTCTTACCACATATACCTATTTCAGCCAGGGACAGTTTACTGCTCAGTCTCTAACCACAGTTGTTTGTACACTCCCACACATTTACATATGCTGTTTTTTCTTACTTTGAATAGTCCTAATTCCTTTGCATACATACACTCGTAACTGCATCGATTTTCCAGTTGTTTCTCGGCACGCCTACAGCATTGTTCATTAGAAGTTGTTCCAGCACTTGGTGTTTCCGTCTCTTTTGCGTACATCATTTCTCACCCACTAGATGGCGCTCGCTTGAGGTCAAGAGCTCTATCTTCTAGTCTCAGACTCGCTAACAACAAAGCAAATAGTAATTTGATTAATGTTGCAAGTTCAGCTATTCGTCCATAGTAAAAGGTCTAAACAGGTAGGAAATGTCTATGTAAATATGTCTCCACTTAATTAAATGGAGACCATCTTTATTTTTATAATTTTTACTCAAAGTAAAATGGAAGGGAATTCTGGAACGGACTACCAAATCAAGTTTTCAAAATCAATGTATTCAATTAATTGCTGCAACTCAAACTCTAATCCCATTAGATTTTTTTCCTACTTAAAAATGTTGAAGAAGTGGCCAGTATAGTGATATGCACCTTCAATCCCAGCCCTGGGGAGGCAGAGACAGGCAGATCTCTGAGATCCAGGTCAGCCAGGTCAAGGCTACATACAGAAACACTGTCTCAAAAACCAAACAGACAAAACATTATAATTATTAAAGACAAAGATATTTCTCTGTGTTAATACTGGAAAAGTACTAGCTAAAATATTAGCGGCATTAAAGCTTTAAAATGTTTTCTCTACTGTATTTTCTCTTAAAACTCAGCAGACTATTTTTATTTTAGCTTAGCACAGTAAGATATTATTGTCCTGTGAAGGGCCTCCTGTTGGAAAGACCCCTAATGTAATCCATATGCAATTTTCAGCAAAAACAATCTTCTTCACAAAGACAATTTTTACTAGTATTTTTTAAAAACGTTTGAACTTTAAATTTTTTCTTATATTTAAGAAATTTCATTGCCCACCATTTATTTCATGTAACATATATGTTTGTATAAAGACTAAATGTAAATTAAGTAGATTTTGTAGATTATATTGTCCTGCCTGTTTGGCACATGAGGAGATTCAAAGTGTGTCCATCACTTTTGGCCTCGTTTAGGATTATGTGACAGATTTAGCACCACGGTTCTCAAAGTCGTCAGCTAGATTCCATAGGAAATAGAAACTGTTTACAGGACTCAAGGAAAATTGAATCCTTCAGACACCTTTATGTACTTGAATTATTTGTTTGTAATAGATTTATTGATTTTTTTTTCTGTCTGTCTTTAAAGTACACTTAGTATCTAAAAGCCAGTCATGGTAGAGATTAACACTCCCACCCCAAAAAGATTCTAAGTAATGAAGTGTGTATCATAAAGTCAAATAAATATATATTCTTCAGTGTCTCCAGAGACAGTTTTGTCCAAACACTGTTTCTTGGGATTGTGTTCGGAGTTCTCCTTCACACTTTCCAAGTGATGTCAGGATTTATGCATCAGTGACATTGTCTGAAGACGCGTGTGTCAGCACTGTGTGTAACTGCAGTACCCTGGTACCTGTGGAGCAAGTAAATAGCCTCACCCCTTTAAACGCACAGAAACTGGTGGGCATGTGCTAGTAACTGTTACCCTGAGAAGTGATATATTGAGTTAGTAGATTTATAAGAATAGCAGTAAGTTTTATAATTTCATAAAGTTTATTTGAAAAAGTTCCCTTTATACCATTATAGTTCAAAGGAAAAATACATTGAAAATTAAAAACCAAATGATACTATAATTAGTTTGACCATAAAATCTGTTTTCCAGTATTCATTTACTATAAACATTGTCATCTGTTTCTTTTCTTTATTTCATAATTTCATAATTTTTCATTTTTTATCTAATTTGACATTTTCATATTTTTAAAGGTCCCCAGGTGCATCCAATTTTTCAACTTTACCAAAGATCTCTCCTTCATCTCTATCAAATAATTATAACAACATCAACAACAGAAAGTAAGCACTGAATCTTAAAACCTCTTTGTTTAATTGGTTGGCCCTACTATGGTTGCAAAAAGATCTCTTATATCTAAATTTAGGGTAAAAGTCTTCATGAATCAAAATTTGTTTTCCTTTAAATTATTGATAGTTCTTTCAAGAGTCACTTCACAAGAAATAAAACACATTTTAAAAACTACTTGACTTAATATAGAATAGTAAGTATAATAGTTGACTGAAAAATAAAAAGAACTTTCAGAATTTTGTATTCTAAAATTTAGATTCTAACTATTGAAATTTTTATAGGACTTTCCTTACAACTCAAGGACAAATGTAACTCTCCTGTGTCATCTTAGTCTAGTTACTCACCCATAATATAGCATGTGTCAGTGTGTCTGGAAAGCAGACACCATGGAAAAAGCACTTTTAAAAAAAATATTAAAAAGGGTTTTTTCCATGTTAAGTGATATTTAGAATTCTGTAGTTTGTGAAAATATGTGCTTTACTTAATTGTATTTTAAAAGGTTGGAAGTCATGTGGACCTTCCTGTATCATGTAACTGTATATGCACTAAACTCAGGTTACCAGGCTTGTTTGTATGCTAAACAGTTGACATGCTGAGCCATCTTACTGGCAAAACATGACATTTTTATTTTACTGGAAAAAATAAAAATATTTTAATTGTGATTTACCCAACCCAGTGAGTGAGAACTTCTATCGAAATAAGATTACCCATCTTTATTAATGGGTGGTTATGTGTTACTTTAACACTTAAGATGGTTTAACTTGTTAGTACACTTCTCAAATGGCATCGTATTTATAAATTTGAAAACATTAAAGCAGTTTGTGTAGTACTGGTAATTCCATTCACCATCTTAACTTCCCTGTAAAAATTCTTGTATTTTGTAAGAACTTGATAAAGTATTTCTGACTTACCTGGTTTTAAGTAGATGATAATAGCTAAGAGGATTTTAAAGAGAAAATAATGAGAAGGGTTAGTTCTGACATACTAGAAAATGAGAAATGTCAACAGCACAGTTTACCAAAGAGCACACATACAAGCCAATGAGTCAGCCACCCAGCCGACCTTAGAAAGAAGCTCAGGACTGTAGAGTTCTCTGCACCGTTTCCCAGTGGAACTTTTAATCCAAGATTAATCAAGCATTTAAAAGAAGGTAAAGAAATAAAAAAAGAAAATCATTTTTGTTTTTTATGGATAAACATCATGTTGGTAAAGGTAAGAGATCATCTGAATCAGAAAACTAAATGGGTAATAAAAGGAATTGTGTAAGTATTTTACATGTCAAGCTTCCCACTAATTAGTTTTGTAAACTAAAACTATAAAAAAATTAACCTGTAGTATCTGTTCCTGTAAGGCTTTTTCTAAGTGTCTGGAATATTGACATACCTTTTTAGTGATGTTTCCCAATTCAAGCAATCTTAAAATGTAACCTCATTTCATAATTCGTAAAAAATGATGCAGTATGTATTAGCATTGTACTTTCATGTAATAGGAAGCATGGCCAGTGTAGATATTCAGTGCTATATTGATTTCTCTTCTGTGTAAACATTCATACCAACACAAAAGACTTAGAAAGAAATACTTTCAACCCCGTTTATGTTTTCTTTGTATTTTAATTCATCAAAATTATTTTCGTGGGGAATAAAAACTTTGTTTATACCAGTTGCAGATGGCTCCCACATTTACTATAAAATAAGTAATGAGTGCCCTTAACACTCATTTTAACAGGATATAGTGGTGTGTACTAACAGACTGTATTTTGGCTAGAGTCATTGTGTTGGTGTATGTGCTCTCTTGTTTTTCTGTTTTTGTCTTATTTTTTCTCTTCATAAAATAAAAACATCCTAGAGCACTGTAGTCTCAGACCCTCTGAAAGGAGAGACTCCTGAGGGGAGCGGGAGGTCGTGTTAGGGACTTATAACAGAAGCAGCTACCTCCTGAGTGCTCCTCTGTGAGCACTTGTGAGCATGGAAGGAATGGATGCATGCTTTACCTTTCTGAGTACGGGACAGGATGTAGGGGTCTGTCTGACTGTCTGTCTGTCTGTCTGTCTATGAGTGTGTGTTATAATTTGAATTAATATACTTAGTGGCTATTTTACATAAGGCTATCTCTTGATTTCCATTTGACTTGAAGAAATAAGTAGTAGCCAAAGACTTCAGATAGAAATGGTAGTTTCAGTGAGAGTAAGGTGACAAGATAGTGACCTCTCTAGCCAATGTACAGTTTTAAGACTTGATATATGTGTCCACAGATTTAAATTGTATGTTAGAATCTATAATTAAACTGCAGATTTATTATATAGTAAGAACAGTAGATAGGATTGTATAAAACATTTACATGTCCAGAAATAACACTGTTATTGTAACTATGATAAAGAACACTTAAAATTATTTCATTTAAGTTTAATCAAACTTTTTATTTAAAAAGTTGTGAAGCATCTGTTTTTAGAGTATATTTTCATTTACCCTGTACAGCAATGTTACCTCTTAGGTGCTAAAATATTTTGCCTAATTACAACTTATAAACATTTTTTAAATCTGCCAGTTTTTTAAACTATTAATGGTTTTATTACCCTATTTTTCTACACTACTGTATTTGACACATTGCTCACATTGCTACTCAAGGTATTTTAATGATCTACTGTCTGGACTTGAACACTCCATATCAAAGTAGGGGCTTTGTTAATTATTCACTGTCCTTTGAAATGAAGCCATGCCCTCCTGTATAGATTAAGTCATAGCAGTAATCGTAGATTGTATAGACATCTAGGGCTTGCCATCTGCTTTTGCTAAATACCCTAGGTGAACACATTTTCATTAACTGCAGAGTAAGCTTGATCATGTTTACAAAGTCAAAGAGCAATAGTGATTGAATTATCTTAAAAGGTCAGGTCTGATTCCATTTTTACATATTAAAGAGTGCTTACAATACAGAGTTAACCCAGTATACTTTTTGTTTTGTATTTTGTTGTTGTTGTTTTGAGACAAGATTTCTCTGTGTAACCCTGTCTGTCCTGGAACTTGCTCTGTGGACCAGGCTGGCCTTGAACTCAGAGATCTTTCTGACTCTGCCTCCTGAGTGCTGGAATTAGAGCTGTTCACCACCACTACCCAGCCTAACACAGTATACTTTTAAAACTCCTATTAATATTTCCGTAAATGGAATTTTTCTAAGTACCATTTGCTTCAGAGATGATGACCAGGCTTCCAGTCATTAGCAAAAGAGAGAGAGAGAGGTGTCTCTAGATTACAGGAAAGCTTTTAAGTTCCTGTATAGTTTGTTGAATGGATAGACAGCTGTTAGCTTTTGTGTTCTCCTTGACAAGCTTTAATGTGGACTATCAATCACCAGAAGAGGTTACTAGTAAGTGTTTGGAATTCATTGGCTTTCATTATCATCTTTGAGCAGATAGACTGTCTTAATCTGTGAGTAAGCAGTATATTGATGGCCATCATTTAAACCGAAGTATAGATACCGCTTAAAGATTCCGATTTTAAAGCAATGAGAAAACTGCTTTGCTCATAAGGTTTTCCCATTTCTGAGTAAGTAAAAATTCTAGCCCATCAAAATAGTCTGTTTTACTTTTAGCATAAGATTGTTATCATTCTAATGACTAAAAACCTTTCAGCATCTGTGTTACGTGTAAGGAGAGACTGCGCACGCACACGCGTTCTCTCTCTCTCTCTCTCTCTCTCTCTCTCTCTCTCTCTCTCTCTCTCTC
>NW_021620397.1:1026456-1036154 GCF_004785775.1 Grammomys surdaster
CTCTCTCTCTCTCTCTCTCTCTCTCTCTCTCTCTCTCTCTCTCTCTCATCCTCCCTCCCTCCCCCGGGGACAAGCATGTAAATGTGCTTTCACTGGGGAGGGAGCACACAAGCACTCAGGAATCTGTGGGAAGGGGACTTTGGTCTTCTGCTGTAGCTACTTAAATTTCGCTCTTTCACAGCCAGGGCGTATCTGTCTCTCCCTCTCCTGTTAGTGTAGAAATGTGCAGCAAGTACTGGCCTTTTAAAAACTGTACAGAAAGAAGATGTTGATTTCACTTAAATTCTGGTGATGATACATGAAATTGCCTGTACATGCACCTGGCAAGTTTTAGTGACTAGGACTAGAAAACAGAAGTAATAAGGCTAGTAATCTTACAAAGAAGAAACTTGAAATCTGTGTATCTGTCTTATAGCTAAGTTTGAAACACATACCTACAAGCCCTGAAATGTGAATTTGATTTCATCAAGCTTGCATTTCTCTGGACCTTGGTATTTTCATTTAATCTTTGAGTAGATCCCTTTTAGGAAGACTGGGAGCAGATAGACAGACAGACAGACAGACAGACAGACAGACAGACAGATGATGGATGGATGGAGATAGGTAGGTAAATAGGTAGATAAATTGATTTAGAAGGGGGTGTATTTTTTTTAACTAAAAAAATCTGCATAGTCTCATTAAAAACTGACTCAGAAGGATGACTTTATTGGATTGTATTAGAGTGGAAGAGAAAAATTACAGGATAAAAAAGCTGAAAATCTCAGTATCCTCTGGGAGGATGGAAATGAGTAATGGAAAAGAGAAAGCAGCAAAAATTTGAAATATTGTATTATCCTTTACAGAAAGACTGAGACAGCCCTGACTGCTAGGGCAAACATGCTTAGGAATTAGGATTGTATCAGGAGAGGAGGGGAAGGAGGGAGGGGAGTGGTAGAGAGAGAGAAAGGTCAGGATCTCTTAGGCAGGCTTAGCAGTGCACATCTGTAAGCAACTGCACCAAAGCAGCCCTGTCTAATTCATTAGAGAAGAGAATCTTCTTAGCATTGTCTTTAAATCTCAGGAGAGGCAAGGGCAGTGGTGTGTTCTTGTGGTCTTGTAACCTTTAGGGAAGTTTAGAATGTTATGTCAGCATTCTGGGCCAGATATAAAAACTCAAATCCAGTTCTATTAACTAAAACTCACTGACAAAGATGACTTAAAAGTAATTGAAGAAAAAAATTAAATACATAAAAATAGCCATGCTTTACAGGTGGAAGCTTTCCTATAGAGTGCCTCAGGCAAGCTCTGAGTGAGGTTTCTAGTCCTAGAGACAGGGATTGGGCCAACTGCCTGTCTTAGAGTTAGTGTGTTACAGTGGGCGTGCCCCAGTGCCCAGGGCCTGATGACAGGAGGTAGAGGGCTGCCCTTGTGACCTCTAGCTGCTGACTGTCTGACAAGCTGACCACCGCCTGTCTATTGTTGGGCTGACTCGGTCTGACTCTTGTATTACCTGTTTGGTGTGGTGTGTGTGTGTTTACTAAAGCCTTTTTAAAATAAGCAGTAATGTAGTTCGTGTAAACCATTGTAATGCCCTAGTGAGAGTATAATTAGAGGACAATAAAATGAAATATTGTATTTTGAAATGAGCTAACATAAATTATAACCAATCAATATTATTATTTACTGGTTTATGATATTTGTAAAACTGCATTTTATTTATATAATCATTTACATTTAGCCCCTGACCTTGGTTTGTGTTCAAGTTAAGCCTACGAAATAAAAAAATCTTGAAAGTCTGATATTTTAAAGCTACTCTAAAGAATCTCTTGTAAATATTCTTATATCACAGCCAGTCTCTAAAAAATTAAGAATTCACTTTTTCACAAGATTATTATATGTAAAAATAAGATTTAGCCTACTGACTTAATTCTTTCTAAACTTATTCTAATTTGCTAAATTTTAGATTATAGAGACGTTTTAACCAGTTTTTGAATTGATAAAGTGCTGTATTGCAGCAACTGGAAGAAAGGGCAGTCAGTGGTACTGGATCTCCTTGCACACGGTCCATTCAGTGTTCCTGATCAGGGCCGTTCTCCGAATCAGTGCTGACTTTGCTAGTCTAGCATAGAAGCTATAAATAGAACTTTGAATGCATCAGTGCAACAGTGATGTCATAGTGGCCTTGGGCTTCTCAGTGCTCATCTGGAACTAAAGCCCACTCTTCCTGCCCAGCAGTCCTCACCTTACACTAGCAGACTGATTCAAAGGGACATAAATGAGATGATTTATTGGTGCTGGTGGTGTCTCAAATCTGAGTGTTTTAATTTTGACGGAGCAATGCAGAATGGAGCAAGCCATGATGCTGCTCCCGTTAACCCAGGGTAGAATGACATAATAGTGGGGTTTCTGGAGTGACATGCTGTGTTACAGTGTGCTGTTGCTTGGGTAAAGAGTGCTGTAATTAAGGAAGTTTCTTTGAAAATCCTATCTCAAAAGTACTAGTTGAGTGTCCAGGAAAAGATAGTTAATGATTAACCAGATATCTCATGAATAGGCTTAAAGTATTCTTTATTGTAACTATATTGTGATGTAATTGGCTACATTTTTATAATTTTTTCTTCTAGTGTGAAAAACTCAAATTATTGTCTCCCGTCATATACTGCTTATAAGAACTATGATTATTCAGAGCCAGGAAGAAACAATGAGCAGCCAGGCCTGTGTGGCCTAAGTAACCTGGGAAATACGTGTTTCATGAACTCGGCCATTCAGGTAGGTCTCTCCAAGCAGAGGGAAACTTGTGTTCATGGAATCCTTGCTACAAAAAGAACAGTTACTTTGTCTTTATCTTTTCACGTGTGTTGACAGTTTGTAATATGTGGGATATTTATGTATATCCTGCTCTTACACTGCTGGAATTAGCATACAGTCCTGCCTCTCAGTCAAGGAGGGTGGGTTATCGCTATATTCACACTGATGTTACTTGGTGCAAAATATCATTTCAAGAAGGAAACTTACATTCCCAGAGGAGAAGCAATGACACTTCCCTTTTATTCAGTAGAACTCTGTTGCTTTAAAAAAAAAATAAGATATGAAACCGTTAACTAGGGCTTGATCCTTCAGAGTAAGACATGCTTGAACCACTGTTCTCTTCCACAGCTTTCTTTGGCTATACAAGAAAGACTACTGCTTTCTTCCTGTGTCTTCTGTGGAGGCTTTCTTTGTGTTATGTTCTGTGTAGTCTTCCATGTCTTAGATATTTATGTCTCTAGTTCTGAGGTGATGAAAGAAATGTATATTGAGGTTGCTGTCATGTATATAAACTAGAGCAGGTTGCTCCAGTCACTTACCATAGATAAAGTTCTGTGTTCTTTAAAGCCCAGAGTAAGGCTAGGCTAGAGTACGGAGCATGGCTAGTGGATTACCACCAGTGACTTTGTCATCCAGATGTTGTCATTACTCCAGCTGAGTCCTAACTTAACCCTTCTCTTTGCAGTTTCTTGGCCAGTTAAAGTATTGTTGAACTATCTAGGCCAAGAGTTGGCAATAAACTAGAGGGAACAGGGAACATAGTTTCTTAGTGGGACCATTCAGGAGATGGCAGAGACTGGATAAATTAGTAAACTCTTCTTTAAACCTTTTGGGATGAGCGGTGATCCTGCTTGAATGTGGATTGCTTTATTCTGTTATTGTTCAAGGATTCTTACTGGCTGGACATTATTTAACAATATATTGCCCAGATAGTTGCTTAGGAAGTAGTAAAGTCGTGGACACTGAGCCCAGAGAAGAGCAGAGGAAAGGCAAGCTGGCTCCCTCTGTAGGTTGTGCGCCAGAGGCGAATTCTACTATTCCAGTGTAGGAAACTTACCTTATGTTTATCTCACAAAGGCCTAGTGTCTGAAGAAGATACAATTGACTGCGTTCTACTCGCTGCGTACTGTCACAGCGGCCGTTTCTATTGTGTTCTGTCGTGACAGCACAAGAGTGAGTCTTGGTGTTCTCTCAGGGCTTGTTCTGGTGGTCCCCTCCCAGGGGACAGCACCGGCTGTGTTCTCATGGCTTTGAGGTAGTCTGCTTCCCTCCTTGTGCGTACCTGCAATCTCTTGAAAACAGTTATCACAGTTTGATCGTTTGGGAAAATTATCCTTCTTTTCTTTTTTCTTTCTTTTTTTTCCTATGTATTTTGAGGCAATGTCCACTCTTTCTCTAGTCTTGCACTCTCTCCCCTCCCTCGTGGGTCATTGTAATCCTTTTCATGAGTGATGGGCAGATAGGCATGAGCCATTACACCTGGCAAATACTCAATACAACTATCTTGTTCAGCTAAAATTGGCTTTTATTTTTAAGTTTTTCTTCTGTTATTGCAATTAATTGGTAAACCCTAATCATGTCTTTTAATATAGCTCAACGTGGCCATGAGGATATGGCTTCTAACTTTTCTATTGTAATCATAAAGGTGGCTGGTGGGGATGTCTGCAGCTACTGTGTTAGATAGTGGAGAGTATTCAATGCTTGTATCTTAACTTTGTTAAAAACTATACTTCTCTAAAACAAAGCTCTTCCAAATAAGTTAGAAAAAGGAAAAAAAAATATTTATTTATTGTCATGAATATTGGTGTTTTGCTTGCTTTTATGTCTGTGTCTGGAGGTGATTTAACCAGCATTAGATGAGTAGGTTTCAGACATTTGCCCTTTCCTGGGAGCTGGGCCATGAGTGTATTTGAAGCAGGGAGTGGTAGGGTATTCCCACTGGAAGGCAGCACAGCCTAAGGTGGTGTTTTCATCCTTCTAACAGACACAGTAGGGCTCTAAACAGATTCCAGGAAGGCAGTTCTGGTCATGCTGATATAAAGTGGGCTGATATTCCAAACATTTTTAAAGTCAACCTCTTTTCTCCAATCTATTGAATTGGGAAAAAAGATAGATAAAATAAATACTTTTCAAATATAAAAAGTTATACTATACAGAAAAAGCATTCTTTGTGGCCAGTGGAACGGATTAGGGTGGGTGGGGAATCTGTCACCAAGCCTTGTGACTTGGATTCAGTCCTAAGGTCCCTTATGGTAGGGAGATTGGAGCTGGGTCCCACAAGTCATCTTCTGTCTTCAGCTCACATACTTGGATGTGCTCGTACAGGTAAACACACACTCTGACAGCATTCTTTAAAGAAACTAGGTCATCATATTGTAGAACAATAGGAAAGTGTGGCAGATGGGGGAATTCTCTGCGTTATTTCATAGCTTTAGATATGATTTATTATGGCCCCCACTTGTCTTGTTGTGACACAAATCTCAAAGGCCCATTTAAACATGAAACTCTGTAATTGTATTAGTCACTGATTTTTCACTGTAGTCGGGACTAATCAGTACTTCACACGTAGTAGGCAAGTGCATCACTGTCGTCCCCAGCCCCTTCCTACTTGTGTTTTGAGACGAGGTCCAGGTTGGCCTTAACCTCGCTTTAGATTGCTGGGATTTATTACAGGCCTGCATCACCAGGCCTTTTCCAATGTTACATGTAATTATTCTGCCCATCAAAGAAAGAAAAAAATTGTCATTCCTGAGACATAGAAACTTTAAATCAATAGTTTCAGATTTTTAAAGAAAATGATTAATTCTGATAACTTAAGAATGTAGCCAATTAAAAATTTAAAAATTAAAAATTCAAATCATACTTTCCAAACAGGTGTTTAACGTCTGTGCCTAATTAATAAATTGAGTCACTCAGGTCCTTTTACAAGAAGTTGGAAAACAACTGTTATCAGAACTACCTGTAAGGCAGTCTTCGCTGTCAGGGCCTCTCTCAGATCAGGCGCTCGCTGCACAGATGTGTGCAGGGTGTGGTCTCTTTGTCCTCTCTGGATTGGGGCAAGGGGGAAGTGTCCCTCCCTTTACAGACAGGATGGTGAGGAAGGGAGAACCTGTGATCCACACAAGTGGTTTTAGGAAACACTGTCTGGAGTACACTCGTGTGAGAGTTTAATACAGCTGTAGAGAAGAAATTGTGCTCTAAAACAACATCCTGCTTTTGTGTGGCTCCACTAAGAGTGGAACATAAGTCCTGAACATAAGTCTTTCCCTCAGCTGAGGAGAAAATATGTAACTTCTCTGTCCTGAATTTCTCTAGAACCAATGTTTTTGTAACTGAGAGTTAAATGTTTTTCTGTGTCATGAGAGTGATACATGGTTATAGATCATAGAAACAGTATTTTAAAGAATGATAAGTGCATCAGATTCTAAAATACAGAATGTGCATTGTCCTGGCTAACATGGGCAGCAGTGATTTCAAAATCTAGTCAACCTTCTGTATCTGTGGGTTCTATATCCACAGACTCAGCCAAGTACAGGTTAAAAAATATTTTAATTTCCATATGTATTTAGCATTATTTTCTGTCTTTATCCCTGAAACAGTGCCATGCCGCAGCTGAGCGGCTTTGGCATTGTACTGCTCTCGCTGAGTATAAGTCATGTAGGGATGGAGGGTTACAAAGTCTACGAGAGAATGACTAAGTTACATGCAGAATACCGCTTCCTGTAAAGGCCTTGAGCATCCACAGATATTTAAGAGCTGACTTACTGAGAGGAATCACAATCGTTACATCTTCTAACAGCACTTCTCAGTATCAGTAGGCTGAAGCAGTCAGATTGTTTTTTTAAAGTTATTTTAATGTAGAAAAACTTTGTCTAATTTTTTCACATTAATTAATTTGTGTGTGTGTGTGTGTGTGTGTGTGTGTGTGTGTGTGTGTGTGTGTACACAGGCGTGTGCCATAGAGAACAACTTGAGAGTCACCTCTCTCCTCCTGCCATGTGGCTCCAAGGGATTGCACTGACGTCCCCAGGTTTGGTGCCAGGTGCCCTCACTCAGTGTGCTCTCTCGCCAGCCCCCATTGTATGACCTGTTGGCGAACTGGAGAGCAATGGAATATAACTTATTTGTGTAATATAAAAATGTCATTTAGCCTAACCTCCTTCACCAAATGCTTCTCAGCATCAACTCACTTTTAGGGACGGTTTTAAGTTTCAGACTTAGATTCCTTTCTTTTCTTTTGACAGTAAAACATAGTTAAATCATTTTTCCCTTTTCCTCCTTCCAATTCCTTCCACAACCACCTCCCACTCCCTCTTAAATTACAGCCTCTTTCTCAGTGTTATTGTTCGCGAATTATCATGCATATATGTAAACAAATAGTGACTACATTGAACCGTTTAGTGTTACTTGTTTATATGTGATTTTAGGGCTGGCTGCTTAGTAGTGATGGCCGTTAGAGGTCGTCCCTGAGTACGACCGTCTTCGCGCTTTCAGCTCCCTTTGGTGCTTGGAGCTTTGTGTAGATCTGAGGTTCTGTGACGTTTCTTCCTGCAGCATTAGCATGCCTGTTGGTCATTGATTAAGTCAGAGTTAGGCAGCCATGTCAACAAGCTGTCTTGGATGAAGCTTCCCTATCTTCTCTAGGAGACAGAATCTGAACAGATCCCCCAGGCTCTCTGCTCTCTGAGTATTTCCCCTTGTCTGCATGAGCCCTGTAGTTGTACTAAGTTGCACATTAGTGTTATCAGGTCCTCACTGTAAACGTCTGTAGGAAGGTCTACACTCTGGTAGGTAGGAGGAATGAAACCATACTGGGTCCATCGTGCTCTGTCTTTTGATGATTTCTCTTAACTGGACACATGTCAGTTCTAGTTAGTTGAGCATATGCTGTTGACAGTGTTTAATCCCTTGCTTCTCCCCCCACATCCACACACTTTGTTCTGTTCCCTGCCTTCTCTCTGTTTTGTCTCTATCAAGAAACAGCTTGTGATTGTGCATTTTACACATAGCTTTCTGAGTTGAGTATTCTCAGTAGTCTGTATACAAACCACTAAATAATGTCAACTGCTGTTTTACAGTGACAAAAACTATAGCATGGAGCAGGAAAAGGGTTAGTGAATTATTTCCTGGAATCACAGTTCAGTGAATATCTACAAATGAATTACAGGCACTCAAATTAAGCCAGAGAGAGGCATTCAGAGTCCAACGCTGATTCGGGTCCTCAGCTAATAGTGACAAGTGTGGTCTGTGTGCTACAACGTATCCTCCCTGCCATCTTCATGTCTCAGCTTCCTCTCAGTTAGCTCTAAGTATCCCTGTGTGACTACTAAGAGACAAGGGGGGTTCACATGACTGAGGTAAATAAATGAGCTGAACAGAATTGTTATTTAGAATATCCTGGGCTGGGCGGTGGTGGCGCACGCCTTTAATCCCAGCACTTGGGAGGCAGAGGCAGGCGGATTTCTGAGTTCAAGGCCAGCCTGGTCTACAGAGTGAGTTCCAGGACAGCCAGGGCTACACGGAGAAACCCTGTCTCGAAGGGAGAAAAAAAAAAAAAGGATATCCTGAGATAACCTCTTTTTTCAAAATTATGCTAATGAGAGGCTAGAGAAATGGCCAAGCTGTTAAGTGCACTTGGCAGGTTTGGTTCCCAGGTCCCACGGAGGCTCACAGCCATCCTTATGTACAGTTCAGGGAATGCACGGAGGCTCACAGCCATCCTTATGTGCAGTTCAGGGAATGCAACACTCCCTTCTCTCTCCGTGAGCATGCGGTCCCCATACAGTGCACATGTACAGTGAGGCAGAATACTCATGCACATAAAATAAAAAATAAATATTAAATTATGCTAATCAGCTAATAGCAAATTTTATTAGCTCCTTTCATTCTGTTATGGTAAACTATACATAACAAAATTGACTTCTAACTATAAAGTGTAAAGTTCACTGGGATTAAAGGTATCCACATTCTTGTATAACCATTACAGACATATCTGTGACACAGGAATGCTCCATAAAATTCACAGTAATTCCGTAATGTAACACTCTTAAGTCATCAGAGCAGTTTCCTTGCAAGTTATATGCACACGTAATGGTTTGATCAGAAGCATGATCGAAATAGTTCACACATTCCCTTGGGATTTCATTCTTCTCATATCATTGCTATTTTAATTCCATTTATGATAAAGTTAATGTCTTAGATTTCTATGATCACATGTATGAAGTCCTCATCATTAGGTTTAAAATAGTCTGTGGATGTATCTGTATGTTTGGCAGGTATATAATTAAAATTAATTTTCCTATAATTTTTTTCAAAAACCAAAAGTTATTCTGACCATTATGTTCAGAATATTATATGTTACCAAATGTAGTAAGTTTTCAGGTAAACTGTATCTGTGATGTCATTTGTTAATTTACTCTGCAAATATTTAAGTCCTGTTGAGCATCTTTCACTCTGATAGATACTAATTATACTATGGTAACACAGTTTCATTGCTGTCAGGGTTAGAGTGTACAGTAGGGGAGATCAGAGGAAACATGGAATGTTGTGACAAGAGTCCAGATAGCTCTTAATTGATCCTGAGTGTCATGCTTCTCAGGCATTCACATTTGAGCTATGAACAAACAATAGGGCCAACGTAGGCATTCATGAGTTCAAGTTAGATGCAGTAAAAACATGACCGAAGCCCCTGAGGTTCATCAGGTGTGAGGAGGACACGGGAGCACTGAGGAATAATTAGGCTTGTGAGGAGGACACAGGAGCACTGAGGAGTAATTAGTGAGGTTTGTGAGGAGGACACGGGAGCACTGAAGAGTAATTAGTGAGGTTTGTGAAGAGGACACGGGAGCATTGAAAGGAGAACATGGGAGCACTGAGGAGTAATTAGTGAGGTTTGTGAGGAGGACACGGGA
>NW_021620397.1:1036164-1147881 GCF_004785775.1 Grammomys surdaster
GAGCATTGAAAGGAGGACATGGGAGCACTGAGAGGAGTAATTAGTGAGGTTTGTGAGGAGGACATGGGAGCACTGAGAGGAGTAATTAGTGAGGTTTGTGAGGAGGACATGGGAGCACTGAGAGGAGTAATTAGTGAGGTTTGTAAGGAGGACACAGGAGCATTGAGAGGAGGACATGGGAGCACTGAGGAGTAATTAGGTTTGTGAGGAGGACAGAATGATCTGAACAAAAGACACAAAGCCAGGTCGTGGGAAATTTGCCTGTGAATGTGTTACAGAGATACTGAGAGTTCCAGGCTGCCAAGTCTCATTTCTTCACTGTTTTCATTGTTTCTACCCTCAGTCCTGTCTGTAAAGAACACAGAGTTCTTTTCATACCTAAGGAGACTTCCCTGCTCCTCTGACCTGTAACAGTGCCTTGTCAGTTTGCCAAGCTCTGAGCACTAGGAAGGTGGGTCACTGGGTAATGCAAGTTTGAGGACTTGAGTTTGGATTCCCAAGCACCCAAGGAAAAGCCCAGGCTTGTACTCCCAGTGTGGAGAAGAAGGTAGAAGAGGATCCCAGGGATTGTCTGGCCAGTCAATGAGCTCCAAGGTCAGTGAGAACTCTGTCTCAAAAGATAAGATGGAAAGCAACTGAGGAAGACACCAACCCTGCACCTCAGGCCTCCACAAATGTGTGTGATCATGTCTGTGTGCATGTGCAGATGCACTCACACAACATAGCCCGTCCTTAGAACCACAGGGAGTCCTCCATCATCTAGGCCTCTGGTGCATTCGAGGCCACCATTTTATGAGTCTACTTTAACTGAAATGACTCGCTGTGTGTTTCTGCCTCTGTGTCTATAATTACTATAATAATCTTCCTCTGAGTGTCTGCATCTTTGCTCTTTAACTTTGTTAGGTCTTTGATAGCCAAAGGCCCTGCCCCCAGCACACTGTAGAAAAGAGTAACTGCTTTCCTACATTCTAACGTGTGACCAGCTGGTGTGCTCATTTGTATTTGAGAGCTATTTCCTAGCTCATACACACATGCAACAGGAACAAATAAGGTTTTTTTTAATGCAGCTATTTTTAGTCACCACTGTATGTCTATTACCTGGAATAACATCACACATATATAGAAAACACTAAATTTAAGGAAGGATAAAAGGAGTCTTAAGTGTCTGAGTGTGTCTTGTGCATTATAGTACTGAGAATTAACACTGTCGAAGTCAGAGGAGTGGAAAAGAGGGCTTCATTGAAGTGAGGGAAGATTACGAATTAATTATAGGTGTGTTTGCTTCATGGTGCTTTATGAAACATACAAATAAATATAAGTAGCCAGAGATTCTTGTTTGGGAGTATAGGTCAAAAAACTTAAGGTAGGGGAACGAGATACGTATAGACAGGAAGCTGTTGTATCTAAAGAGGACGTCTCTAAAAGTTCTACATTATTTGTATAGAGGACGGGCACTTACATTTGGTAGGAGAAAAAAGAATTGTGAATGCAAATATTTTCTAGGTTTTATAATGAAATCCTTTATCTCTGAAAAACAGCATTCAGTCATTTGTAGAGAATTAGATTGGGGGCTCAGTTGGGATCAGGCAACACTAATTTAGAATGAAATTCACTTGTTCTCTTGAAGTTTTTCCCAGCAAAATCTAGTTATATGGTACATGAGACAAATTGACTAATTCATCTAGAAAAAAAAAGAGCAAAGTTCAGCTGAGAAAAGGGTGAAGCAACTGAGCGAAATAAACCAATTGGTTTTGCTATTTATTTATCTGCTCAAAAAAATGTCCATTGAGTATCTCTTCCGGACATTACTAATACTGAATTCAAAAAGACATTGCTTGTCTCTAGGAGTTCATGATCTGGTAAATGCATGGTCTTATGAATACCTAAGATATATTAGAATATATGATGTACATAGTGTTTTGACAAAGAAGAAAAGAAAGCCATCAGAAAATAAGTGACGTGTCACCAAGAAGTGGCTATCTTACTGCTTTGTTAAGTGCTTTGTTACGGCCGTGCACGTTAGGCTCATGTTGTGCCACACTTCAGCAGATGCTGCCTTTTGAATTAGTTTTAACTTTATTTTGATTCAGGTTATCCGTACTATGATACTATAGCAGAAAATTACCAGACTTACAGACTATGTGATATACTTAATGTCTGTCTTCCATTTTTTTCTTCATAGAAATCCCTGTGACAGAATTCTACTTCACCACATCAAGAGCATACCATTCATACACTTAATACATGTATTAGAACCCTACATTCTAGTGATGCTTTACACTTAATAAGTGCGCACGAGAACCCTCCGTGCTAGTGATGCTTTTTACATGGTGGAATGCTCTTTTAAAACGTAGCATAAACTAGAGTACTTACAACGCTAATTTATAGTGCTTCGGTTATATGCCAGATTTTGTGTATACCAGATTAGACTGCCTCAGTTATACTGGCATTGATATAAGGGTTAAGAATACATTGCTAAGAGGTTTTCTTAATATTATATAATTTTATCAGAAGAAGTATTTCAGTATTTTTCCAAAAACAAAACAACAACGAAACATTATTACTTCATAGGAGAAGTCTTCTGAGAGGGTGAAATTTAATTCCAGACTCATTTTACACTTACAGTGCTATCACCGGATGCTACACTAGCAATAGTAACACATAAGTTGCATGATTGTACACCACCACCTTCCTGGAATCGCCATGCTCTGCCAGACTCTGTCTGCATCCCCTGAACTGTAGCTTCGTTTCCTCTCTGTGCGTTTCAGCTCATCTGCAGTTCTTCCATGTATTCTGAATGGAGCGTGTCGGTAGAGTGAGCCGCCTCCTGGAAAGGAGTAGTCTGTCCTCCTTCCTCCTGTGTTCTCATTGCCGTTTCAGTCAGCTAAGCGGCAATGATGGGCAAACATGGCTTTCAAACCAGACTACTCATTCCAAACTGGAGCTCTGCTGCTTTTAAACTGTCACCTTGAGTACAGAAACTTGATGGTCTCTACAGTTGTAACGATAGAGAGCTTAAAAATGTGCTGACACATCACAGACTATCTGTCAGCTAACGCCATTCGGTGCACTATTTCTCAGACGTCTGTTTATATTCTGACACATCTCAAATCTGTACCGGATGCAATCCTCTCTCCTAAGTTTCAACTTTAACATACGAAGTAAAGTGCATATTTGTGCCAAGATAGCTTACAAATGACTCAGACTCAGCATGTCTCCTAAAGCTGACCCTGATCTCGACTGGTTGGTTGTTGTGGACCCTGTCTTGTCACTGACCTGGCACTTTCTGTGTAGACCAAGATGACGCTGAATTCATAACAGTGCTCCTCCCCCCCCCACCCCCCAGGTGCTGTGGTTATCAGTGTACAACCACACTGGAAATCCTTGTTTCCTTCTACTTCTTGACAGACACAGCCATTTACCCACTCACCCAGGTCAAAACCCAACACCCTGCCTTCCAGGTCCTGCTGACTATGTCATCGTGCGTAGCACATCGGCCCTTTCCTCCCAGTGTGCATTATTTCTGTACTCTGCTGCTTTTTCTGGTGTGAGCCATCAAAATGTGTCTGCCCATCATCTCTCTTATACCGTGTGTCAGCATCCAGGCCATTCAGGACACTGCTTCCAAATTTCACAGTTTGAAGAAGCAAATAGGATTATGATTAGCTTACATTTTTTAAGTCACCTAAAGGATAAAATTTACATTGTAACCAACTGTCTCTTAAGGCACATCCATTTAAAGGATAAAATTTACATTGTAATCAGCTATCTCCTAAGGCAGATCCATAAAAGAACTTTCTGTTCTTTGTATACACTGTCAGCACTTCCCCTATTCCTTCCGTCACTTTCTAAGAGTGAGCACAGTGGTTATTGAGACAGCACAGACTGTCCTTCATTTTCTTTCGTATCTTCAATATGATACCAGATAATAATGTCAGCACGATGGTTCTCACAGTTTATGATTTGTCTGTGATTTCACTGGACTAGTCAATGTTGAAAAACGTTTAGAAATTGTAAGTGATCCAAGTTTTCTCTCTCAATTTGATGGAGTCATTTTGTATTCTATAATACTCAGACTGGGTTTTTGTATGATGTTTTGTTTTTTGTTTTTTTTTTTTTTTTATTTTGTTTCACAGAAGTGCCAGTCTTTGGTGATTTGAAAGTTGTTTCATTTTCTTTTGATGGATCTCTCCACAAATTGATTTTAAAAATACTACATTAGAAAAAAATCATTTACCAGAAGTGTACTTGATCTGTACCTGGTTGGCAGTATTTCTGGAGCTGTCAAACTACAGAAGAGCACAATAACTTAAACAGAACTTAACATACAATAGTTAACTTTTTACAACTGAAAAATGGAAGTGGTACAGACAAGAAATATTGCATCAGCCTTACAGTTTGCACCCCACAAGTGTAACCAGTATGATGGCACATGGCTCGGACTGCCTTGTTGGTCACAAGGTGACAGATTGGACCAGCGCTGCAATGCAGGGTGTGCCCTAATGGTGATACAGTGCTGTGCACGGAACCCTCCAGAATTTTACTCCTGCCATGACAGTTCTCTTGAAATACTGGTTTTCCATAATAAATACTTTCACAATGATTGCTTAAAGGCTTTTTTGTTTTCTTTTTTACAAAAATAATTTGATGCTTCATATTTCAAACTATCCTGTGATGCTTTGGCTTCTGTTTACTGTTGTGTGGGCCTGCTGTAATGAATTGATTCAGGAAGTACATGGCTTCATTGTTTCTCTTAAGGACTGTCATAAATTAAACACACTTTTTTTCATTCATTAGTTTACTCCTTTGAAAGAGTTAAGAGATAGGTAATTTAACATTCAAATTAAATTAGGCAAGCTATGAATATAAATAGAACTTACACTGTTTCTTAAAATTATTCAAACTACATGATTTTACCTCGTTTTCCATAAAATTGCCAACATAAATCACTCATGAATAGCTTGTTTGTAAAACATATTTTTAATTAGCTAATTGCTGTGGAAGCCTAGTAGTGCCAAAGCCTCCTTAAATAAGTATTCCATACCTAAGTCTGTAAGAGCCACAGAGCCTTGGTGGAGTTTATCACAGACCTGTATGTGTGCATATCAGAAGGAATCTCCTCCAGTTCAGTATGAAAATCATGTTAGCTTTTTAAAACAATGACGTGTATAAGTAAAGGATAAACTTACTATAAGTAATCATTTTTGCAAATTTAGGATTATCCTTTCTCAGTTTGACATATGAAAGAGGAGGAAAGAAATTAACATTTCTTTGCTACCAAAAAAAAAGTGTATGTCATAATCCCAGAGCTTTGATAGTAATTCTTTACTGGATTTCATACACCATACAGAGATGTGATCAAAAAGGAGTCACAGTGGGATTGCTGTAGTCTAAGAGTGTCGTACGCCTTGGGGTTACACTAACAGTGATAGGGCGAAAACAGCATCTGTCAGAACCTTCCCTTGAATACATACCCACTCAACTAGATGTGGCACAGGCTGCTGTAGTCACCAGGGATACTCAGGCAGAAAGATTGTGACACTGAGGCCAGCCTGAGTCACCTAGGCAGACCCCATCTTAGAAGGTGAGCGAGCGGTCAGGATGGGGGAGGCAGGCAGGAATGACCCCAGCATCGTGATAGAGCTACTTCTTACTGTGCTCACGACTCGGAAGGGGAATTACAGCAAAAACATAAAGGAAGAAAAGTATATCTACTTTTATTTACCTAAACTTAAAAAAGAAAAGGCTTGGAATATAGAAATGTAAAGCTAAAAAGTGTCTTAATTATATTCATGAAGATCCTTCAAATTCTTTTCAAGGGTTTTGAGATCTTACTTTTCTAGAAGAAATTTTATAAAAATAAGTATCGATTAAAAAGCTCTTTTTTTTTTTTTAAGTCTAGTTGACAAAGCCTTGTATCTGTCGCTCGCTCATCACGTGAGTGGTCGGTTGTGTTAGACTTACCAGTACCCACTGCAACAGGACTAGAGCAGCTGTCTCGCTAATCATAGAGTGCTGTTGATGACACACTACCATTCAAAGTGCTCAGTCTGTTGTTATAACACACAGGACAGCAACCGATTGAAAAAAAATGTAAAGATTCTTCATTCACCTGACTTACAATCAAGAAAAAGTTACATGAATATTCTGAAATGATTGTAAAGTGGATAACTTCAGGTTTTATTTTTAAAATCATCAGAAAATAAAAGCAAGTCCCTTACTTTGGGTTTTTATTTTCAGTTTGAAGGCATAGCTGTTCTTTAAAAAGTGTTGAGTGACATCCACTTTGATCAGTTACGGAATGAGTTACAAAACTCAAGAGCTGTAGGTAATGAAAACGTAAGTGTGTTTTCTTTCCTGTTCTAGTTACCTACCGGTTTTCTAAAGTAGTAAGCATACATGAACACTTGAGGGCCGAGTACTGGAGCGCCTGAGCAGAGAGGGCGAGGGTCACACTCAGCATTACAAAAGGCAACTCTCTCTTTTTGAAGGGGATTGCTTTGACTGTTTTCCAGGTACTGGGACAATTCCAGATTCATTACAACTTATGGGATGGCTATTAACTATTCATATGTTGACTTCAGACTTGGTTTGCGTTGTATGGAAAACTTAGTTCTTCAGTTTGACAGAAACAAACCAAAAACTAAATAGAAGTTTATAATTAAGACTCAACATCCATTAACTAAAAATTTCATCAGAGGATTCACAAGGCATCAGTCTCGCTGACCAGAGCATACTTAGTAAAAGAATAAGTCTTTTACTTTTAGAAACTAATGTTAATTATGAAAGAATATGTGTATATTAATAAAAACATTAGGTGCAATCTCTTGCACCTTTCTAAGTAACAAAACATTTCCCATGGTTTCCCAGTTCTAGCATGTTGGGCTAAGGACACTTAAACCTGGGTTGTTTTTCATAGGCAATTCTTTATGAAATAGTTGCAGTAGGTAAAGATCTGCTTACAGTGAAGCACACAGCAGAACACCCAGGATAGAAGTCAGACATTCAGGTGTTTAAGAATCTCTTTAGAGTTTTTGCTTTGTTTCTGCTTACAGATTTAGAAGAGCAGTTTTAACTCGTATAGTTGTAGCTTGGCAGACATTGGATGTTGACAGGCGTTGTTTTCCTTCATTAGGAAGTGTGCATGAAATCTCTTTAGGCATTAAGAGGATTTTCTGAATGTATATAACTGTTGGAAAAGAGTTATAACCAGGAGCAATTTAAGAGTTCTTTTGAGTACCTTCCTGTGCCAGTGTTCTGAGTCTCTCCTGAGACTGTTTGTGTCTCCCTTCTGTGCTGTCCCTCCATTAACACTGGTTTGGGCTGTCAGGCTATCACTGGACTAGATGCTGGGGCAAAATGGGATAACACACTGACTCTGTGAGTGAGTTAGAGGTACAGGTACCCAGAAGAGGGAGTGTCAATCCCCCTAGATCTGCTGAGGAAGGCGGAAGACATGTACATGAAACTCAGTAATGCTGGGCAGTGGTGGCACACGCCCTTAATCCCAGCACTTGAGAGGCAGAGGCAGGCGGATTTCTGAGTTAGAGGCCAGCCTGGTCTACAGAGTGAGTTCCAGGACAGCCAGGGCTACACAGAGAAACCCTTTCTCGAAAAAACAAAAAAGAAGTTGCTTACTTTTTTTCTCTTTTACATTAAGAAGTAAAGATACTATTAATCTCTTACATCTGGCTATCGCTTTATGTTTTGATTAGTATAGATGTTTTATACTTGGTAGTAGCCTCATCATTTTCAAGAATGGTGTTCCTTTTCAATATAATCTTCACAAGCTTTCTCTTCCATTTAAAAAACAAACTTCTTAAGCCCAATTATAATTAAAACAAAACATGGCTTAAGATCTCCGTATTTTATTCCCAGCCCTGGGAAAGCTAAAGGAGGAGGATCGGGATTTCATATTCAACCTTGGCTATATAATAGGACCATAGCTCAAGACATATATACATGTGGATCTTAAGATCAATACATTTCCTCATGTTTGGGCCCCATTTTATTACAGATAATGAGGAGATCTAATTTTCTTGATTTTGATGTTTTATGGTGTCAGATGGTTGAATTTCAATAAATTAAGAGACAGGTGTCATGTCAGAAATACAGATTTGTTTTTTCATATGGCACAATCATATGTTTTGGTTTTCTGACCACTACCATATATCTTATATGGCTAGAGTTGTCTTGTTCAATTTTACAGTCACGAGAGCATTTAGACTCCTGGTAAACATTAGACTTTTAATCCATATTCTATCAACCAATGATCTTTGTGGTTAAAGGATAATTTCCTGCTTTAAATGTGAAGAACTGTGCACATACGTATATTTACGGAGGGAGTTGTTCTTTAGAGCATTGTGTTTAATAGCAGCCAGTCTAAGCAGATGGTTCAGTCATCAAAGACTTTTAAGATAGGCTCGTATGAAAACTCTAAATGATGGGTTGCATGCAATAATTTCATATCAAACAGCAACACATCCAAAAGTTAAGAAACTGCTTTCTTCTTTTCTCCCAGAATGATGGTGTTGAATGTGGCTAGAACAGCTCGTACACTACGGAACCATTGCGATGCTTGGCCCTTATTCTAGCTGTGTCTTGAAGGTTGTACAAACAGTTATAGTAACTAGTCCTCACATGACTTAAAGAACATAACTTCTGATGTACCGGTATTTTCAGGATTCAGAGAGTTTTCTGTTATCACTTTAGTTCTAAAGTTGTTGTAATTTGTACTAGTCAGACAATAGCTGTTGGATCTCTATGTTCATGTACTCTTACAAAGAGCCCGAAAATATAACCTGAAAGGTTTATAACACATTATATTCTGCAAGTGGAATGTTTAAATTCAAATATTGGTTAGGATATCTCCATAGGAAGTACAGGCCCTACTTGTTAAAAGGATGTGTATCTCATTATTTAGTTTGGCAGTACTGAATTATGAGTTCAAACTGTCATGTGTCCCTGTCATGTGTGAAAATAAATGCTAGTCTAAAAAATTTGAAGCATTTCACTGTAAAGCCAACAGAAAGTCAGACATAGAGGTGGACTGTTTCCAGTGTAAAATGTCCTTTTGCTTCCCTGGGCTTTTAGGTACTTTTGATTCCATTCGTTATAAGCAAATCTATATTTACCACATGTGCAAAGATTTCGTTTAACAAAAATGAATTGAATATTGTGTGCTAAGATTGAGAGGAAAATGATAAAAGCCGAGAGAATAAAGGCATTAGTAGATGTTGGCAGACGTTGTTAATAAATGTGTATATTTACTGTGCATGGACTAAGTGATGTTCTTAGCGCTGAGATTACAGATACATAGGCTGTCATGGAGGTCACAGCCCACAAGACATAGACCAACAGTAATGTTATGATATGTCTAAAAGTCCGTGCTAGACTCAAAGTGAACACAAGTGCAGCAGGAGACATTGTCGAGGAACTGAGTGCAGGTCCCCAGTAGGCTGCCTGAGTCTCGTTAGAGGGTAAGGCGTGAGCCATGTTTGCAGATAGGTGAGGCTGTATGTGCAGAGAGAGAGGAGCGTAGCAGTCCAGTGACTGGCAGTGAACAGAGTAAAGGAATTGTCAAGGGACTAGGATGAATAGAGAGGTTCGTCTAAGAACTGGGAGTTCAAGTATGAATGCAAGGATGTATTAAAGGTTCTATAGCAAGGCATTGACATGGCTAAACACACATTTAAAAGATCACTGGTTATGAATAGAGAGTTAACTTTTCTTCAGTTGCATTTGGAAGGTCTTCTAAGTCAAGGATATAGAGCACATGAATAATTGAGCAAAAATGAAGTTCAGAACTTTGTTGATGTTTGTACCACTTGTTTTTGAGCTATGTGTAAAGCCATAAACTTGCTCATGTAAGTATGGTAATAGACTCTAGTGGAATGCTGCGTCCATATGACCCTGACCCAGTCACAGCCGCCAGGTACTGCTGTGACTGGCTCCTCTGCCCAGTGTCTGTCTAGTGTTGATCCTTCTGGTGGCAGATCAGGATACTTACTGCTAAGTAATGGCATCTCTGTTGTGGTGTGGTCCATATGGCCACACCACCTCCTCCAGTGCTAGGTTTGTAACTAAGGTGAAGTGTAATATAAAAGAAGAAAATGAAACTCGGGTGGAAAGACTTGAGAAGAAACATAGGAAGTATCCTTTCCCTTAATTACCTGCTACATTATAAACTACCCTATGTGTATCTTTTAATACAAAGACAAATTCTGTACAGGAAGCAAATGTAAAGGACTCTGAAGACCTGCAGGGCCCAGCCTGAGTCTGAGATGGTGCCAAGGCCCTGTAATGCTAGCTGCTCAAGGGATGGAGGGAAGAAAAGGAACAGTTCAGGGGCTGCTTGTGACACAGAGTGAGTTCAAGGCCAGCCTGGACAACTGAAAATCCTGTCTCAGAATCAAAAGGACAGTAAGAAGGTGCCAGTGGGGAGGTTGGAACTCAGTCAGAGTGACTGGTTACTCTCTGGCAGCTCAGAGGACCTCAGGAGGGGAGGACCTTAGGAGGAGAGGGAGAGTCGGAACAGTAACTCTGTGATACAAGTAAGCTCCAAGTCTTTCTTGAGGGATGGGGAACTCAATATAGACAACATTCAAATCGTATAGATATAATTAGGACTACTCAGTAAACAGGCTTTTTTAAATAAATAATTGAGATCAAAAAATGAGTAATATAATTTACTTGGAAGAACTAAATAAAACTAAAATATGCTTATTTTGGTGTTTTGGGCAGACTACATAATATAGTCATAATTTATATTACCTGTATGAACACCCAGCTGAACTTCCCCTAGCTACATAGAAGCCTATGTAACTTCATGCAGCTCAGTGGCTTACCAGCTCTCCAGAACTTTGATTTCCATGAATATTAATTGAGACTCAGCAAAATGGATCTTTAAAACTTTACATGCAAGCAACTGGTTTCCCATAGAGCGCTTTGTCACTGTCTCCAAGACACATAGATTCCTATGGAGACATTGCATATTTGAAACATTCATTAATAAAGCAACACGGTGTTCTCTCTGAGGTGAAATCAGAAGGCATCATCCATTTAAAGTTATTCCAAATAATTTTGAGATATTATATATAATACAATAATTTTGGGATAAAATATTGTGGAAAATATATATCTACCATCTAATAAAGTTTTTATTAGGAATTTATTCAAAATAAAGAATTGGAGAAAAACTTTGCAGTTTTATATAAACAAAAATTAGATTGTTATTGTATTAAGAGTTTCGAAAGAACATATCGAGTTTGCCTGAAGTTTGTTTTCAGTAGGTTTTCCTGGTCAGTAGTACCCTTTCTAAACGCCACTACCAGCTGAACCTATGGCAGGTTTAGAAACTGCCCTTTGTGATAAGGCTCTGGCTGCAGAGGCAGTAAGTACAGCCCGGGCATTGGGATGTATCCATGAGGTATTGGTATCAAAATCCACAGGGGCACCAGTGCTTTATATAGTAAGAGGTTCATGGTTATCACATAGCCTCTGTATCTCCTACTACATTCTTTAAATCGTCTCTAGACTGCTTATAAAACCTTTATATTGCACTGGCTAAAGTATAATGACCAAAAAAAACAAGATGTTCAGTATGAATGTAATTTTTTCCAAATATTTTCCTATCTGCAATTGATTTGAGTCCATGGCTGCCACAGGCCATTTGCACCCTTTCCAAATTGTCTTTGCTTGCACGCCGTCTTGGTTTTTACCTACTCAGGCTACTTTCCAGGTGCCTGGGATACTTAGACAGCCCATAATTTCTACAATTGAGTAAAAGAAGGAAAGAAAACACTGAGCTTCTCCCCAGTTAACAGGTAGTTTGTTGTGGTTAAAATTATGCAGATTTTGGAGCAATAAGTATTAGTGGTTTGTTTGTTAGTATTAACTGACTGAGAGTTTGGGAAGTGAGTCATCTGAATACCTCATGTGAGTGTTTACCTGTTACTCTGCACCAGGAGCCATTTCTGTCTCTGTGTATGCCACAGTAAATTGATTTGCTTTGCTTACATTTTAACAGTTTAAGTATGCATGTGGTTTCTTTTACTTTAAAATATGTTTTGTTCTTTGCAGTGTTTGAGCAACACACCTCCACTTACTGAATATTTTCTCAATGATAAGTACCAAGAAGAGCTGAATTTTGACAATCCCTTAGGAATGAGAGGTGAAATAGCTAAATCCTATGCTGAACTCATCAAGCAGATGTGGTCTGGAAAGTTTAGCTACGTCACTCCAAGAGCGTTTAAGGTTAGTGTGGTGACCTTACTCTTAGTAAGTACGTGTGCTCTTGTCCCTGGAGGATCGACACAACAACTCACCAGCTGAGGGATGAAGTCCCCTCGCAGTGTCTCCTGGGGTCCCAGAGACACAGATATGGCTTACAGCAGGACAGTGATTAGGGGTTTTCATTTGGGTTTTGTTTTCTAGTGTCTAGAAATGGGCTGGAGAGGAATGGCTTAGAGGTTAGGGGCGATTGCTGCCCTCCTAGAGGACCTGGGTTTGGTTTCCAGTACCAACATCGGGTGGCTCGGAAACGCCTCTGTAACTCACGCTCGAGTAGAGCTGATGCCCCCTTCTGACCTCCATGGGCATTTGCGTGTGCACGTGTGTGTGTGTGTGTGTGTGTGTGTGTGTGTGTGCGCTCGCGCATATATACACTGATATGTTTTAGAATGGTTTAGACTGTCTCTGGAAAGCCCATATGAACATTTTATATGTTGCAGGAGCTTTATTTGGACATGCCACTAAGTCTGAGTAATCTAGTTTATCCTTGTGCTCATTGTAAACTGTAAAAAAAATCAGAATGAAACTAATTTGCAAAACAACCATCAGCTAGTCATTGATTGTGTTCTCAGTCTGGTTCTTACACTTGGGTGTTTGTGTGTATGATGTCGATGCTTAGATCTTACCCTTAGGGAGAAGTCACTGTGAGCCATAGTCTTTACAGATAAGTGGCATGCCTAGAACATCTGCTAAGAAATAGTTTGTTAACCATCTAACTGTTCCTAAAAAATTAATCAGAGCCGAAGAGATGGCTGTGCAGTTAAGAGCACTGGCCACTTTTCCAGGGGACCAGGGTTCAGTTCCCAGCACCTGTATGGTAGCTACCTCCCTACAGTCTGTAACTCTAGTTCAAACAGGTACTGTATGCAAATGCTGCAAAGACAGTGCAGGCAGGACACCAGTTTTGATTCTTCACAAGTTATTTTCCATAAAGGTATCACAAATTAAATGAGGGAATACAGAAGCACATTCATCGAGAAAAGCAAGATTTGATTCTATCAAGCCTCCATCACAGTTTTCACCAATTACTGAATACATTTTCTGTTTTATGTGTGTTTGAAAACTTGGGATTTGTTATATATGGTTAACACATTAATACTAATTTCACAACCAACACTATAACTCATTGCTTAACAAAATGTATTTAATTGTATTTTCCCCATAAAGTACATGACTACCCCTGTGTTTATAAATGACACCTTAGCACTCTGCTTGGGAACTGTTTCAAGCACTAGCTAGCCTGGCAGAAAAGTACCAAAGTATAGAAAGAAAACACTAAGAAAATTACAAAAGGATGCTGAAACTAAAAGGCAGTATAGCTCACTGACCTTCTTGAAGGAAGTGCACATCAGTAACAGGGTTTTACTGGAGGACACCTCCAGATGGTTTAAAATGTATCACGACTTGGGCATAGAAGTAATTTATAATATATAGGTGAAAATGAGAACAACCATGTGCTTTTTAAGAAATCCTGTCGCGCTGATTTTGTGATTTTGTTTGTCTTACAGACACAGGTAGGACGTTTTGCACCTCAGTTCTCTGGATATCAACAGCAAGACTGCCAAGAGCTGCTGGCTTTCCTATTAGATGGATTACATGAGGACCTGAATAGAATTAGGAAAAAACCGTATATCCAGTTAAAAGATGCTGACGGGAGGCCAGACAAGGTAAATGAGTGAAGGTCATAGTGTTATTGTCTTCACTGTTAACGTTTTGTAACACCTCTTAGTAACTGGGTTTATGTCCTTTGTAGGTGGTTGCAGAAGAAGCCTGGGAAAACCATTTAAAGAGAAATGATTCCATCATAGTAGATATATTTCATGGCCTTTTCAAGTCTACACTAGTGTGTCCTGAGTGCGCTAAGATCTCGGTGACTTTTGACCCTTTCTGTTACTTAACGCTTCCATTGCCTATGAAAAAAGAACGCAGCTTGGAGGTTTATTTAGTTAGAATGGATCCACTTGCTAAGCCTATGCAAGTAAGTAACGACTTGTTTCTTGGCATTTGTTATTTTTACTTAATTCATACTGGGACTATGAATTTGTTGGTTTCTTCAGCACTATTCAAAAATAAAATTTATTGGATAATAGCTTTTATAAACTAAATATTCTGGAAGCTGCACCTGTTTAGAAATATGTGAAGTTGAAAGATATCATAGAAAAATAAATTTATCAAATTTCTTTATCACATCAAAGACAACCAAGATGTTTGTTTTACAATTTGGGATGGATATCCACTTAGAAAGATTAATAACAGTATTATTATATGTATTTTTCCTATCAAGAATTTTGAAATGTACTTATTTTGTATGTATGGGTATTATGCCTGTGTATGTCTCTATACTGTTCTGGTCCCTGGGCCTGGAGCATGGTTGTGTGCTCCCATGGGTGCTGAGAATGGAGCCTGGCTCTTACAGAGGCGCCGCAGTGCTCTTACCCACTGAGCCGGCTCTAGCACCCCTTAGTCAAATTCATTATGTTGTAGGGTTTTTTTCCTGGTCTCTTGTAGAAGTAAAGCTCCTGTTGTATTTTACTTTCATATTTATTATTGTCTGTGTATGTGTCTATTGTGTATTTATTATCTATTGTATTTATTGTGATTTGTGATACGATCATGCATAAGGAGAAGTAACCTTCAGGCATTTCATGATTTTGATGAAAAATAAAAAATTGGTAAAAAAATACGTGGTTCAGGGTCAGCAGGATTCCTCAGCGAGGTAAAGGCAGTTGCTGCCAAACCTGACAATGCTGAGTTGAGTCCCTAGCACCCACGTGGTGGTAGGAGAGACCCTGCCCTCACAACTACACTCTGACTCCCACACTCATGACGTGACATGCACGTGGACACAGTTAATAAAACCTTAATAGTAAAAGTACTTGTTCAATTGATGTTTTAGTCTTTAGTTTATGCTTTGCTTGTTCCATGCAAAACCTCCGTGGTACATTAATGTCAGCTGGTGGCCTGGGTCCTTTGTCATGTGCTATCACTGGATTCCTCAACATTTTATGAGAAAAATGCTACATTTTCTGTTTTTAAATCAATTCTTCCTTCACATTTGACCTCCTTCTGGTGACAGCTCCTCCTTTCTCCTCTGTCGCAGTACCTCAAAGATTTTAGTTTCACCTTATCTTCTTCCTTTTTCAACTACCCAGGGCTCTTTGTAGGCTAGGAGCTTATACCCAGTGCTGTGCCGTGTAAATATTAATGCAAAAGTACATCCAGATCTGTGTTACTCACTTGGTGCGTTTTCCCTAAACAAAGCAGGTTAACTTCTGACTCTTACGTTATTTTCCATAAATTCTTAGAGTCAGATTTGTAGATACCGAGTAGAAGTAAATCTGTGTGAAAGGTACCCTGTGAGCAAAAGTACCTTTACTTCCTCTTAGTAAGAACAGTGTCTGTGCAGTGATTTAAAGCTAAACATCCTTCATTGAAAGTGATACAAGCTCCAGGCAAGCCAGACTCTGTGTTCAGTGTCACAGTGGTTGGGGTCCAGAAGGAGAGTCTAAGAAGGCCACTCAGCAGTCCTTAAGTTTATGTGTTTAGGCTGAAGAGAAACTGCTTGTGTTTCTCTTCTGATTGAGTGAGCAGTGGGCTCTAGGAGCTAAGGGGATTGTTAGGGGAACGCAGTAAAGGCTGTTGTAGTTTGGGGTTTGGGATTATTTGGTTTTTTTTTTTAACTTGTGTATATTTCAGCACTTGCACCAAGTTAAGGTAAATACAGAAGGGGTAATTGCTAGATTTGAGCATCAAAGGAAGGAGAAGGCAAAATTCAGGCCCAGGTGTGAGGGTCAGGTATGCACAGACACAAAGATGTGTCTCACTATAGGCTCAGAGAGAGGAACAAGCACCTCTGGATTCAAACTAGACTCCCCTAATCAAAACAGCTTCAGTTTCCTAAGTGAAGTAAGTGTTGTGCAGCTAGTGAGGTAAGAAAGCTAAAAAATGGTGAAGATTTCAAATGCTTTCTGTAGCTGAGCAACGCGGAATGTTCCTGGGCAGTGGGAGAAGTATCCAATTAGACTGTCATTTGTAGCTCACCAACGCTGAAAGTGGGACATTTATTTCCTCCAGCATACATGAACAGCCATGAGAAAGTTCCTGTCTTAGTGAGAGTTCTATTGCTCTACAGAGACACCATGACCATGGCAGCCATTTAAAGTTTCTGAGGTTTAGTCCGTTGTTATCCTGGAGGAGAGCATGGTTTCACGTAGGCAGACATGATGCAAGACAAGTAGATCTGGGTCCACAGGCAACAGGAAGAGAGAGCCCTTGGGCCTGGCTTGGGCTATTGAAACTTCAAAGCCCATCCATAATCCTCCAACAAGGCCACACCTCGTAATCCTTTCGAATAGTACCACTCCCTGATGACTAAGCATTCAAACATGGGCCTGTGGGGGGCCATTCTTATTCACACCACCACAGTTCAGCAAAAATAAAACAGAGTTTTGTAGCAAGGAAATTGAGGGCATAACAATACAGGGTTATGGTGAAAGGGCATCATGATGGACCGCAGAGAGAAAGGGCTGGAAACCTCTGCACAACCCAACAATAGGCAAGTAACCTGTTGGTTTAAGTTAGCAGAGGTGAAACAGTTGTAAGTGTAGGCTGTGAGTCAGTGAGCGCGGTCAAGCACAGCCAGCATGCTGTCCTGGTGGACGATCCCCTGGGCACTCTGAGCCTCTTGACTGTGGGAGCTCAGGCACAGCGACTCCTTGTTTGTCCAATGTGATAAACTCATGACAAACTTTTGTTTGTTTTTTAGTATAAAGTTATTGTGCCCAAAATTGGAAACATACTAGATCTTTGTACGGCATTGTCTGCTTTGTCGGGAGTACCTGCAGATAAGGTGAGGTGTTTCTGAGATTAAAGTGTGGACATTGGTCTTCAGTTTCTCAGTATTGTAAAACCAGCTTAATAGACATTTATTTCCTTCTAGATGATAGTCACTGACATATACAATCATAGATTTCACAGGATATTTGCCGTGGATGAAAACCTAAGTAGTATCATGGAGCGGGATGACATTTATGTGTAAGTATGGTACCCATCCGCGCTCTGTCGTTCAGGGGAATCTAAAGAACTAACACCAAACTTCCAGCTTATGGTCACTCTTGCTCTCGTAGGTTTGAAATTAACATCAACAGGACAGAAGACACAGAACATGTGGTTATTCCCGTTTGCCTAAGAGAAAAATTCAGACACTCTAGTTACACTCACCATACTGGCTCTTCACTGTTCGGCCAGCCTTTTCTTATGGCCGTACCTCGAAACAATACTGAAGACAAACTGTATAATCTCCTACTCTTGAGAATGTGGTAAGTGCCAAACAAGTATAGCTATACAGAATAAGCATGATAATATACAATAGATAAAGTCTTCATGCAAGGCACTCCCAGGATGTCAAACAAGCCTCTACTCAGCTTTGTTTAGACAGGTAGTGAAGCAGATAGAAATCTGACTTCAGCCAGGGATAGTGGTGGTCTACACCTGTCATCTAAGCCGTGGGTATGACCTACTGCATGAGCTGGTCTTAGGATATGATACACACCTATAATCCCAGCACTTAGATGGCGGAAATGGGACAATCAAGGATTCTCAGTCTACTCCTTTTACATAGCAAATGTGAGGACAGCCTAGACTACAAAAAAAAATGTGCCTTAAAATTCCCAAAATCAATAAAATAATAAAATGAAAATAAAATTACATTCTAATCCATTGAGTTGGTCACATTAAATTCATTACTGATGTTATTTCAAATGTAAAAACATAATTCGTAGCTGTTTATACCAGTGGGAAGGCAGTTTTAGTTGGCCAATGCCTGCTGTCAGTTCACAGTAGAAATGCTAGTAAATCTCAGACGGCCCTTTGTATGCATCCAGTGGATCAGGACTTCCCAGTAGTGTTAACAGGTGACAGATGGTGAGACAGCACATACACAGAGACACACACACTGCTTTTTTATAAACCTTAACGTGAATAAGATAATGGCAAATACCATTAGACACCTTTCTCTTAGCCTTTAGAGCTGACATATTTTATATTTCCTGTATACCAAACCATGGTCATTTCATGACTCATGAATAAAGATAACAGTAGACAGGTATAAGTATTCTTTCCTGGCAATGGTGCACACCATCTAAATGAGGGCTGTTGAGGAAGTTCTTGTTTTAAGTTGAGAAACAACCCACTGTGCTGCACCTTTAATAAACAAAATATGGGAAGCCCTAAGACAAAGAGACGGTTCAGTAGATAAAATAATGATGCTTGCCACCAGAGCCAGCAACCCAGGTGCAGTCCCTGAGGCCGAGTGACGGAAGGGGAGAACCAGTGACTACAGGTGTCCCTGGACCTCCATCTCCACACATAGGATGCCCACACACACACACACAAATGTAATTAAATTAAAACAGACCATGCAGCCAGGTGTGGTGGCGCACACCTTTCATTCCAGAACTGAGATGGCAGAGCCAGGAGAGCTATGAGTTCAGTGCCCGCCTAGTCTACATAGAGTTCCAAGACAGCCTCAGATGTACAGTGAGACCTGACTCAGAAACAAACAAAAACACCTAGAGGTATAAAGGGGAAAAAACCCTAGAAGTAAATAATCACCTTTTTATATTAAAAACCACACAAATATAGATTTTTTTTTTTTACTATTTTTACTCAGCTTTACTTAAAGTGTGAGGTCTTGAGTTTAAGACAGCTGGTTTTCTTAAGTAAAATGGAAAGTTAATTTTATAGCAAGCTCTTTTTTTTTTTTTTTTTTTTTTTTTGGTAGCCGGTATGTCAAGATGTCTACTGAAACTGAGGAAACTGATGGCCACCTGCGTTGCTGTGAGGACCAGAACATTAATGGGAATGGTCCAAACGGCATACATGAGGAAGGTTCACCAAGTAAGGCTTTGCGGTCATGTTCTAAGTACTTCTGACCTAGACAGGATTGCCTCAAAGACAAGGTTATGGTGTGGATTACTAAAGTAAAGCCCAGGAGTAGACATGGAAAAGCAGTCAGTCCTGCGATTTTGAAACGTAATGCAGGGTGTACTTAAAGATCTCCTTCCTTACACAAAGGTGAGATGGAAACGGATGAACCAGACGATGAGTCCAGCCAGGATCAAGAGCTTCCCTCAGAGAATGAGAACAGTCAGTCTGAGGATTCCGTCGGAGGAGATAACGACTCTGAAAATGGCTTGTGTACTGAGGAAACGTGCAAAGGCCAACTTACAGGACACAAAAAGCGACTGTTTACATTCCAGTTCAACAACTTAGGCAACACGGATACCAACTACATCAAAGATGACACCAGGCATATAAGATTTGATGACCGGCAGCTTCGGCTAGATGGTGAGTAGCTGAGAACCAGCCTGAGCCCTGACCTTGAGCAGAGCTGATTAGTCTTCAAGTGAGAGACCGTGATGTAGACCTGTCGTGAACAAAAGTACGTTTACTTATGTATCAGTAGGAACCCATGTCTTCAGTGATGACAGGATTTACCAAAGCGGAGTCAGTCTCCATGGGCTTGGGCTTTATATCTCCGTAACTCTTCGATTCTCTCAGTGGCATGGGATAGCCCATGTGCTTGCCCTGACCACCTGGTGCAAGGAGAAAGCATGGAAGTTCCCTTTCTGTGCTGTATATGTTGGCGCTAAGATACCTTTATTTTAACATTGAAAGCTTATGTCATTTTTAATGAAAAGAAAAATTTTTTTTCACCTCAGAAAGATCTTTTCTCGCCTTGGACTGGGACCCTGACTTGAAGAAGAGATATTTTGACGAGAACGCTGCAGAGGTGAGGCTCCCTGCTTCCTGAGCTCGTGGGCTTCTCCTCTCTGTGTCACTAAGAGTTAATGATACTCTTCTCTCTACCCTTGCTTCCACAAATATGTTGATTTTAGCAGAAAACAAAGTCAACCTTTTTAGTCTTTAGAGTTGGTTTTGAACATGTTTTCCATGAGTTTATTCAGCCAGAGGTTTCTATTCTATAATAGTGTAAATAGTAACTTCAGCTGCACTGTACCTGTCAGCTGACAGGAGCTATGTGATGCTTCTGAAAGTTGCCATTGTTGTTAGATGTAGTACATGTGTCACTAAGAGTAGTTTCGTTTCATTTGTTCTCATAACTCAAGACATAATTCTCTTTAGGATTTTGAAAAACATGAAAGCGTGGAATATAAACCTCCAAAAAGGCCCTTTGTGAAGTTAAAAGACTGCATTGAGCTGTTTACAACAAAAGAGAAGCTAGGTGCTGAAGACCCCTGGTAAGAAAATGAAGTGACTGTCTACTTCCCTTGTGGGCTTGTGCTGAGCGCGCTGGCCAAGTCCTGAGTGTCCTTGACATTCGAGTGAGGTATATTGTATATGATAAGCTCTAGTCTCAAGAGGGCTGCTAATAGCTCTGTAAAAGTATCAGAGTGGTAACCTTCATTCTTGTGACTGGATTTTTTTTTTCCTTCATAAACCACTTTCATCATTTCTTTGAGTATTTCTTTATATAGCTTATCTGAAAATATAGGAGATTAATGTAGTGAGGAATTGCTTACATACTCACCTCTGTTAGGTATACAGTAATTACTCACTGATAAGATGGAGACCTGCCCAGACGGTGACTTTGACTCAGAGTTTTCATGCAGTCATGGTTTTGCTTCTGTCAAGCGTCCTGATTTTCTTCTTGATAGGTATTGTCCAAATTGTAAAGAGCATCAGCAAGCCACAAAGAAATTAGATCTGTGGTCCCTCCCTCCGGTTCTTGTGGTGCATCTCAAGAGATTCTCCTATAGTCGCTACATGAGAGACAAGCTAGATACGTTAGTCGATTTTCCCATCAGGTAAGTTAAACTACTCAGTAAACAACAGGCCTTCTTTTTCAAATTTATGTGACGATTTCCTTATTTTGCATCAGTAAACATCAGGTATATTAGACCAGTTTAAACATTGAAGTTTGGAATAGTTCTAATAATTTGTTGGAATTAATATTTCACAATTTTTTTTGTAGAAATCTTTCATGGACCAAAGAAAAAATATGTTTTTTGTTTTTGTTTTTATTTTTTTAAAGATACATTGTAACTCAGTCTGTAAGGCAGTACTACCTTAGGTTAGAGTAGCATTTATAAGATATGTTGTGGGTTAGTGGCTGTGTGATTTCCTGATAATTATTTTATCATCAGTCACTCCAGAATAGGCTTTTCTAGAAAACACTAAAAGAATACAAAAGTTTAAGGTAAGGCATAGAATAAAACATCAGATGCTATCGTTGACATTTCTTTCTTAGATGGTATGACATATATGTAAAGAGAGAACAATCTGAGGACAGAAATAAAAATTTTCAAAAATCTGAGGCTAACATCTCTGGGGTTTTTTGGTTGTTTGGTTGGTTTTTACTACACAAAATTGGAAATTGAGAAAGTGAACAGTAAGCCCTGTTTTTGCCTTCCACACTGGATTACACAGCCAAGAGCAGGACACTGTACCGCGGGTAAGAGGCCATGACAGTGTCTTTCACCCTGTGTGCCAGGTTTTACGTGAAATAGTAGACACGCTGACGGCGTGTCTATTAACAAAGACAGTCGGAAGGGTATTGATAATGGGAATGGGAAGATATTTATTGGACTCATTTTACTGATATTTATTGATTGAAAACGTTTTGCGGTCATTGAGCATGAAAGGGTTAGGGTTGAGCATATTAGTGTGCCCCTGTAACCCCAGGCCTTGAAGCAGTGGGTCACCGTCACCACGTTCAGGGCCGTGCTGTCTATAAAATCAAATAAGGCATTTGTCTCTTAAAATCCCGAGCCATAATGTTTCAGGAGTATGTCATTCTAACAGTGTAAATATTGGAAAGCTACATTCATTAGCAGCAGATTTTAAATTGAGAAACATTGTTACCTTTTAATGATGCAAGCATAAGAACAATGCCCAGAAATAAGGTGGTTTTGTTCTCAATTTACACACCATAGATAATGAACAGTATGTTGCAGTCAAAAGATGCTACCCATTTCTAATGTATAAGTCATTCAGACCATGAAGCATAGAATAGAAATCTTACATTTTTGTATTTTTACTAATTCTTTGAAAATTTAACACAGTGTATTTGACCACATTCAAGACTCTTCCCAACTCCTTCAGATCTACCCTTTCCTGCACAGAGCACTCCTTTTTCCTTAAGATTTATTTTTACTTCATAGATGGTTTGCCTCTTAGGTCTTTGCACATGTGTGCAATGACTGCAGAGGGCAGAGCTGCCATGTGGGGACTGGGAATTGAACCTGGACCCTCTGGAAGAGCAGCTGGTGGTCTTACATGCTGAGCCATCTCTCCAGTACTACCACCCCTGTCATCGTTAGAAGACACAGTCTCTTACAGTCTTTCTACCCCTCCATGCTGTTCCTGAGATTTAAGTGCAGGGTTGGGTTGTATACGCACTAAGTGGAGACACGCACCCCACAGTGGTCCGTCGGTCTGTGTGTTGGACCAGTTGTGACTGGATGGAGCCATTCTCTTCTGTGAGTGTGGGACACTGTGTAGAGTGCAGTTACAGGGTTACGGAAGTACAGCACAGGGGTCTCCAAGGTTTTAATTTATGAATATTCATAAGAAAGTTGGTTTTCACTTTTCATTTTAATTTTTTCCTCTGGACTACTGACGTTAATGTTACCACATATGAAAACGTCAGTCAGAATAACGTTCAATACAGAATCATTAACCCCCCAAAACACTAAAATCTCAGGGGTAAATGTTTATTTGATAAGTTATCTTTAGGTAATTTCTTATATGAGGGATGTGTGTGTGTGTCTGTGTGTTGCTGTTGTATTAATGCATATGCATGAATACATATAGGAGAGTCAGTATTAGCAGAAGGCACTATTGCTTTAGAAGAAAAATACTTCATCACTTTTAAGGAAAGCATGCCGTAACCTCTGGTTTCCTCTTTAACAGTGACTTGGATATGTCAGAATTCCTGATTAACCCAAACGCAGGCCCTTGCCGCTATAATCTGATTGCCGTTTCCAACCACTATGGAGGCATGGGAGGAGGGCACTGTAAGTCGACGGTTGACATTTTAACCTCTTTCACTCCATGGACTTTGTCCTGTAACATAGTTAATACCTTTTAAAGTAAATAAAATACCAGATGAATCTTGCTTATAATCATTGTTCAATACTTATAAGTGAATGAATCACCTGTGTAACTTGTATTTTAAAAACCAGTTCTACAAAGGAATAGTTAATGCTCCTCAGCCGAAGGCCAGGAAGGCACATGCTGTCTTTCTAAGGTGCTGCCCCTCCTACTCTTCATCCTCTCTCCTTCTCAGGTTTCTGGGGCTGGGTTCTTCTGCCAGTCTTTTCTTTTTTAAGATTTATTTATTTATTTATTTATTTATTTATTTATTATGTATACAGCGTTCTCTCTGCCTGTATATAGGCCTGCAGGCCAGAGAGGGCGCCAGATCCCATTACAGATGGTTGTGAGCCGCCATGTGGTTGCTGGGAATTGAACTCAGGACCTCTGGAAGAGCAGCCAGTGCTCTTAACCATTGAGGCACCTCTCCAGCTCCTGTGTTCTTTTAAATCATGTCTATTTGTCAACTTAAGCAACAGGTCCTGTTGGTCTCAGTAACTCTCTTGTCTGTTTAATCTTTTGCTTTTTATGATTTACAATTATGACATTTATCTTTCCACTCCAAACTACACTTAACTTTCTGTTACTGTAAGACTGAAAAAGTCATTATTTATGGTCTGCTATCTAAGGATTCCTTTGAGCTGCCCAATGATGCTTCTTCACATAACGCGCAGGTCTGATTGTAGTTGAGGTTGACTGTAACAGTTCACACTCTCTGCTTGGCAGATTGTTATTCCCATGATACATCTTTTTGTCCTTTTCAATACCTGGTTGATTTCATTAACTGAGAACAATTCTTAACAATTTCAGTCATAATAAGTGAAATAGTCTTTTTTATATATTTTATTTCACTTTAAAATCAAACCTGTGGACCTAAAATAAACTATGTTGCTTTTGTTTTTCTTTCTGAAATCACCAGAACAATATGGAAAGTAACTATCCCAACAAGTGGACTAGAGTTCATCCCTACATCTGGCCTTGACCCCATGGGTTCTTCTCTTCTGTGTCATTGTGGACTGTCAGTTTTCTGTTGTTGTTTTCTGTTGTTGCGCCTGCTGCTGCCTACATCTGGACATTGTTGGCTCTGAAAGTCTACCCACCGCACCTACAGTCCGGCTTATGTGCAACTGGCTCTTCATAGTTGCTCTTGGGTTGTGTGTCTGTTGGCTTTATTATTCTTGTCTCGCAGTTTTCTCTGTAATCCAAAGGTCTAGCTTGCTAGTATTTTCAAAGAATTTTACTAAATCTTTTATTTAGCTATCTCTTAGTTTTCATATTTCCTTTAAGACTGAGAACGTGTTTCTTCTGTAAGCACATTGTCTGCTCTGCAGTTCTCTTGAGTTAAGACTGGCAGACTCAGTACATGCACTAGGCTCCAGTCAGCTGAGCAGATCTAAGAAGGGATACAGAACAAAAATGTGAGGCTGTCATGTGTTGGGACCTAGAAAGAACACAGACAGACAAAGACTTACACCGCTGGTTACTGTGACTCTCTGTGGTTGGAAAAATGGCTGAAGGCTACACAGAGGAACCTATGGGACCACGATGCACCTCAGCTCCTCGGAATGTTGACGGTCAATGGTGTACACGCTTAACTATGGTTGGAGCGTGCTCTGTTCGCACATGGACGTGTTGAGTGCATAGTTTACACAGAGCATGGAGTAAAGGTAGCACTTCTTATCTTTCCATGTTCTGTACTATATTACAGGCAGAAAGATTCTAGTGTGTAAGAACCACAGGTGACTAAGCAAAGTTGTCAGAAAGGAAAATGTCATAGGAAACAGACATAATATAGATGCTAGCCATGGTTGTCAGACATAGCCTGGGGTTAAGTCCCAGCCTGGCTGCATAACAGCTGCACTGCCTGGAGCACACTGTCCCTTGGAAGCCTGAAGTCTCTAGCTCTTCAGTGAGAATGAGGATGCACCTGACTGGGGGGGCGGTGCACCGTGCTGTGCCTGCTCACAGAGCTGCTGATAAACGGAGTATCTCTAATTGCCACTGGCATATTTTTTTGTGTGTGAATAAAAAAAATTCATAACTATATTATTTTCTTCCTCTGAAAAAAGTACTAAGTTTCAACTTAGGAAAAAAATATTTCTTAGGCATTTAAACTGCTAGAAATGATTCTCAAAGCCTTTGTCAAATCAAGTAAATGTGTGCTAGCTTTGAATAGATGCTTACAATTGTGTGAGTGTGTGCTAGCCTCTGACAGGTGCTTACCATCGGGTGAGTGTGTGCTAACCTCTGATAGATACTTGCCATGTAGTGAATCTTTCTTATGCACATGATTACAGAGTTGTGAGGATTCCAGTCACAGAAGTAATTGTCTTTTTTTCATTAGATACTGCTTTTGCGAAAAACAAAGATGATGGAAAATGGTACTATTTTGATGACAGTAGCGTCTCCACCGCATCTGAAGACCAAATTGTGGTAAGTATGTCCTCAGTTTCTAAAGTCATGGGGTCAGCCTCTTAGGAAGACATGTAAGTTAACAGAAGGGAAGACAGGGCTGGAATGTGCTCATGTACTGGGGCCAGGCATGGCGGTGCATGTCTGTTGAGACCAGCCTGATCCACACAGTGAGTTCCAGGATAGCCAGGGCTACAGAGAAGGAGAGGAGGCCATGGGAGCCCTGGTCTGTACTCCAGCAGCTTGTCACAGACAGTGTTCGTTCTCACTTCATAAAACAGAAACTGGCTTGTGTGGGAATTTATCTGGAGAATTTTCTCATTATCACACACATAAGTCACACTGTGAATATCTCTTGCCATTTTCAGATGAAACAACTTTCTGTTGGGAATTTCCAATATAGGTGTCCATGATGTAAGAAATGCTGACTCCTGTATTTTCTAGAGTAAATACTATTAAAGAGTAGACAGTAGTTTTTAGTGTATAATATTTCAAGGAGTCAGCTTCTTGAAGCAAATTAATAAGCTTCTGAACCCATTTACTGGTGCAGATATACTCTGTGAAGTGAATAGATCTAAAATAACTTTTTTATCTCTTTTCCCTCCTGTCCCACCCAAAGTGTGTTTGTGTGTATGCTGCACAGTCTTGTAGTGTGAGTGTTCCCAGTATGTGTTCTGAAGCAGTGTTGCCACTGGTAGAGAATGTGGCAGCACCCTCCTACATATCTAGGCAGTACGATAGCCTTAATTGATGACATCTGGAATAAAAGACATGTTGAATCCTAGAGTAGCTTTAAAGATGGGTAAGTGGCTCCTTTAGCATCTCCCATGTGTGCATGGCTCCCACACTTGAGTCCTGTGTCTCTGATCTTTTAGCCCAAGCATCCCAAAATGAACTGTCCTAATCCTGCCTTCAAATAAAAATGCATCTTGTTTACAAAACAGGTTTGAGGCTGATAATGTCGATAGAGGCCATTAGTTTGCATGGACCACATAAACCAGATTTAGTGCTACACTTCTGTAATCCCAGGCTCCAGGCAGTAGAGGAACATCAGGAATTCAAGGACACTCTTTGTGACAGAATGAGTTTGAAACAAGCTTAAGCTATGTTCTGACTTGTTCCCAGAATCAAAGATGAAATTGATGTCGTGACGTACTTTAACAGTGAGTCTTCATTTAGTCAAGTAATATTTGAGTATTTGTGTATGTGTCAGGGACAGCTTAGTTCCATTATAAACAGCCGTATGTATTTCACTGTCTGTACCCTTAACATCTCGGATACAGACAAATTAACAATCATAATACAGCGGTTACCATTAAATGTTTCTCTGAGACAGAAAAGGAATGGCTGTGCTTGAAGAAATGAGTAAATACAGAAAACTTGGGTCTGAAGGCAGCGTTTGACCAACCTCCACTTGTACAAATAAGCCTAAGTTAATCAGGCATCACAGATGTTCCAAACACAAGAACACCTGAAAAGACAAGGAAGCATGACAAGTCATGACGTTGTGAGGGATAGAAGAGCAGAAAGCCTGCACAGGAGGCTGACAAGGGGATGTAAGCACTTCAGTTACGCTGCTCAAAGGAGAAGGAGCTTGTGAAATATTTGGATAGAATTAGTAAAACCTGACTGGAGTTGCTGATAGAGGTAGAAATAAAGTGATTTCTCAGAATGGGAAGGAAGTCTGCTAGTGACATTTGAAGTGTATGATAGCCTAGTTGTAGAACTAAATTCAGTTTGGGGTGAGAAGTGGGTTATGTTTATGAAACATGCTCTCACCGTGTAGCCCAGGCTAACCTCGGCTTGCTAGTAATAGGATATGACCTGTTACTCTTAGCTATCTGTGGAGCTAAGAGCAGAGCAAGCTGAGACAGAGCAGGGTGTCTGGAAAGGATTTAGTGAGGCCCCAGAAGAATTCAGTAGGAACGGAAGAGAGAAGATGTGGGAGAGGCAGTGTCACAGAAGACCGGAGGTACTGGAGAGAAGGCTATGAAATAGTGGAGTGTGACTGAGAGTTGACTTTGACACTGTTGGCCCTCCTGAAAGCCATTTCGTTAGAATGGTTTGGACACGTTAGGTTACATTGAACTGGAGCTGATTGTGAGGTATGATTGTGAGGTATTAGCCCAGTGGAGAAGAGGAGAGGTTGTATGGAGTGTGGAATGGAGGCTCTCATGGTAGGCCTTTTGGATGCAGAATAAAACAAGTATTTCTTAAGCCAGAAAGACGTGTCTGATACAGTACATAATGCATCATACTGTGGCACATGTCTTTGATTTTAGCATTTGAGACTCAGGCTGGGAGATCACAAGTTCCAGACCGTCTGTGCTACGTTTCAAATCCCAGGTCAGCATGTACTGGGTTGTTAGCACAGAGCATTAGGTCTCACTGTGGCGTTGCCCTGCCCTTTGCACCCCTGCACCCCATAAGTTCTTCTGTTCAGAACCTCTTGTTCCTTTCTCATGGCTCTCATATGGTTCCACTGCCTGTATCCACTCTGACACACACTTAAATATGAACATGCATATATACATACATTAAATACATTTGTACATACATAAAACATTCAAAAATTAGGATCTGTGTGTGAGGAAATGTGATTTTTGTCTTTTTGAGTCCAGGTTATGTCACTTAATGTAATACTTTTCCAGATCATTTATTTTCATGAAAGTTTATTATTTCATTTTTCTTGACTGCTGAATAAAATCTGATTGTGTACATATACCTCATTTGCACTGTCCAGTCATCTGTTGATGACCGTCTGGACTGGTTCTGGTTCACTCTAGTGTAGCAGCAGTAGACGCAGATGTGCAAGTGTCCCTGGTAAGATATGTGACTCCTTGCGGATATTCCAGCAATGGTGTAGCTGGGCCATGTGCTCCTTGTCTTCTTAGTGATTAAGAAACTCCATGCTGAGTTCCATAACTGCTGCACTAGTTCACACACCCACCTGCAGTGCACGAAGCTTCCACTTTCCCTCCATCCCAGCAGTACTCAGCATCTGTGTCTCCTTCTCAGCCATGCTGACTGTGCTGAGATGGACTCAGAATTTGCATTGTCTTGTTGGCTAAGCATGGCTAATATTTAAAACTCTTCATTGTCTATTCAAGTTTCTTTTGAGAACTGTTTATTTCACTGGCCCATTTATTATTGGTTGACACTTTTGGTGTGGGGGGTTGAATTTTTGTAGTTCTTTATTTAGATTTCAACCCTGTTTAAGATAGAAGTAGCAAAGGTTTTTCTCCCATTCTGTAAGCTGTCAGTTCACTCTGTTCATAGTTTCTTTGCTCTGCAGAACTCTTCATTTCCTGTAGATGCCTACGTTCATTCTTGGTAGCCTGGGCTATCTTTTAAAACGATACAGGAGCCATGAAGATGGCTCATGGTTAAAAGCACTGGCTGCTCTTCAGTGGAGCCTGGGTACCATTCCCAGCAGCTACATGGCAGCTCCCAAGTGTCTAACTCCAGCTTGAGGGGATCCAGTGCCCTCCCCTGGCTTCTGTAGAACTGGATTTCTCATTGATGCTCACACATACATACAGACCTGTACAAAGTAAAACAATTTTAAATAAATTTTAAAAGATACAGTGATGATTGATGGAGAATATTTTTATTTATTTATTTTACCTGAACCAGTCACCTTTTATTGGACACTAGTTCTCAGTCAGGACATGAAGGTTTAGCCACCATGGATAGGAGTGGGGCAGTCGGTCATGCTCAGGTGTGCCAGGCCCTCCACGGTGACCCCTCTTTAGTGGTAATTGTAATATCAGTCATAACCTCTATAAAAACTAACAGTGTCACGGGACGGGGGTGAAATTCCAAATCAGTGTCCAGCTTGGCAGCTCTCCAAGTCTCATTTCCGTCAGCTGCTCTCCCAGAGGGGCGCAGGCCATGCCGTCTGCAGTCCTGGGGCTAGCAAAATCCAGGTGCCTGCGAGCAACCGCATACCCTCGAAAATAGTCCTTTAAAACGACTATTTTCAAGTTGGGAGTGGTAGCACATGCCTTTAGTCCCCATACTCAGGAAGCAGAGGCAGACAGATCTCTGAATATGAGGGCAGCCTGGTCTACAGACCGAGTTCAGGACAGCCAGGGCTTCACAAAGAAAGCATGACTTGGAAAACCAAAAAGAAAAACAATTATCTTTAACATATGTTGTACCAAGAACAGGTTTCTGTATGACATTTCAGGGGTGTGAATGTGGTCCTTCAGTGAGCTTTATTCTCTGTCCCCATCCACTCCTGCCCTTTTCTGTTCCCTGATTGTCGTCCTTGTACTTTCTTTAAAAAAAAAAAAAAAAAAAAAAAATCAGTGTTCTCCCAATAAATATTGAAGAAATGTTCAATGTTTTTACCACCAGGCGAAATGTTATATAATATGAAAAGTTGGCACTAGATGTTAAGCATAAGCTGAAACACTTGGTGTTAGAGAGAGCGACACTCCCTTCAAGTAAATCAGAAACAATTGTATTTTATATTATAGTAAGTACGCTAATTTGTATTTTGGCTGTATATATTTCTTAGCCCAAATTATATAGAATGAACCTGTTTATTTTTATATAGAAATAATTATATTTAGCCAATTTCAGTAGCTTCCACGTGATCATGTGTGGCTACATGTTTTTGCTGTTAGATTTTTTTTGTTACTAAAGTTGGTTACTAGCTAAGACTTGGTACTGTATCGCTATGGTCTTGTGTGCTGCCACCGTTGACACACCTTGCTTGTTCGACAGTCCAAAGCAGCCTACGTGCTCTTCTACAAGAGACAGGACACTCTCAGTGGGACTGGCTTCTTCCCTCTTGACCGGGAAACTAAAGGTGCTTCGGCTGCCACAGGTATCCCCCTGGAAAGTGATGAAGACAGCAATGATAATGACAATGACCTAGAAAATGAAAACTGTATGCACACTAATTAATGAAAGTCCAAGAAGCCATACGAGAGACTTTCCTGCTGGTGGTGTCTGTGGAGATGGCATTAACTACCACATGAGACAGAAGTCTGAGATGAGGAGTTTCAGATACCCGAATGTAAATCCTTGATCAGATTTTAACTTGTGCAGTACTTGAAGTGAAACACAATGAAAACTTTAACAGAAATTGTCTCTTAATACATTTACAGTCTTGTATTTACAAGCTAAATATATATAGGAAATCACAAATAAATCCCTTTTAAGTTTGCTGCTGTTTTGATGAATTATGTTTTCTTTAATTTTTTGGATGTGACTTAATTGATGACAAATGTTAAATTTGTGGATGTTGGTCATTAATTTTGCTCTAATAATACTGCAAGAAAACTATGGCTGAACTTAGTTCTTGGGTAATCTAGTTCCTGTGCGTTAGGCTGCCTGTCTGCGCCACTCGGGTATTTAGCTGCTGTGTCAGTGTGGCTCAAATACTGCAGAATGTCCTTGGTACACCAGATTTTCCAACCTGTCCCTGATAATCAGTGTGGGTCTGTTACCACAACATGAGGGACAGTTCCTTTTGTTGTATCATTAAAGTGCAGAACATTACACTTACCTCACTTGCTTTGGGGACACACCCTAGGTCTCACATGCCATCAAACCATTTTCAGCTACATGTAAGTATTTTTCACTGCAATTGGAATCTATCAAAATTTTTCAGTTTTGTTTTGGTTTAAAATGCTTATCTTCAATCCACTGTTGGTTCTAAATTAAAGGGTTTTGCTGTCTTGTATTCTCTACTCCACTTGGTAATTTGGCAACTTTTTAGCTCTCCCAGTTACTATAGCTTTAAGGAAGGCTGGTTAGTACTCTGTATCTGTAGTAAGAACTGCATCAAAGTTAGGTGAGGTTTTCTGTTCATGTACTGACCTTTAACTCGTTGATAACTTGGCTCTAGAGGTAGGTCTGTTAACTTTCTCTGTGTGTTCCTGATGGAATTCACCATAGCCTTACCGCTTTTCTCAGAAGGTAACTTGTATCAGAGAAATAGCATTTGCATGTTCCAGAGTCAGAACCTGTGCGCCACATGACGCACACATACAACCTTGGGTTTCATTTAGCTTCTCATAGGCAAGGATCCAAGCTGCCAGATATATGTGTGAGCATTTGCACATGTTTTCATTTGCTGCTTTTCTCTCCCTCTGATCCAGTTGAAAGAATGTATGGATAATTGACAGGCAATACTGCCTTTAATAGGAAGCTAAATGCTGGGGCACATTTCCCATCCAACTACCTGAGAAATTGCTTTGTGTCCCACTGTTATTAAAGCAAAACGTATAATGTTCTTCACTTGAACTAATCAAATACAATAGATTATAAATTGTGTATTGTAAATACAAGTTCACTCTGTGAGTGCACATTTTGGTAAATTATTTATTTATGTTAGCATTTTAAAAGAAAGGAAAAAATTGCATTTGACCAGGATACGTAAGGTATGTTGATCATGGCTTTGCTTTATATCTTGATATTAAAGCTGGTTTTTCATCCTGGTCTTTTAAAAGCTGCTTTGGGTGTTGTTTCTTTTTTCTTTTCTTTTCTTTTCTCTTCTTTTCTTTTCTTTTCTCTTCTCTTCTCTTTTCTTTTTTCTTTTTTTCTTTTTTCTTTTTCTTTTTTTTTTTTAAATGTAAACTAACCTCCTGCATGACAGAGGTTAATATTTTGTCTGCACTTGGGTTCACTTGAGTTTACATTTGAAATGTGCATGTTTATTTATACAGATTTCAATAAAGCTATTGATGGCCTTATTTAGTCTTTTATTTCTTACTCTGAAACCATTGAAGTAAATTCCCTGTTTTCTGCATAGATGACTTGACTGTACAGTGACGTTATAGTTAGTATTACAAAGGGAACCAAATTCTACTGAGGATGTTTCAAAATTGGGTTGGTTTTGTTTATTTTAACTCACGTCTTCATTGAGCAGAGTGCACAGTTTTCTGCTCACCTTCAGAGCGTGCATTAGTTTTGCCCTTGAACTTCCTTTCTTTCGTGTTTAAAGTCCGTGTTAACTTCTCGTAGACCTAGATTATAGTATCCACCCTAACTCTCCAGAGAGACTAGTCCGTTTTTGTTCATTCGCTTTCTGTTGTGTTTTGTTTGTGTTGTTTACTTCCCGATCCGTTTGTTTGCTTTTTGAGGGGTTCTCAGGCTGGTCTTCATCTCCCCTGAAGCCCAGGCCAGGCTCAAAGTCTGGATCATCCCGCCCAGGCCTCTGATGTGCGGGGATCGCAGCCGAGAACCACCATGCCTGACTAAGACAGCATCTGTTCAGTGCATGCCGTTCAGTCCTTTCTCCAAAGAAACATTTAGAGAACGCTGTGGACGCCACGAGTCTGTGAAATGATAGCTTCATCTGCAAAAATTAACCTTGTAGCATAAAAAGATCTAAAAAGGAGATATCCATATGGAATACAGGGTCATTAGGAATAGGTTTAGCTACTAGTTCTACTAGTAACTTTGCCTGTTAGTAATCGTATGATTTTGAACTTAACTCTTAGCTTGTCTCTTGACCTGTAAGGTAATGCCGACTCCAGTAGCCGCTGTTTGTCGAGGGCTTGCTCTAAACCAGTCACTCTATTAAGGTGTGTGTATGTGCATTCTCCCATCCCATCCCGTCCGACAAAAGCTGTGTGGTAGGACCAGTCGTCATCCTCACCTCCCATACGTGTGTGTCCGTCCCAAAGTCCCCACAGCTCCCGTGTGGTGAAGTCCGCACCGTCCCCTCCAACACATACCGCCTCACTGTGTTACAGTGCCTTTGTCACCAGACAACTCAGATGAGATCATCTTGTCTTCCAGCAGGCGGGCTTTTGTGAACGATGTGATACTGGTTACTGATTGCTTCTGTCTGCTTGGGAAGTGCCGTCGTTAGAGATCTTAGCTTCCCCAGAATCCCGTCTCTTCCAGTAAGAAGAGTATTAGCTGGTATACTTAGCCTTTCACTCCAGAATGAACTCTCGGCTTAGCACACTCTTCACTATTAGTGTAACGTGGTATATGATTTAAACCACTTCCCTAATTCAAACCTGAATTTCAAGTCTTTTGTTTTTTTTTTTCTAACTTCACATGTCATTTTTCTATTTCGTTTCATTTTATTTGGGAAGGAGAGTGCATGTCATAGCACGTGTGGAGATCAAAGGACAGATTGCAGAACTGTGTTCTCTTCTCCTACCACGTGGGCCCCTGAGATGGATGGAAGTGCCTTTACCTGCTGAGCCATCTTACCTTAATTTGTTTTATCAGTTCAGGGAAGGGCACATGTATACTCTGGTGAGCACAGGGTGGCCAGGGGATAAATGGAATTATGTCTCTCTCCTTCCAGAGAAGGACTTGGGACATCAGGGTTTCATAGAAAGGGCCTTTACCCACTGAGCCATCTCATAGGCCCTGTGTTTATATTTAAATGACCTCTGACGACTGTAGCCTGGTGCTTTAAGTAATTCTTGCTTTGGCCTATAATCTGATTTTAGACATTTGCAGACAACCAGGTATTAAGAAAACACAAAACATTTCAGCATAAAGAAAATCGGCTAGTACCAAAATAGATGTTGCGCAAGAGCAGTGCTTTTTCTTTTTGAGCTAATTTTGATGAAATAAGGTTGTCTCATTAGAAGAAAAGCCAGGAGAGCTTATAAGAGAACTCGAGTTACTCCTTAAGTAGCACACCAAAGGAGAAAGTCAAAGAGGCCTCTGCCTGAGAGGAGTTTCCCACCGGCAGCCATGTTCAGCACTGGTACCCAGCTGATTTTTAGTCAGTCTTTCTTCAACTCTACAGCCTGTTGTTTCACGGCTGCCTGCTCCCAGCCCTGCTGTTTGTCCAGGTGCACAGATTAGATGCTCTTGCCAGTGTACCTAAGATAGCAATGTGAAGAGACCTTGTGTCCCATTCAGGAGTCGGGTCCTCCGAAAGATCTAATGCCATCTTGTCTGAAGCCAAAGAACAGTAGCAGTCTTCACAGTTCTTTCTTTACAACAAAAGTGATTTTTTTTTATTGCCTGAATAATTTAACCTGCCTTCTTTTAAAAATATGCTGAGGCTTCCAGATAGTTCTTTTGAGGACTGCTTGACCAGAAGATAAAGAGAGTAAGCGAGTGTGTTTATACCCTTGGTGGTGCAGGCGCAAGTGTGTGTTATATATTGTTTCACGGCCAGATTTTCCTAATGAGAAAAAATATTTTTCTTAAGCATTCCAGATTTGGGGCGTTTTAATCCAGTGTGTACATGTTTTGTACATTTAATTAATATTTGCTAGAAATTATCGGAGAAATTGCTAAATAGTTTAGATGGCATGTTTGTTTAAAGCTAAATATATTAAATTTTTATAAGGTACATGGGCTTCAAAATAACGGATTTGGGAAAATAAAGTACATGTATAGTAAAAATTCTAATACTGAGCAAGCCTCGTTTTCACTATTGCAAGATGAGGAAATATTGTCTTTAAAGGAATGGCTAATAAACACAGTCCAAAGATTATTTCTGGCAAATGTAAGCATTGAGATACATACCTGTATCATACCATGCTCTGATTATTCCCTGTGTATTTGGGGCACATGCAGCTAGCCAGAGTAGTTGAAGAGAAAGATCCTAAATTATTAAAGGAATTCAGAAGTACTAAAAAATAAAAAATCAAGTTGTAGTTTGGACAAGAGTTTTAAAAAGTGAAGAAAAAATCAGTCAGATGGGTTTCAGCATTGGTTTGTTGTTGAGGTCTGGTCCCCTGCCAAATTCTGCAAAGGTGCTAAAAATGGAACCATCTCTTTGGAAATGGTATTTTAAATAATACTGTAAAGATAAGGCTACATTTTTAAATTTATTTTTATCTCTGTGTGCGTGCATGTGTGAGTGTATGCCACGTGTGTGAGGAAGCCCAGGGAGGCCAGAAGCAGGCATTGGGTGCCCTGGAGCTGGACTTAGAGGTGCTGGGAACTGCCTGACAGGAGTTCTGGGAACTGATTGTCTGATCTTTGGGAAGAGCTGGAAGTGCTGTTCTGTTAACTGCTGAGCCATCCTTCTAGCGCCAGGACTGCATTTTTTAATATGCACAAAATCAGATACTCTAAATGTTTGTTTTGGCAGACGACTGTTCTCCAGTAGAAAAGCTTGCCAGGTTTGTTGCTTATTTTGTTAGTATTTTCCCCTACATATCAGGAATTTATAACTTCATCTGTAAGACTTTGGGGGCCAGGGAGGAGATGTAAGTTTCCTCTGTTATGACCTCCTTTCCGATTTGTTTGTGGCTAACATACTTGTCTGACTCCTCACATGGTCAAGAGAGCAGGGAACAGACTGTCTGCTGTCCCTGTTTGTAAGGCCTCATGGTAACATAACCATAGCCATTATAACATAATGGCGGAAAAGACCCACAAGCATTCAGCTAGCCCCAGGAGTGGTGGTAGCTCTAGTCACCATTAAAGGCCTGACAACCTGAAAGCCAGAGGCATCCTTCCAGCCTAAAAGCCAACAAGCTTGAGAGCAGGAAGAGCCAGTTTCCTTTTGAATCCAGGGTGCCAGCTCAGGGCAGTCAAGCACAGGGGAAGAAGTACCTCTTTCGTTCATCCTGACCTTTGTTTAGTTGCAATGAGACAACACTATACATGTTTGATGTGCGTCTCTTCCACGAACATGATCAGAAGCAGCCAAAACAATCCTTACCAAAACAGTTGGGTACTCTGTGATCCAGGCCAGTAGATAATCAACTTAATCATTAAACCCCTTCCCATGTAAGTGTGCTTTAGACACAGGGCCAGGCCACTAAAGTTCTGAGCCTATCACTTGTGTGCACCTCTCATACTTTCTTGATTTATAAAGTAGGGCAAGAATCTCCTCAAAAATACTTAGACTGAGATAGATGTTAATTAGAAGGCAGAAATCTGATCTAGGGAAACTGCTTAGCCAACCAGTGAGTTTCCTTGGGATGTACTGTTCTATTGAGGACTAGTGTGAAAACCACATTCCCCATGCACCTAAGTCATGCCCCCAGCACCAATGAACTCCCCTTGAGAATGATTCTAAGACTTGGATTGCCTTAAGCTTTATCAAGAGTGCAATGGGTGTTTTTAACAAGGAAACAAAGACACGGGGTCATGGTTGTTAACACCATGTCATCTGCTGCAATGGTGCTTGAGGAAAAAGATTATTGCCTTCATCCAATTTCTTACCTTTCCTCAAATACATTCTTCAGTTTTACCAACTAGGGCTTTCCCATGCATTCTCTTGGCCTGGTCTGCTTTATCTACTGCTAGATGCTTCTTCCTAAGACATACGTATCCAAAATGCACTTACCTATTTGTTCAGCCCGTTGCTGCACTGCCTATCAATCATGAGTCTGTCCTACCCCCACTACACCTGATAGAGTATAGTGGTATAGGGTATAGTATTTCTGTACATAAACTGTTAGAACAGAGAGATTTTTCCCAAGGCAGGCCTGTACTCCCATCCCAGGAAGCTGGGACAGGAGCAGAAGGATCATAAATTTCAGGGCCTTCTGAACTACAGACTGAGTTCAAGGCCAGACTTAGTACTTTGGTAAGAACCTGTCTCATCATAGACAGTGCAGGCTGGGGATGCAGCAGGACATTTGCTTAAGCCCCCAGCACATACACAGTGTCTCAAGCACCACTGCCCTTGTGACTGTGTGCTTCTAGCATTACTGAGCACATGCTTTAAGTTTTAAAAGTACATGTTCTTTTTGAATATACATTAAAAATAGTATAGGGCTAAGAGTGCCCTGTGTCCCCAGGGGGGGGGGGTGGGGGTGGGGGATAAATGCTAGATGCAATAACATTTTAAATCTAGTACATTTATGAAATTTGGGATATTCAGTCTTTGAGATATATTGATTTTTACCTCGATTAACTTCCCTAAAGTCAGAAGTGCTGTGCCTATCTGTACACTTTCACGAGATACATTCAGGGTCTCATTTGCATGCTTATGGGTTTACAGCTTAGTACTTAGGGATTTTTTGTGTATTAATAAGAATGCTATCTGCGTAAGCTTTTATGTTTTTCAGAAAGGTGTATTTTGGACTCAAAGTAGACTATGTAGTATCTCTTATTAAATGGCTCTTATGTGGATTTTCTAGGGGCATTTTTACTGTAAGGAATTCTTTGTTCCAATGAAGACATTGCAACTATCTTTTGGTCCTACGAGAGATTAACCCAGATTTCCATTTGTGCGGGGGCCCTCTTTCCATATAATAGATACCCCTGGCTGGAAGCAGCCAAGAATAGCCTTTTTAATCTGAGCTGTATCCCAAACATCTCTCTGCTCTGCTCAGATAGTTACGTGATTCAGTTTCCTGGTTTTACTTTTGGGTGTTTTGTTGTGACGAGTTTGCCTCAGTCATGTAGATAAGACCATAGAAAAATGTTTAGATGGCAGAAGTAAGCTGTCGTCTGGGACTATTGTGATGGCTAGTGGGTAAGGGCTCTGGCCCGGAAGCCTGATAACCCTAATTCCATCCATGGGACCCACATGGTGGATGGAGAAACACTTTCTGTCAGATAGTATTAAAAGTCCTTTAAAACTTTTCAGTTTGGAATATTCTAGTACTTCTCTGCAAGTTCTGGATTTTTTGTTGTTAAAAGTAATTTGTGCCGGTGTTTCACGTTGAGTTAGACCGGTTGGAGCCAGAGTCCAGAAAAGTGGTCAGCTGGCAGACTTCACCTTTTAGAAAGTGGAGGGTCTTTCTTTAACAAAAATTATGTTCAGTTTTTTTTTTCTTTTTTTTTCCAAAAGCCACAAAGTAGCGTCTTGAAACTGGGGTGAGAATCCAGAGGTATGTCACTCTGAGCTATGATCATCCTCTCAGTCTTTGTGACCAGTGTCCAAGACTATAGTCCTTGGAGCCAAGAGTATGTCCTTATGTCTCTAAACCCACAAGCTTTGTCTCGGGGAGTTTGAACTTGGAAAGCAAGAAAAACAGAATTGTTAACTCTAGCACAAAGCTCTTGCTCATGAAATTCACAATCCGGGGACCGTTTTCTTTTCAGGTGCTATGGCTCTAACCCAGGGCCTCACACATGGTAGGCAAACACCCACCCTCTCAGCTCCATCCCCGTCTCTGACTCTATCATATCAAGTGACACGGTTCACAGTATAGATGAATGTATACTATGTAAACAGCTACTGCATTTACAATGTATGAAATTGCCATTTGTAATATCAATAAATGTAATAAACATGTGTTGGTCAATCGAATCGCTCCATCTGTACGCTTACTTTTCTTGCCACTTTTCCAAACGTATCATCCTCCCTTCCACTGTTCCAGTTCTCAGCCTCAGCTGCCTTGCAAGGGAAGATGGGTACAGTGCGTGTAGCACAGCAACGATACGCTGATCCAGTTGTGTTGTTTGCTAATTTAAAGGAACGAAGATTTGGGGTACAGGGTTGCAAGCCTTTACCTTTAATCTCAGCACTTGAGAGTCACAGGCAAAAGCAGGCAGATCTCTGTGAGTCTAAAGTCAACCTGGTCTACAAAGAAGTTTCAGGCCAGTCAGAACGACACAGTGAAACCCTATCTTTAAAAAGTGTAATTTTTTTCAAAGAATTATTTTATTTATGAGTACACTGTAGCTGTCTGCAGACACATGACAAGAAGGCGTCAGATCTCATTACAGATGGTTGTGAGCCCACCATGTGCTTGCCCGGAATTGAATTCCAGACCTCTGGAAGAGCAGTCAGTGCTCTTAACCGCTGAGCCATCTCTCCAGCCCAAAAAGTGTAAAAATTTTTTAAGTAAATAGAATTTCCCAGCACAGTGGTGCATGCCTGTAATCTCAGCACTTTGGGGTGGAGACAGGAGAATCAGGAATGTAAGATAATTCTTGGCTATAGAATGAGTTCTGGCCCATCACAGCTGCATGAAATCCTGTCTCAAAAAAAAAAAATAGTAAAACTAAAATGAAGAAGAAAAACTTAAAACCTGCTATCAAACCACTGTGACAAAGTATCTAGATAAAGCATTAACTAGGGGACACTGAGACATTTGGTTATGATCATAACAAACTCCATGTTGTTCAGAGGTCTTACATGTCCAGTCCTGGCTCATGATACAGAGTCTCATCGTTTGGGGAAGCTCAATTATCTCTAATAACCAGAGGAGGAATTTTTTAAATGGTGGTACTATTGTAGGCGGGCATAATGTCTACCTTCAGATTCCTCTTGGCTTACTCTTAAACTGTACCCAGAGCAGGAACTACAGAGAAAATAATAAGCTTCAATGGTTTCAGATGTAGTTCAGCACAAAGGAGACAGTTTTGGAGTTCAAGTGTGACCAGACAGAGGAACTTTACAAAGAACTTGGCTTTCCCATCGAAACATTTAAATGACTGGGTATTAGGAGCAGAAACCATGAACCGGGCCTATGCCTTAAGAAAGGCTGGCAGAGGCCTTAATAGGATCAAGGAACTAATCAGTAGCTAAGCTACCTACCGCAAAGAATGATATTTAAGGAAAGAAAAAGGGTCTAAAGAGATAGTTGAGTGTTAAGAATTTCCACTTATTACTAGGAGACAATCTCACAGCAAACACCTTGATGCCCAAGCATGAGCTGAACAAGGATGAAACCAAGGAACATGCCAAACTGGATGGAGAACAGCCCATGAGCCCTCAACCCTACACAAGAACTCTGGGAAACTGAGGGAAGTTAGGCGAAGGATAGGTGGCCTTCCCTAAGGAGGAAAACACCCATTGGTTGTCCATTGCCAATGATCAGCCCTGAAAACATACAATTAGCATTATATGGACTCAACAGGTTATGTCTAGAAATATCTGCATACACATATATGCATGCAGTAGAAAAGAAGCCATGAATTTGAAGGACAGCAGGGAAGGATATGTGGTAGAGTTTGCAGGGAGGAAAAGAAAAGGAGAAATGTAATTCAATAATCTCAAGGGAGGAAAAAAAAAAAAACTTATTCCAGAAGACCCAAGATTAATTCTCAGGACCTTCATGATGGTTCACAGTGGCCTCTAACTCCATCTAGGATCCAATGCCCTGTTACTACCTCCTCATGCACCAGGCATACAAGTGGTACACAGTCAGTCAGTCATACACGCAAGCAAAACATCCATGTACATGAAAATAAAAATAACACGTGCTTTGTGAGCCACCTTTCCTGAGTAAGTGTACCAGCCCTCATTAAAGAAGCCTCTCTGGCAAATGAAGGCCATCATAGAAAACCACAACTGGACACTAGGCAGGGATGGCAGATCACGGAGAGCCTAACACCAATGATGGGTAGATCTATATCACAGATCCTGGATCCACCGACTCGTGGACAGAAAGTTTGTAAAAGCCAGAATTCTAGGAAGTCTGCTGTGAAGCAATCTTTCTTAGAAATGGCTGCACAAACAAGGCAGGAGCCATGTCAACATCCATGGACATGCTCATGGGAAATCCTGTGGTGTCTCGCCCCTAGACAGAGAACTATGGGCAACTAATAAGTGCCCATAGTTAAAAAATTAACCTCTCTCGGGAATGAGCCCTTTATCTCTCCTAACCAGAGTGGCAATCAACCCTACATTGGCCAAGAAAAACAGACTCGGCAGCAATATAAATATATATGCATAAACACACACACACAAACATAAATACCATTTTGTAATGATCAAAAAAGCTATCAACTTGAGAGGGGTGTGGGGAAGGTTTGGGGTAAGGTAATTAGGTAGAGCTAAAGTAAGGAATGAGAAGGGCTTGGGGGAAGGTAGTTGGGAAGAACTAAAGTAAAAGGGAGGTGGGAAAGTGATATAATTCTATTTCAACTAAGAATATTATTTTTAAAAAATGACCTACAACTAGTAACAATATAAACTAGAAATCATAACGTATGGTCAGTAGGGGAATAAAAAAACCAAAACTCTGAGATGGTAACATCTAACAAGAAAGACTTTCAAACTTAAAAACACATTAAAGAAAATCGAAAGGACCAATACATAAAGAGTAAGAGAATTCAGGAAGGGTGTGAACTAAAGGAACCAAGCTAAGGAACATAATAAGACACCTATAGCCAAAAGAAATGTGTCGGCGAGATCAATGGCAAGAAGAGGAGCATTTTTAAAATCAAATATCCAGAGGGGTGCGGAGGTGGCTCATGCATTTGCGACACAAGCATGAGGCCCTGAGTTCAATAGGGAGACAGAGACTAGAGGGGCCCTGGAACTCATTGGCCATCTGGTCAACCTAATACTCTTCAGGCTGAGGCTTTGCTCAAAAAGTAAAGAGGAGAAAAATTAAGAAACACACCCAACATCAACCTGTGATGTCTGCATGCACCCACACACACACACACACACACACACACACATACATATAGACAAACACACACAAAATCTCATCTTCAAAAGCAAACACAACACTGCTTTTGTTTGCTTTACATAGTTTTGGGGTTGGCATCAAGGGCCTTGTGAACAAAAGGCAAATGCCAAACCACTGAGCTACATCCTCTTCCTCTGTTCTGTTGTTAAAAATAAGGGATCCCCATAACTGGCATGGCTCCTGGACTCCGTTCAGCCCAGGGTGGGCTCAAGTTCTCAGTTTTCATCCATCCAGCCTGTGTGCTTGAATTACAGAGATGTGCTACCACAAAAAACAACTATGTTTTTTTCTGAGTGGATAAGACCATGAAGACCTGTGAGACAGAACCAAACAAGAGAGAGAGACAGGAACACCAAAATATATTTAAAGAAATATAGGCGAACTTTTTCTTAAATTGACTTTAAAAAAAGTCAGCCAATAGAGAAAGTCAGGCCCCTATGTAAAATAAAGAGAGAGAAAAAACACACACATAATAATTAAAATCAGCACAGTGAAGAGGAAGGCTGAACAACAGACACGGGAAGGACGTCTCATTATCAGGAAGCCATGTAACTGCTGACAGTCCATTGGAAATGAGGAAGGTCACAAAAAAAAAGTCACATCCTTTGAGTTTCTCAACCCCAGGTGGTTGGACAGGAAGGAAAACAAAGGATTCCATCTGCAGAAAGATGGCTTCAAAATTGAAAGAAAATTCAGAATATTTTCACATAAACAAGAATGAGAATGTGTTCATTACATGCCTATGGTACCAGAATGCAAAGGGTGATGCCAGGAGAATTTCTAGTTGGGAAATTAGTAGCCATGATTGGGCAAAGTTAAACCAGGTTTCCTTTCTCAAAAACTAAATGACTATTCAAAAGATTAAAATGTTTCTTATTGTTTTTTTTTAAGATTTATTTATTTTATGTATGTGAGTACTCTGTAGCTGTCTTCAGACACACCGGAAGAGGGCATCGGATCCCATTACAGATGGTTGTGAGCCACCATATGGTTGCTGGGAATTGAACTCAGACCTCTGGAAGAGTAGTGAGTGCTCTCAACCACTGAGCCATCTCTCCAGCCTCCTGGTTCTTTTTTTAAAATCAGTTTTTTTTTAAACTATTGCTTAATTACAAAGAAACTACACATAATAGGAAGAATACACTCAACATCCATGCCTTTAGTGATAAAATTCTCAATAAACCAAGAATAGCAGTCCTTTCTCCAGCCAGATAAAGACTCTCTGTGGAAAAACCTACAAGAAACACTACGGTTTACAGTGAAATACTCAGATTTTTTTTTTTTAACTCAGAATTGCTGTCCACCAAAAACTGGGAACAATGCAAAAACATATGCTTTTATTACTTCTATTACACATTGTACTAAAGTTTCTAGATAAATACGGAAGCGTGTTTGCTTGTAATGCCGGGACACTGTAAAGAGAACAACACTGTGTTACGGTGACTTTGAGCAGTTGTGCACAATCTGTCTTGGTGTGGCCTTAGTTACGTTTCCTGGGTTTTCTGTGGTTTTCCACTGTCCGTGTGTGGGCTAATCATTAGCTTCACTGAGTCTGGAAAACTTTCAGCTTTTATTTCTTTCCTTTTATCCGTATCCTTTCCTCCGTGTAAGAATCCACTTCACACAACCCCGGAGGCTGAGCCACTTTCATTTTGGACTGGACTCCTTTATTAGCTGTCTGTCTGTCTGTCTGTCTCTGATCTCTGCTATCTGAATATCTTTATTATTAGGTAGGGATGCTTTTATTTTCCCAGAGTTTCATTTCGGGGAATTTCCATAATGCTATGCTAAAGCTTACAAATGCTTCTCTGCTTTCCAGTCTAGTGCTAATCACACACACCACATTTTTGAATCTTGTGTTTTAGTGTTTTCTTGGCCCCCACCCCGGTATCTCTCATACCAATGTCTCTAGTCTAGGATATTTGGGGTATGGCTTTTTTATTTTAATGTCTTTTTTTCCCTGCTAATTGTAATGTCTATGCCAGTTCAAAATCAGTTCTGATAGTGTGACCGTTCCCCTACTTTGGATCTTATTTTCTGCAACTGTATATGTCTGATATATATCCAGTTCTTACTGGATGCCAGATGTGTGAATTTTTTAGTCTGTTAAGAGATGGATATTTTTCTGTATTTCTATAAATGTTCCAGAGCTTTGTTCTGGGATGAGATTAAATTACTTGGAAATTGCTTGTTTCAGATCCATTTATGAATTGCTTGGCAGGTTCAGAACAGTTTCCAATCCAGCACCTACCACTAATGATCACCCTCCTGAAGCAAGCTCCCCCAAACCTCCTTTCCAATGTCACATGCTTGAGTTTTGCCCATAGCTGGTGTGAAGGAGCTGTCCAGGCTCCATGTGAATACCTGCCACCGTTCTTGCCATGCTTTCTAATGAACCCCCATCAAGTTGCTTGTTGTTACCTGGATGCCGATAAATGACGAAAATAAACCAGATTTTGCTGTCTGAATAAAGAGCCTCCTCTCCAGTGTCCTATCTTGCAAATTCTAGCTACCTGGGTTTCCATGGACTGTAAATTTTATCCATCAACTCTGGGTGTCTACTAGGTTCTTCCTGGCACAATTCCACCAACTCTGAAAGCAATCAAGGAGGAAATCTCCAGACTAGGTCTGTTTGCCAGTTCCCACTTGGAAATCTTCCTACGATGGATGACATTGTCTTGACAGTTGTCTTCTATTTGGAGTATTTCAGTCAAGGGGCTAAATTTAGTCCCTGTTAATCTTGATTTAAAACAGAACTCAAGGCCTAATGAAGGGGAGAGTGATCACTGGCCTTATCTGGTATTACTTCAAAACCTGTGTAACTGCAATTCATAACACTGTTTGGAGGAAGGATTGAAGGAAAGATGGGAATTTTAATTAGAAATAACACAGGAAAAAAAAGCCCCACCTAATAATAAAGTGAACAAGTGATAGCAGAGATCAGACAGACAGACAGACAGACAGACAATAAAGCAGCTCAGTCCAAATTCCAGCCCACCTAAGCTCTTATGGCCCATGTATGTCCTATGCTTAAAATGAAAATATGCTGATTCCCTAAACTGTACGTGAATATGATCACTCACTGTGTCTGTCAAAAGTCCTCATACTCCACATACAGACCAATGACAAAGGGCAAAGACACCTGAATCTGAGGTGTCCTGCCAGACTCCACCCATACTGGACGTGACAAAACCCTCTACTTGGATAAGTAAGCAATGCTAGCTTACCCAAGAGAGTCACTACAGCCAGAGAGGGCTTGCTATCAGCAACACATCCGGGTTCTTCATGTCACTCATTTGTGTGAATATGATCTGTGTGCAAACCTCCTCCTCTAAATGTAACTTCTGTAACTCCACCATGGACTCCAAGGCCATGAGGGCTGCAGCTTTAGACTGAGGAGTTTAGACTGGAACCTTCGTGTTCCAGGCAATCCTGCTGACCAGTGAAAGAATGCGTACCGTTAATACTGATTACTGAATCGTAACAAGGGTACATGGAAGGGCTGGAGAGATGGACGGCCCAGAAGTGAGGAGCGTGTGTAGAGGGCGTCGATTCAGTTCCCAGCACCCACAGTACGTCTCTTCCCAACTCACAACCATCTGTAACTCTACTTCCAGGGTGTCTGATGCCCTCTTCTGGCCTCTGTAGGCACAGGCACACACAGTGTACATAATACATGCAAGCAGACACTCATACACATGAAAATAAAAATGTTTAACATTATTCTTTGAGGCAGGGTCTTTCTATATAGCTTTGGTTGGCTTGGAACTCACTATGTAGACTAGGGTGGCCTCAGATTCACAGAGATCAGCCTGTCTCTGCTTCCCAAGTGCTGAGATTAAAGGCTTGGATCACCATACCTAGATAAAAATAAACCTTTGAAAAAGTACACTGAGTTTCACTAAATGCATAGGTCTCAAGTTATTTTCTATCTTATATGATAGATGATAGGTAGGTGGATGGATAGTAGATAGATGATACATAGGTGATTAACAGATATAAATAGTAGATAACAGGTAGATGATAGTAGACGATAGATAATATATTGATATGATTGATGAGTAGATGATAGATAATATATTGATACAATTAATAGATGATAGATAGATAGATAGATAGATAGATAGATAGATGATAGATAGATAGATGATAGATAGATAGATGATTGATAGATAGATAGATGATAGATAGATAGATAGATAGATAGATAGATAGATAGATAGATAGATAGTCATTAAATCAACCAAACTTTTCTATGCTAAAGAAGACATTCTTAGGTGACGAGGAGAAGAACATAAAGGAAACAGACATTTATGCCATCAAAACATATGACATAAAGTGAATTTTCTAGTTTCAACTTTGTCACAGTTTGTTCATTTGGGGGCTCTTTTTATGGCGGCTAAACAAATTCAACTTTCTGTGTATTAAAGAGGCGGGAAGCATTTTATATTCCAAATGACTCCAACAACTGTCTGTTCTCTGTGGCAGTGACCGTGAAAGTCAGGCTTTCTTTTCCATCTCATTGACCATTGGTGTGATAGGAACCACACATGACTAATCACTGGGCACATCTGTCACATTTACCCATTCAAATAAGTGAATTCTTTGAAAAATTTTTTGGGGAAGAGGAGTTTGGAAACTGAAAGTTTTCCCTGTTTTCTTCCATTTATAACTCATCAAATCATTCTACTCTAATGTTCCTTAATACATAAATCACATTGCTATATATAAAATATGGTTAATAAAAACAAATTTAAGGCAAGACGTTATTACAGAAAAATGAAAGAACACTCTGCATCCTATGAGACCACCATGGATAAAAGCTGGGCATCAACAATAAGAGAAACAACAGAAAGCTTGCAAACCCATGGAAACTGGACAGCTCACTACTGACTGAAAAATGGGTGAGAACAGAAATTAAGAAATAAAGACTTTCTAGAGTTGGATGAAAATAAATACACAACATGCGCAAACTCATGGGACACAATGAAGGCGGCTCCAAGAGGCAACTTCATAGAACCAAGTACCTACGTAAAAAAGTTGGAGAGACCTCATAGTAAGAACCTAACAGCATCTGGAAGCTCAAGAACCAACAGAAGAATTCACAGTTGGACTTGAATTACATCTAACTTGAGTTGTTGTCCAAACAGGTCCCATGGAAATCCCCAAACAACCCAGGCTGTTGCCAAGACTAGACACTGCTCTCCACAGACTGACAGCAAGGCCCCACTGATGAAGATGCCACCCATGCAACTCAATAAACAGAGAGAAGCCAAGCTTGTGCCTATATGGAGCCTTCATTCCTACATGCTACTAGAAGAGAAAGAAACTCCAACCCAGCCACAAACCATTTGATCTACAATGGTGTCCCGCATGCAAGATGCAAAGTGCTGAGGGAATTGTGGCACAAACTTTGTGGGAATAACCAACCAATATCTCATGTGACATAAGGCCCACTGCCCATGATGGGACTCATACCCAATACTGTTTGGATGGCCCAAAGCCTGAGACTAGATAGCTCAAGGACCTAGTATGGAACCAAATACTACTGTTCTAAACAAACAAAAAAGTTCAATAAAATGACTCCCAGTGACATTCTGCTCTATTCATAGATCAGCCCCTTGCTCAGCCATCCTCAGAGAAGCTTAACTACTTGCAATTAAAAGTTAGTCGGGCAGTGGTGGCGCACGCCTTTTATCCCAGCACTTGGGAGGCAGAGGCAGGTGGATTTCTGAGTTCGAGGCCAGCCTGGTCTACAGAGTGAGTTCCAAGACAGCCAGTGCTATACAGAGAAACCCTGTCTCGAAAAACCAAAAAAAAAAAAAAAAAGTTAGTTGGCCCTAAGTGAGTCTCACTGGGGAAACAAAGTATTCTTAAGGATCTTTTGTGTATATATTATGGCTTCCTATATAGGGTTTTTATGAGATGTATGGCAAAGTGGGTCTCTGGTTCCTGTGCCTTCTCTTGAGTTCTTTTCCTTGTTTTTCTCCCCAATTCTGATGTGTTAGTTTTTTTGTTTTCTATATTACATTAGTTATATTAATTATATTAATTATATTATATTCCATTAGAAGCCTGTTTGTTTTCTAATGAGGAACAGACAAGGGGTGGATTTGAATGGGAGGGGGGGAGAACTAGGAGTAGGGTGAGGAGGAATTGTAATCAGGATATATTATGATATATTATGTAAGGGGGAGCTGTTTTCAATAAATGGGAAAGTCATATTTGAAGGCATCTTTAATGCTGGCTGAGTCCGATCATTAGACTCCTACCTCTCAAGATGATCTGTAACTTCGGAGTTTAAACAAAGGTTTCTTTGCTATGGACAGACACCACTGCTCTTTTTACCTTCCCTTCTTCGGTTTATCCGCAGGGTTGAGAAGCTCCTCTGCTAACGGGGTAACAAAGGAAAGCTTGTATTTGTGCCTTCCCGCGGGGGTGAGCACCACAGCAGACTCCTCTGAGGTGTGTGCCCGGCAGATCCCTAATACCCCTGTCACTCAGCAGTATTTTTGAATATTCTATAGCAAAATGACCAGTTGGATGGAGAGAGAATGTGTTGTTAAGCTCTTAAAGAGAACCACCCCGCGTGTGCTTTACCTCCTCCATAGGTCTTTTGTTGGCATGTGGAAAGCAAGCGGGTGAAGCCCAGTCCCTACCATAGTGACATCATGTCTGGCATATTAATGCTCCAGCAGGCAGGCTACAGCCATGGAAAGCTTCTTCTATATGCACAAGTTGTCTTCTTATACAATGTATCTCCACTGCCTCTGTTCTTCCTCTATACAAGTCTTCTTATACAATGTAGCTTCTCTGTCTCTGCTCCTCCTTCTTTAGAGATACCTTGCTCCCAACTGTGGAGGTGAACTCTGTTCAAGTATCAGCTCCACCTCTTAGGTTTTAACACTGAGAGAACTTGCCTTAATCTCTTCCAGCTTGAATCTCCACATCGGGAGGAAAAATACATTAACTGATAGCATTAGCATAGGACTATGCAGGAATGTCTGTAGTGAGGGACAGGAGACATGGCTCAGAAGTTAAGACACCTGGATACTCTTCTGGAGGACCTGGGTTCAAGTCCTAGCACTCAAATAGCAGTCCACAGTCATCTGTAACTCCAGTCCCAGGGGACCTGATGCCCTTTTCTAACTTCTGTGGACACTGCATGCAAGTGGAGAACAGACATGTATGCTGACAAAAACCCACATACATAAAATGAAAATTAAGGTAAAGAAATTAAAAGATTTTCTATAAAGAGCTTGATACAATACCAGATATCTTAGGTTTTACTGCTGTGAACAGACACCATGACCAAGGCAACTCTTATAAGGACAACATTTAATTGGGGCTGGCTTATAGGTTCAAAGGTTCAGTCCATCATCATCAAGGTGGGAGCGTGGCAGCATCCAGGCAGGCATGGTGCAGGAGGAGCTGAGAGTTCTACATCTTCATCTGAAGGATGCTAGCAGAATACTTGCTTCCAGGGAGCTAGGATGAGGGTCTTAAAGCCCACATTCACAGTGACTCACCTATTCCAACAAGACCACACCTCCTAATAGTGCCACTCCCTGGGCCAAGCATATACAAACCATGACACCATCTTGTGTGAACTTGGTTACCCATTCACTCTACCTGGCACCTCCCAAGGGTCATATGAATTTCATTAAGGAACCTCCCAAGTAAACGTGGGAAGGGTAGCTTCCTCTTCTCTGCTTCCTCCGATTTCTCTGCAGCTGTTTTGTCTTCCTGCCTTCCGGTGGCTTAACAAGCGTTTACTGTATTTTACAGTATTTTAGGCTGGTTAAGTTCGAAATGTGAAAGCCTTGTCCTTCCATTCTTGACATATAACAAGATGAATCAATACTTAAGCAGTCTAGTGGGTGGGATGGATGAGCTGAAGAGGAGGGAAGGCAGAAATACAAGTTGTTGTGTTGTGTTGTGTTGTATTGTGTTGTGTTGTATTCCATGCTATGCTATGCTATGCTATGCTATGCTATGCTATGCTATGCTAATCTATTCCATTCCATGCCATGCTGTGCCGTGCCATGCAGTGCTGTGCTAATCTAGTCTAGTATAGTCTATTCCATGCCATGCCATGCTGGTCTTGTCTGGTCTGGTCTGGTCTGGTCTGGTCTATTCCATGCCATGCCGAGCCGTGCGGTGCGGTGCTGTGCTGTGCGGTGCTGTGCTGTGCTGTGCTGTGCTGTGCTGTGCTGTGCTGTGCTGTGCTGTGCTGTGCTAAGCTAGTCTAGTGTATTCCATTCCATGCTGTTATGCTATGTTATGCTGTGCTAAGCTAGTCTAGCCTATTCCATGCTGTGCTGTGCTGTGCTGTGCTGTGCTGTGCTGTGCTGTGCTGTGATATGCTATGCTATGCTATGCTATTCTATGCTAAGCTCTTCTAGTCTATTCTAGTCCATTCCATTCCATTCCATTCCATTCCATTCCATTCCATTCCATTCCATTCCATTCCATTCCATTCCATTCCATTCCACTCCATGATAGTCTAGTCTATTCTATTCCATGCTATGCTAGTCTGTTCCATTCTGTTCCATTCCATTGCATGCTGTGCTATGCTATGCTATGCCATGCCAGTCTAGTCTAGCCTAGCCTAGTCTACTCTAGTCTAGTCTAGTCTAGTCTAGTCTAGTCTAGTCTACTCTATTCCATTCCATTCCATTCCATTCCATTCCATTCCATTCCATTCCATTCCATTCCATTCCATTCCATTCCATTCCATTCCATTCCATTCCATTCCATTCCATTCCATTCTGGGATAGTCTAGTCTAGTCTATTGAATTCCATTCCATTGCATTCCATGCTAGTCTAGTCTCGTCTGTTCTATGCCATGCCATTCCATTCCTTTCCATTCCAGGCCTGTCTGTGCTGTGCTGTGCTGTGCTGTGCTGTGCTGTGCTGTGCTGTGCTGTGCTGTGCTGTGCTCTCTCCCCTTTTCTCCCCTCCCCTCCCCTCCCCTCCCCTCCCCTCCTCTCCTCTCCTCTCCTCTCTTCTTTCCTCTCTGTCCTTCCTCCTTCCTCCTGAAGAAAACACATTAGAAAATTGATTAGTGGGGCTACAGGAGAGTGTAGCTTTTTTTTTCTTTAATTAAAAAATGTGAGAAAGTTACCAATGATCATCTGGTTGTCATCAGTTCTGGCCAGTAGAGGGTAGTAATGTCGAGCTATAGAAACCTTCAGGGTTCCACTGCTCCTTGCCAGAGTGCACAGAGGGACTGATCTCTGACTAGATTAGGGTTGGATCTTCAAGTACTTAACCTACACTGTTGGTGTATGACGGCAGGGGGAGAGAAGACTGCTGGTTCTGTCCTGTTAGTACCGGGAAACTGCATCTACCGATGCTAACGTTACCCATGAAAGTCCGCCTTGCCTCAGATAAGAAACGAAAAAAAGAAAGAAAAGGCTAAAATTTTGATTTGGTTTGTTTGGTTGCTTGGTTCTTTTTTTTTTTTTCATTCATCAAATATTCTCAACTGCGGACATGGAAAGAGAAAATCATTCTCTCAAGAAAGGTAGTGACACCAGCTGCCCAGCCCCGACTCCTGACTTCTTATTTAACTTCTTTGAGGTTTTGCTTAAGAAGCTTGAAGGAAGTAGCTAAAGGTGGGCTGGACTACTTGGAAAAATATACCTGTTAGGGACTGGGGACAAAATAAGGCAGTCCCCAGCATGACAGTAAAATCCAAGGACGTCACCCTGTGTCCTGAGATCTTGCTTTCTGCATTTACCACAACCCAACAGACGCCGTGCACTGCCGGAGAAAGCCCAGCTTAGATCTCTGTATAGAAGTCATGTGTCTTGTTTTAGTTCTGGTGCTCAGGAAACAGCAGGAGCTAAGGCCAGCCTACTCCAGAGCATCCTGTCTTAAAACAAAGTTTGTGTATATGTTTCTAGGGAAATAGTATTTCTCATTCTTAGTGACATTTTTTTTAAATGTAAACTTCTCTTCAACTTCACACAGCATATATATCTAGCATGCAGGGCATTTGTTGCACCTTTCATTCGTGTACTTTAAGCTCTTCTTTAAATTTTCTTTTTTTAAAGCTTTATTTAAAATAAAAAGATCTGGTACAGAGAAAACATTCACTCTTTTGTTTCTTATTAATCTGGACGGTTATAGTCTTGTTTGAAAAATACATAATTTTAAGACTTAAGTCACGTGGTTAAAGTAAAAATTGTTCAGCATGTCCCACTAACTAGTGATAACTGTTAGGTCTCAAACCCCGGTACAAATGGCTAACAGACGTGCCTAGTTAACATACCAAAGCGGCTGATGTCTCCCAACCTCTCTCAGCATCACTGTTACCTGTTACAGAGACAACCTGGCAGACGTTCCTACCCCCTACCAGAAAGTCTCCAGACCAGGGACTGTTCTGGCCCCTCCCCCTCCTGCTTTCCCTATTAACCCAGCCATTTTGACTATGCCCGTCTTTGGCCTCCTGGTTCCAGATCCCTCCCTCTCTCTTCTCTCACTCTCCCTGCTTCTTGTCTTAAGCATCTAGACCCTTCCAGATACTTCTGTCTATAACTACAATAAACCTCCTCACCATACCTAGGAGCAGACATCCTCCTTTGATATCATTTTTCATTCACTAACCATTGTGAGCGCTTTTGTACTTACGGTTCTATCATCGAGAGTGGGCGTGGGGACGGAACAGTGAGCGGCAGAGAGAACAATCTCCACCTGTGGTTGTTCTTTGCTTCCCAAGTCTTTGGCCCCTGGTCTAAAGTTACAGCCTTCTCTGGTCATGTGACTCAAGCTCGGGCCAAGAAAAACAGACGTAATAAATTACACGCAAAACTAGGAAACTTCCTTTAAGAGGGGAGCGTTCCCTTCCTTCTTGTCTTCATTTCCTCTAGCTAGACTGGGAGACTTGACGACGGAGCAATAACACAGAGGACTTTGTGTCCCCGATAGCCTGCAAAGGGCTAGATGAACCTTACACTGTGTGTGTGTGTGGGGGGGGGGGCAGCCGTGGACTGGTGGTCCTGGCTTGTGTATGGAAGGAAGCAGACTGAGCAAGCCATGAGGAGCAAGCCAGTAAGTAGAACCCTTCCATGGCCTCAGCATCTGATCCTGCCTCTATCTTGAGGTCCTGCCCTGACTTCCCTTCATGATAGGCTGAAATCAACCCTTTCCTCCCCAGGCTACTTTTAGTTATGGTGTTTTATCACTGCAATAGAAACCTAAGTAGGACATTGCCCTACCCTGTTTCTGGGTCAGGTTCAATAAACATGGCTTGTTTAAGAAGACAACCATCATATGCACTGATTAACTGATATCCTAAGCGACTCTCTTACTTGCAAGATCACTGCCCAAGACCCTGTCGAGGTGAACAGACTCCAGGGCCATATATTGATAAGATCAACTCTGCCTAGTAAATAAATATCCCTGGCTTCTTCCCACAGACACTAAAACGTTTCTATTGGTCTCCTTATTTCTCTTACCGACTCCCTTTTGTAAATCACCCAGTCTCCTGTATAAAGAAGCTAGCCATGTCTTTTCTAGAGACTGTTTTGCAAAGTGACTGCCTCAGACTTCACACTTCCTGAATGTCTGACTTTTGCCACTATTTTAACTAAACAGCAGTGTTTGGAAGAAGGGGTCACCTGAAATTTTAGTTTGTTGCTTTGATATCTCATACAGATACACTCTAATGTGGGGGTGGGAAGGCCGCAGACCTCCATTTCAGACACAAAGCCATTGCACTCTGTCTTGGATCAACAGTAACCCTTTCACGGCCTATGTTTTGCGCATGTACATGCTCCTAAAATGTAAATAGTAGAGTCCTCCTCTTTGGTCGTGGGACCAAATAAATTCACAATAATACTTATTCTCTCTAATTACCCCTGTTTCTGATAACAAGAAAGTCACAGCCACATTGGAAAATTCTCTTTGGAGGTGGTTCTCTTGGTCCCATCTTAACCACAGTAACACCTAGCCCTGAAGTAGGTTCCCATTTCATGATACCTTAAAACCCAGCTGTTGTGTATATGGCACTGTGTCTTAAGAAACCATTGTTACTCTGTGCAGCACTGTCTGTCAGCTCAGAGCTCTGGGGCCTGGAGGAGATCTGGCCACCTGAGCTAAAGGAACGCTCAATACCATGACGAGATCATATAGGTTGGGAGTGTCTAGCAAAGGAATCAGCATTGTGGAGTCCGGGTGTATGTGCATGTATGTGTGTATGTGTACTGGCTAGCCTTATGTCAACTTGACACAAGCTAGAGTCATCTCAGAGGAGTGAACCTCCGTTGGTATTCTGTTAGGTCCTAAATCACAGTATCTCTTTGCCTTTGAACATACACATCATGACACTGTGGAAAAAAAAAAGTTCAATAAATTTGGATTGTATAGCTAGGAGATTCAATGTAATTTCCTTGTCTGTTTGCAAATTAGCCAAAGAATTAGGTCCTTAATTTCAAAGAATGATAGTTTACTTTGGTATGTAGATGATCTTTTTTTGTAGCCTCATAAAATTAGACTTTGATAAAAGAACTATTCAAGTTTTGTTTCTGAGAGTTCGGGACAGTAAGTATCTCCACAAGAAGCACAAATCTCTGGAAAAGGATAAACTATTTAGGACATACACTACCCCTGGACTCTAGTGTTAGTTAGCTGTAGAGTCTAGAGCACTGGTTTTCAACCTTCCTAATGCTGTGACCCATCAATAAGATTCCTCACGTTGTGGTGGCCCCATCTACAAAAGTAGCATTTCACTGCTACTTAATAACTACAATTTTGCTAGTCTTATGAATCAAAATGTAACTGTCTGATATGCAGATGGTCTTAGGTGACCCCTGTGACAGGGTCATTTGATCCTCCAAAGGGGTTGCGACCCACAGGTTGAGAATTACTGGTCTACCACAATGGGCTTCGGCCTCTGGAAGAAAGGAAGCTCTCTCGAATACAAGACTGTGTGCTTGTTAATCTTCATGGTCAACTTGACTGGATTTAGATTGACATAGGAAACATACTTTGAGGTGTGTCCATGGGGGTGTTTCCATTTTTAGCTAAGGAGGAAAGGTCCATCAAAGTGGCTAGTGTCTCAGAAGAATGCAAAGGGAGAAAGGGGAGCACACAGGAGCACTGTGTTCATCTCTCTCTGCTTCCTGATTGGTTACAAGACGACCAGGCACCACCTCACCGTGCCTTGACTTCCTCGCCTCTACGAACTATCTCCTTAAACTGTGAGCCAAAGCAAACCCTTCCCTCTTTCCGCAAGTTGTGGATACTGTGTTACAGTTTCCTTTCAGGTTGAAACATTGCACCAAGCCTTGAAACTGACCAGATTCACTAGGCTCCTCCCTCTCAAGAATAAAGACTAAAAGGCTGTTGAGAGTCACTCTCAGACAAGCCAGCAAAGCCAACAGAGCGACCTAGAAGAGGGTCAGAGCAACCAAGTCACCTGGAAAGGACACTGTCCAACCTGCTGAGCTACCTGCAGGTATGTCATGTGCTCCAGACCCCCAGCTTTGTGAGCTGGTATCCATGCTAGGATGGGTTTAGGTGATCTGGCTGTCTTCAAGTCCTTTCTGCTCCTATAAGTAACCCTAATAAAACTCATCGGTTCACTGAGTTGGACATTGATGGCATCAGTACGTTATTCTGTTATAGGCTCCCTATTTGGGGTGAGTAGACTCGTGTATGTGGTGTCTCCCCCGGAAAAGTCTGTCACACAACATGCAACGAAAAGAACAGTAACAAATAAAGGCCAACTAAAAATTAAACGACAGCTCCAAGGCTGTGAAGGTATGCCTACATCCTGCCTAATCTGGATTTCATATTTTGGTGTCATAGCTAAGGAGTTTCATGGAACTGTACTAGGACCAGAATTTAGTGTTGGGACTGTAAATCCCAATACTAAACAGATGAACATGGAGTTTTCAAAAGCTAAAGAAACTACTGTTATTGGTCCCTGCTCTTAAGACCCCTGATTTAGAAAAAAGCCTTGTATAGAAGTATAAAGTAGTAAGGTATGGCAGAGTCACAGTGAGGCGTGGCACTGGGAGTCCTCACCCCCAATTTGGGGACAGTGTCAGACGTGTAGCTTCTTTCTCCCAACAACTCTGTGGCTTCCTGGTGGCCGGTGTGCTTAAGAGCTAGCACTGTGTTTGTTGTCACTCTGGGATACTCCCATAAAGTTCAAAGTGTCCTTCAGGTCAAAGGGCACCAGTGTTTAACTGGGGAACTAACGAAGAATCATACTGTCAGAATTACCAGCAATTGTCCGCAACATTTGCCATATGCTGACTCTGGCAATCCTGCGGCTATTTCCTGCAATAAATGAAAAGCCATGCCATTTCTGTGGAGAAGACACGGGGCCGTTTTCCCTAGCAGGCCTGACGTAAGCCTGAAATAGAGAAGTTTACGGCCAAAGCAGCTGCACGAGCAAACGAGTCAGGAAGGCAATGTGTGCAGAATTGTCTTCTTGAGGAAACAGCAGTGGCTAAGCCCCTTTCATTTCCCCTGTAGATAAGCAGATGTAAGGGTACAGGGTTGATTTGACTCAGTAGTCCTCGGCTGATGGACGCTCTCCTTGCTTCCCTGGCAAAAGGAAAATGGACCCCCCCCAAAAAAAAAATTCAGCCAGACGAAGCACCTTTATAACAGTGTTGTCTATTTGGAACACTCTGCAGATGTTTGGGGAAGCTATAAGCCATAGCTGCTTGCTTCAGCACCTGTGGGTACAGCCAGAGACATAACCACTCTAAGCAGCCTACACAGGGCTCTGTCTGCAATCACTGCTCAGACCTAAGAGGGGCACATCTCATGGTGGCTTAGCTGAGGGACTGCTGTGCCTGGTAGAAAAGGAACAATGCTATGATTGTTGTTAACATGAACCTTCGCTTGCACAGACTTTTGCTGTGATTGCTACAAACAGCCCCTTTCAGACTACACCAGCGAACCGTTCGGCTATCTTGGGTGAGCCTGTCGCGTGAGGATAGCCTCTCATAATGCCTTCTTTGGCGGTGAAACATTAGGCCTAACCGAAGGTTTACTTACAGTAGAATTAAACCGGGCCTCAAAATGAAGCCAGCAGCAGTCACAGAGTGAATAGCAAGCAAGTCAGGCCGTAGGCTTTACAAAGGAGTGAAACCAAGTGGCTGGCAGGCAGAGCCAAGCAAGGGGCAGCAGGCTCAGCTGCAGAAGAGACAAGGCTCCTCAACGGCTGCAGGTGGTAGCAGAAGCAGCAGTAGCAGCGAAAGGGGCTGTGAGTGATAGCACCTCCCCAGTGGCCATAACCATGGCAGCAGCCATAGCAACGAGAAGCGGCTACAGTTTGAGAGGAAGAGGGGACGGGAGTAGAAAGAATGGGAGTGGGAAGATCAAGACTGAAACGAAGCCAATAAGATAAAATAAGAGTGCAAGGGCTTAGAATAGTACAGAAATAGCAGAATTGTCAAAGAAATGCCCATTCCAACAAACACCGTTTGTTAGCATCAAGTATCTCCAGAGAATTTCAGTTATAAAATGAAGGAGTCCAAATCTGTCCAGTCTAATAAGCAATGCAGGGGAAAAGATGGAGCAGAGACTGAAGGAATGAATGGCTAACCAACAACCAGCCCAACCTGAGACCCATCCCATGGGCAAGCACCAACCCCTGACACTATTAATGATGCTCTGTTATGCTTGCAGACAGGAGCCTAATATAACTGTCTCTGAGAGTCTCCACCCAGCAGCTGACTCAAACAGATAGAGACACCCACAGCCGAACAGTGGATGGAGCTTGGGGACTCTTATAGAAGATTTTGGGAAAGGACTGAAGACCCCAAAGGGGATGGGAACTCCACAGGAAGACCAACAGTCTACTAAGCTGGACCCTTGGGGACTTCCTGAGACTGAGCCACCAACCGAAGAACAAACACAAGCTGGACCAAGGTCCCCACATATATGTAGCAGATGTGTAGCTTGGTCTTCATGTGGGTCCCGAACAACTGAGGGAAGGTGTGGCAATCAAATAGCTGTAGCCTGTCTATGTAATGTGTTCTTCTAGCTGGGCTGCCTTGTCTGGCCTGAGAGGGAGAGGAGATGTGCCTAGCCCTGCAGTCTTGATGCACCAGGGTGGGGGAATAGCAAGTGGAGACCCATCTTCTCAGAGGAGAAGGGAAAGGGGGGTGGGAGGAGGGACTGTGGGGGGGTGGGGAGCATTTGGGATATAAATTAATTAATTAATTAATTAAAATAAAATGAAGGAGTCTTCCTACTCATACACACACAGTCACACACACAAAAACTCACACACACTCACACACACACACGTGCACACACCCCTCAGAATGATTTTTATGCTTCGTTTTCAAAACTATTACAATAAAGACAGGAAAAATATTTTTAAAAAAATTTTAGAGTAACTATAAGAAACACATAAAGAAGTTTGTTAGGAAAGACTCTGTTACAAATAGTAAATTATAGGTTCTTGCCACAATTCACCTTTTGTAGTGATGCTTTTATTCTCTAAATAAATCATCTGTTTAAAAGAAAGAAAGAAAAAAAATCTGTACTCTCCCATTGACATGTAATCTATGACACATACAACTAATACTACCTAATTCTGAAAATCAAATTTTTGTGTAGACATTTTAAGAACTACTTATGGTATTGATGGGTGAGTTAAGAGTCAGCCAAATAAAGCCTTTCTCTTCGAATGTTTTTTGGTTAGGGTGTGTCAAAATAGCAAGAGAGACAAAACTACAACACTAAGTATGTATTTTTCACACACACACACACACTCACACACACACACATATCTGTGTGGTGACAGAAGCATGTTCTACGCCATGCATGTGGAAGTCAGAGGATAACTTTACAGAGAGAGTAGCTTCCTTCCTTTCTGTGGATTCCGAAGACCTAGACTCAAGCAATTTGTCACACTGCATCCGCCATCGGGACCAAATACAGAATAATGCATCGCTGCTTGCTAAATGCCTCAGCTCAACGGGCTTTCTTCACTTTTATAGAGTTCGCAGCTCAGCCCATGAAATGGAATGACCAGAAGGGCAAGTCATTCGTACAGTAACTAACAAGATCAAGACTAACCCCCACAAGCCTGCCCAACCTGATTTAAATAATTCCCCTCCTCTCAGACGGTTCCAGGTGTGACCGGTGAACATTTACTGCTACCCATCACATACAGTACATACTGGTTGGCATCCGAGACCAACCACTCTTGAACTAGGTAAGTTTCTTTGAGAAAGAAATGTATAGAAACGAGACGATTTAGGAAAGGTAAATTCAAAGAGGGATTTAGTGATGACGATGGAAACCATAATACTGGATGGCTCACAATACACTGTTTTAATGAGAGCTCTCAGCCATATGTTTGACCCAAGTGTAATTCACAAACGCAAGTGCCTCATACTATACATACGATCTAAGATGTGATTGTAGGCCCCATGGGTAAGTTAGCCATTTACACACTTGCAGGTAAATTGTTTTGTTAACTTATACAATGAGCTTCCGATCTAGCGTCTTCGCTACAGGTAACTGTATTACACAGCATGTGAATGTATCAAATTGGCCGCAGAAGCCAATGATCCCGATGAAGATGTTCGCACCAGCTACTTAGCATCCTCTACCCCGCCTCGGACAAATGACTTGCGTTCTTTTTAGTCACGTGGGGGAGGGGAGGCGGTCCCCGCAAAAGCCGGAGCAAAATTGGAATTCTCCACCCGCGTTCCATGTTCTGAACCGCTTAGACTATTTTTCTTTAAGAACGGGAATGTGATACATAAAGAAAGTGAGTATACTGGGGACAGAAGTTAGATACGGAGGTGAGAACAGGAGTAAACTTTTCAGAATACAAGGAAGCGATCGGGTTAGAAGTTATGGAGGACGAAAAGGCAGAACTACATCCATCTTAGGTATGGCGGCTGAGGTAGCAGGGAGAGTCATTTGTTCAGATATTTGGGCAAATGGATGTGAGTGCGTTCCTCTGTAGGGAGGAACCTGAGGCCCTGATGAGGCATCCAGGTAAAGATGCCTATGGTCAGTTAAATGCTCACATCAGGACCGTGTTGTGAGTGACTATCCTCCAAGCCAAGCACACAGCATCTTGGGGAGTTTGGGCGTGGCCCTGTGTAAGAATACCTCACCTGGGCTTGCTGGCTGTTTACTTTCCCTCATGGGGGTGTTGGGGAGGGTTAGAAGACCCTCACCTGAGTATCCAGACCCCCCTCTGACTCTGATATTCTGCATAGCCTCCGTGGCCTCTGAGAGAGGCTAGAGTATATGAGGGGTTTACGCTGGAGAGGGGAGCTCCATCTATTTCTGCCCTCACCCCTGTTGGGTAATGGCTTTCAGGTACGACCTTTGGGTGGTAAGAGCATGCACAGAACGGTAACGACCTTCTCCCCACCGATGCGCTGTAAGGAAGCCCGCCCGATAAGCTTATTAGCCCAGTGAGCTTTAGTGGGATTGTGGCTTGGTGTGTTCGGAACCTTAGGAGGAGGGGTAGACACTGCTTGACACGACCACTTTCAGAAATAGGGAGGTGACAGGCTGTTGGTTTTTTTTTTTTTATTTCCATAGTGCTAAATTTAAGAATTTAAGTGAGGCTTTGTTATCATAGGGGAGAGGAGGACAAGAGATTTGCTGGTGTCTAAATATCCTTAACAATCACATTTTGTATTTTATGACTGAGATGGATGCGCTAGCCCGCCTAGGCAAACTGGTATCCGGAGATTATGCACAGAACCAGCGCGGTTCTATGTATATAACACTGGAGACAGCTGAAGACAATTCCATACTGTCTGATGTTGTGTATTGAAGGAGGTTTGAATATCTGGAACATTTAGAAGTTCTTTCTTTCTTTCTTTCTTTCTTTCTTTCTTTCTTTCTTAAGATTTATTTATTTATTTATTTTTTGGTTTTTCGAAACAGGGTTTCTCTGTGTAGTCCTGGTTGTCCTGGAACTCACTCTGTAGACCAGGCTGGCCTCGAACTCAGAAATTCACCTGCCTCTGCCTCCCAAGTGCTGGGATTAAAGGCGTGCGCCACCACTGCCCGGCGATTTATTTTTTTAAATGTATTTGAGCACACTGTCCTCGCCACAACCAGAAGAGGGTGCCAGATGCAATTACAGATGGTTGTGAGCCACCATGTGGTTGCTGGGAATTGAACTCAGGACCTTTGGAAGAGTAGCCAGTGCTCTTAACCACTGAGCCATCTCTCCAGTCCCCAAAGTTCGTACTTTCGTCTGTCAGCTGATGCTATAATGAAATCTTGGGTTGATCTCATACATGAGCAAACTCGAATGGTGTGTATGGTGGAACATTTCTGTTGATCTACAGTGGGCACTGGGACTCGTCAATGTGGGGTTATAAAGAGTAATACAAATAGGGTAGCAGTCATCAAAATCATTGCTGCGAAGAATGTCACTGAGAGAATAAAGTGAGAAGACTGCAGAGAGTGGAATTCTGGGAAATACCAGTGTCCAAGATATAGAAAAAAAGAACATTAATGATGTTCAGACCTGCGGGATTGGACACATATAAAATTAGGTTGAGAACCATTTGCACTCTGTCCTTCACCTGAGACAGATATTTCAGAATGACATCAGACAGTTTTTTCTGTTATAGAATGCTTGCTCATTGTTAAGTAGATAAAAGTTCAGGGACCTAGTGGCAGCTGCCGGTTGCAGGGGGAGAGGTGCTATTTTTTTCCAGTGGTGCATCTACTGGAAAGTAGCCCATGCTTCAGGAATAATCTCTTATCCATGCTCATGCAAACAATCTTAAATCAAGTGACACACATGCCCATGTACACACACGCACAGACAAGCACTCATGCATGCACACACATGCCCATGTACACACACGCACAGACAAGCACACATGCATGCACACAGATGCCCATGTGCACACATGCACACAAATATGCACACTTGCACAAACAAGCACACATGCATGCACACACATGCACATGTGCACATACGCACACGATATGAAAGTTAGAAGGAACTTCTTGGGAAGGAGCTGAGGGAGGAGGAATGAGAGAATGAGGCAGTAAGGAGGATGGAAATTATTAAAACCTACTATACACATATGTGAAATGGACAAAATAAACTAATCAAAATAAAATATTTGCAAAGGGAATCAGGAGAACAGGTAGACTTCCCATTTTTCAATGTGAAGAGTGAACATCAAGAAAAAAAGAACCTCACTGATTATTATGTTTGGACGTCAACGAAGACTAAGAGAGTGATAACCAGTAGAGTCCTTATTTTCCGACATCAGTTAAAAGCATATGTTTTTACTCTCAGCTCTGGAGAGGCAGAGACAGGCAGATCTCTGTGGGTTTGAGGCCAGCCTGGTGTACATAGTGAGTTTCAGGCCAGCCAGAGCTACCCAGTGAGACCCTGTCTCAAAGAAAAGACAAAACAAAACAAAACAAAAATTCAAGTTGAATTCAATTTTACAAAAATGTCAAAGATGAAAGAAAATTATTTTCAGTAAGTTGTGCCAAAGTTATCTATAATAAACCCACAACGTTGTGTTAGAATTTGTGTTAGTGGTCCAGTTATTAGATCATTTCAGAAAATACAGCTCCCACTTAAGAGGTCATCTCAGGAACTTTGGAAAATTCCACCAGACCCCTCCCCTCCCAGAAGAGAAAGGGCGTAGGACACTTAGGCACCCCTCCCCTCTGGAAGGGAGAGGTTAATTGACCCCTCCCCTCCTGGAAGAGAAAGGGCGTAGGACACTTAGGCACCCCTCCCCTCTGGAAGGGAGAGGTTAATTGACCCCTCCCCTCCCGGAAGAGAAAGGTCATAGAACACTTAGGTACCCCTCCCCTCTGGAAGGGAGAGGTTAATTAACATTCCTCAGACCACAGGGTGTGGGGACCTGCAGGTGAGGAAGGCCCAGAGCGTGTAGACACATTCCACAGGATGGACCTCTGGCCACCCACAGACAAGGGAAGTCCCTGCCCCCTCATTCCCTAAAAACCAATCAGTTTAAAAGTCACACTGTTCTGCCAATCATATTGCGCTTAGTTGTTGTTTCTCTAGAAACTGTATAAAAGCTCACTGAATGAGCTGCGTGGGGCCACCGCCTCTCCTTCCGGTGCATGATGACCCCAACGCGTTGGAACAATAAATTCCTCTTGCTTTTTGCATCGATTCTCGGTTCTGCGTGATTCACTCAGGGGGTCCCCGGTACGCTAAGGCTCACCAGAGTCTTATACCACCTCAAAGAAAATAAGACCTACTCTGTTCTTTAGCCAAATATGAATGACCAAGACCCAGCGACATAAATTCAGGTTGCCCCCCAAACACCATCATCCAACACAGTAGCATTTTCATAAAGTTTTTATAATAAAGAAAAGAAACTCTTAAATCAAGGCATTTTACAAATGCATTTGTGCAGTGGTTCTCAGTCTTCTTAAGGCTGTGTCCGTTTAACACAGTTCCTCATGTGCTGACCCCCAACCATAAAATTATCCTTATTGCTACCTTATAACTATAATCTTGCTACTATTATGAACAGTAATGTAAATATCTGATGGTCTTAGGCCACCCCTGTGAAAGGATCCTTCCACTCAGAGGTTGAGAACATCAGGTTACAACAAAATTGGAAAGTCTCTGTCATGGATCTCAGGGACTGTCTGATATCGACCGCCTTTGGGTCATTGGAGTTAGGAATCTGATGGCACCTTTCCAAAAAGATCACAAGGATGTTAGGTCACACACAGAGACGACAGCAAATGGATACTTGGGGCAAAACATAATCAAGATAATTAAATTCTAGACTTGTAACATTCCAGTTTCCCATAATCAAGACATTCCAATCAGTCCGTTTTACAGAGTCTTTAACACAGATGCAGCTTCCTCCTCTTTCAACTTCAATCCACACAGGCTGGCTGTGCCCATCAGAACAATAACCTGAAATTATTTTTGCTTCCTGCTGATTTCACAACAGAGAAATGTCTTGGGTAAACATAGAGTAACCTGGATCATTGAAAAAGCTCATGTTAGCTGTTGCCTTACATCTATTTGGCACTTCTGATCTAATAAACCGGTTCCTTACTTGAGCCTCAATTACCTAGTACGTTCCAGGTATCAGCCTAGGAGGTGGGGGTGGGAGGGGAGCCGGGAGATAACAGAAAGAAAGCAAAATAAAAACATAAAAGGGAACTGTCAGTGAGGAAAAACAATTGGTAGAAGGGGGGGGGGGGGGGGGGGCAAGGAGGGGAGCAGGAGGAGTCTTGTAACAGATAAGAAAAATAAGGGACTACTCCGCAGTTAAATAAAGCCAAAGGCGATTTGTACAACTCCGCGGAAAGATTGTCATTTAGGTCCCCAGGCCGAGGAGGTAGGAGCAAGACGCTGATTTCTGTTATAGATCGGGACTGGGAGTGGGGCTCAAGGACGCAGAAGTGAGAGACAAGACAAATTCATTATCTTAAAAAAAAGCAAATATTTATAGCAGAAGCGAATGAAACACAAACACACGAAGGGAGGATACCGGATCACCCGCAGGTTACCAGCCAGCTAAAAGCAATCAGGACGCGCCTGCGCAGACGTGTGGGCCACCTGCGTGGACGGCGGGGGCGGGGCCCGCACTGCCGGGCGGGAGCGTGTCCCGGCTTCTCGCTCAGCCCCGCCCCTCCCAGCGACTCGCCTCCGGATTGGCCCGGGCGGGGGCGGGGCCCGGAGCCCGGAAGTGCGGCTGACGTGTCCGGGCCGCGCTCGGAATTGTGGGCGACTCGGCTAATGGCGTCGGCGAGTCTGGGCACCCGGGGCGGGCATCGCTGAAGCTTGTGGCCAGCTCGGCTGGTGACGCCCGCCGTGGCCGGGCCCCGCGGTAGCTGGTGGGACCTGCCCGCCTGGTGGACTCCTGGGTCGGCGCCGGTGGAGCCTGGTGGGGCTGCACGGCTGCGGGCAGGTCTCGGCGAGCAGCCGGCGGCGGTGCGGGGCGGCCGCGGGGGAGCTCGGGCACGCCTCGGGGGACGCAGCCCAGCTCCGGCCGTGTGCCCGCCGAGCCCTGGGCTCCGGCTGCGGAAGGCTGAGTTGCCGCCGGCTCGCCGCCGGCCGTGCAAGCAGCTGACAGTGCCTGCTTGGTAGTGCCGGTCCCAGATCGGCGGGGACCTGGGGGGACCATGTCCTGCACCAACAGCCCCGAGGCTGTGAAGAAACTGCTGGAGAATATGCAGAGCGACCTGCGGGCCTTGTCACTGGAATGCAAGAAGAAGTTCCCACCTGTCAAGGAGGTATGCCTCAGACGACGTCAGGGGGGATCGGGGGAACGTCGCGAGCGCTCCCTGGTCCTGATGGACCGGCTCCTCGATTCCCCAACCCTATACTAATTTTCATTCCGCCGATCTTTAAGTCGGTGATTGTTCCACAAAGGCTGTTTGTAGAGTTCCTTGGAGGGTTCCGAGGAGATTTGATTTCTTCCCTTCTCTTGTCATGTTTATTTCGGAATGAAGTTCCTTGAGTGAGCCGATTTAGTGACTCGGAGTCAGGTAGTATTGCTCCTAAAAATGAATATCCACCTCTGTAGTGGAATCTGTACTCCACACATACGTGTGCGTAATGTATGGATATCACTCGCTTGGAAACATTTCCTTCCTGCCTGTGCTTTTTCAGCCTAACTCTCAGTCTCATCGTCGCGATAAAACTAGAGCACCTAAATTACAGGAACTGGTCAAGGCCTATGATAACTATCTTAAACCCTCTCCAAACAGTATTCTAGTAGGATGTTTCGCAAAACGAATGCACCTGAGTATAGCCGCTTGGGTACATACGTTTGTTTTTTTCAGCTGTAAAATGGGTTAAAATGTGGTACCAGTATAGGAGGCTAGGTGTGGTGACCAAACTTTTAGCCTCAGTACTCAGATGCAAGCGGATGTCAGAGAGTTAGTGGACACCAGGACAACCAGGGCTATATAAAGAGACCTTGTTTCAAAAACCGATAATGATGATAATGGTGGTGGTGGTGGTGGTGGTGGTGGCAGTGGCTCACAGGAAAAGTATCAGGAATCTGGATATATGCTAATAAAAATTTCCAGATACTGAGTTGAACATTTTATTTTAATCACTAATATCTGACTTTTTTTCCTCTTAAGATTTCATGTTTTGTTGAAATATTTTAAAAACTACTCTTTAGCGTTTTAAAAATAATGTAGTTAAGGGGGCAGGCTCGGCAGTTAAGAGCACTTGTTGCTTTTCCAGAAGTCACTTGTTCAATTCCAAGTACCTACATGGTGGGTCAAAACCTTGTATAATAACAGTTTCAAAAGATCAGGCCCCCTTTTTCTAGCCTCTGAAGACACCAGGCACACATGTGGTGTACAGGCATACATACAAGCAAAACACCCATACAAATAAAAGTGAATAAATCTATATATTTTTTTAAAATAATGTAGTTCAAAGATATGTAAAAACAGTTATTTAATTTTATTTCCTAGTTAATATAGTTTAGTATACTTGCAATTTAACATACTATTTGCTATTAAAAGTTACAAGGTGAGTTCATAGTTTTCCACTTACAACTATTTTTAGGCTTACTGTAAAAAGTTTTCTATTCAGAACTCGACTAGTGAAGTTTAGAATGTAGACGTCTCCGGAATCTTGAAGTTTTCTGTGAGCACCTTGCTTCCACCTGTTTCCAGCGAACTCCAGTTTCCTTAATGAGCATCTATCCAGGATACAGTCCATAGGTATCACTTTGAGGAAGATACTACGTTTTGTTTCAGAGAACTACTAATTTGCTTTGGCATTGTTTTTCTTTGTTGTCTATTATCTGTCTGTTGAAAGTTATAGCAGATAATTTTAAAGACTTAAGAGTGTTTTACCGGGTACGGTAGGTCACACCTGTAATTCAAGCTCCCAGAATGATGAGGCAACAGGGCGGATATGAGTTTGAAGCCAGCCTAGGGCTACAGAGTGGGCTCCTGTTGGAATAGCCCCACTTCTGCACATAAGTGCTTGTTTCTCTCTCTCTCTCTCTCTCTCTCTCTCACACACACACACACACACACACTACAAAGACAGAGAGGTAATTTTTACTGTAAAAAGTCATTCAGAAAACATCAAATCCTACTGTAGTTTCAGCAATAATTTATAGACCTGTTCCCAGTCCCAGTAAATCACATGAAGAGCCGTGGCTCCTCTGTGCTTTAACCTTAGAATTTAATAATTACCTCCTGTGGTATTTTTATTGGGAAAAAACACTCTTCCAACAAATAACTTACAAAGTTCTAGAACTCACTCCATTCCTAATCCAGGAACTCTCACTAAAGCGCCTTAGTTTCTACTAGGTCCCTGCCCAGATAGCTACTTAGTAATTGCTTCCAGTCTTTGCAGTGATGTTTCTAATCCATGCTCTTGTATATGGTGCATGTTCCATAAGGATTTGCTGAATGAATGAGTCTTACTGGGGCTGGACAGATGGCCCAGTGGTTAAGAGCACTGCCCTGGGTTGATTCCCAGCGCCCATATGGTGCTCTAAACTCTGTAACTCGAATCATAGAGGACCGGATGCCTTTGTCTGGCCTTCACTGGCACCAGGCACATGAGATCCACATACAGGCAGACCCACACTGTCACACCTGGTGATAAGCACCTTCACTACAGAGCCATCCTGCAGACCCCGGGTCTCTTTCTTGATATCACAGACTCAGTAAGCATAGATAGCAAGTAGTGGTTCCAGGCAGTGTACTTTCAAGCTTTCTGTTATTATTTGGCACCTTGGCAGAGTTTTCGCCTAAATCAGATGTTCCCCATGACAGAGCTTTGGTTCTATGTTAATTGGTGGCTGCTGAAGACCTGGTGACAGAATGCCTTCTATTGCCACAGCAGGGTTCTCTTTCTCTGTTGGTTCTTTTCTTAGGGATCTGAGGCTAAGGTTCTGGGCTCTGTGTGTGGATTCAGACCTCATTTTCAGGACAGTGAAGAGTAAAGGCTGGATAATCTAGCTGTGCTTAGTTGAAAGCTGTTTTAGTGTAGAAGTTTATAATGTAGTACTGTTACTTCCCCCTTGATGGGTGGTCGTTCGCTCATGAGTACAGTAGAATAAATTCTTGTTTTACATATTGAAATCATAAGAATAGAGACAAATACATAAGTATTTGCATCGTATCGACTACTTCATGGCACTGTGCTTTGATGATATAGAAATAAAAGACACTGTCTATGACTTCAGATCATCTTGACTCTGTTTCTCTCTGTTCTCCAAGGTGGCTTACTTCTAACAAGTGCAAAGCAGGTTTGTACTGTCAGTCTAGGCCAGCTGATTAACCTCTTAAGAGTAAAACATGGCAGAAAAACTTAACAAAAATAGAAACTACCTTTATTTAAATGAGGTTAACGTGACGGAATAAAATATAACCTTTACAACAGTGTAGGAAACTTTGCATCTTTTACCATACTACTTTAAATATTTTATAGCTAGGCACACCTAGAACCTACCGAATAGAAGGCTGAGGCAAAAGGATCTCAAGTTCCATACCAGACTGAGCTGCATGAAAAGACTCTATCTCAGAAGAGAAAGAAGCCAGGCGTGGTACCACCCACAGCACTTGGGAGGCAGAGTAGTCAGGTCTCTGAGTTTGAGGCCAGCATGATTTACATATCAAGACACTGTCTCAAAGAAGAAGAGAATGAACTAGATCAGTACTTCATTTTACACATGAGGAGGTTCAGAGGGGTCAGTAAGATGGTAAAGCTAGAACATGGAGGGACTGGATGTGACTCCCTGTGTACGCGGCTGTAAGTCTCCTCTTCCTCCCGTAACAGCATCCTGCAGATGTCCCCCTGTTACCTTTGTCTGGTTACATCAGTACTTAGGGCTGTTGACTGTTCCTTCCCCCTTGAAGCTTTCTCATTTTGAGTTTTGTAGCACACTGTGTCTCCTCTCTCAGGGGTCGTGTTGTTTATGTGTGAGCGTGTCCCAGTTTGTCTCCAGTGCTTTCCTCATACTCTTCCCTGCACGCTGCTGCTCCCCTTGCTTTTGGTCTTAGCATGATGCCAGTGGTTATCTGTGTCCTCCACCCTGGTTTCCATCAGCCTGTGTAACACCTACCAGAATATCTCCCACATAGTTCAGATAGACTTCTTGTCATTAAACCGCCCTCTGCGAACAGCCCTACCTTTGCCTTGTATGGCTGTCTTTGCTTTCCTGCTGCTTCCTGTCCTTACTAGCTTTCTTTTTCTTCCCAGTTTTCTCATGTACTACCCTACACCGGATTTTAACATTATGCCTGACTTTTGATGTGTATCAAGTAAATTAAATTAGCACTCTTGGCTGCTACCATGCGATTATTAAATTCCTTAGGAAAGCACTCATACCTGCTTGATCCCTGACCTCTCTGGTGTCTTCATCCTCACACACTTTATTTAGGCAGCAATCACATGTCAGTCTTCAACATGTCCCTGCTTCCACCTTCCATGCCTCGGATCCTCAAGTTCCCTTTACTAGTTTACCATTGGCTCCCTCCTCCCCAAAATTAGAATCCTGTCTTGTAGTAACTCCACTCTGAGTTCTTCCCAGCCCGTTCATCATGAAGTGAGTCCAGGTGCTTTTACTCCCCCTTTGTCCATCCCTCCTTCCCTCCCTCCATCCGTCCATCCATCCATCCATCCCTCCCTCAATCCATCCATCCATCCATCCATCCATCCATCCATCCATCCATCCGTGAGATAATCTGTGAACACTTAAACCATGTGCCAACTGCATGCTGGCTGCTGAGTAAAAGCTCCTGCCCAGGCTCCCATGCTTGTCTGTCTAGTGTGCTCTCCTCTGCTAAAACCAAACCAACCCAACCCAACTGAAAAAAAAACCTTTCTCTTAAGCTGACTGTGTAAGCTGTTTTCTTTAACTCCTCTTACATTTTACCTTCTGTGTTGTACTTTTAAGTTTTTCCTGCTCTTTTGTAAGTAAGTCCTAAAGGATGGCTATTGCACCTCATCTATCTTCCTAGCCACTGTAGCATAGAACTGTATACCCGAGACTTGTGAACTAGATCCTTTATTGAAGTTTAAAGTTTAAAGAGAAGGCTAGGAGAGAGAAAGGCATAAAGTATGGATATTAGCCATATATGTGCACCCTGCATGCCAGTCTTCCATTTTAGTTACTAAAGAAAGTTTATTTCTTGGAAACCATGAGTTTGGAATAAAATGTCATATGTGATCATTGAAACTATGATTGTAGGATAATTGAGTGTTACAGAATATTTCATTGGTTTCACGTGTAATTGTTTTCTGAGCATATTGTCCTTTGAGGGGTATTCTGTATCATTCTAGCACTCTCAAGTGTGTATTTGACTTTAGAGCTTCGCATTTACCTGACATGTAAAAAGTCTTCCTGGCAATCCCCATACTTCCTTTGTGTCTCACGAACACATTATATTATCTAAGTTGAAAGTAAGTTAAATTTCACATTTTTTCTTTAATCTCCATTTCACTGCTGTGCTCCATGAATAATTAGGAATTTTGAAAAATTTGTTTTAACTTTAGATTATTTTTCTCATGAGATGCAAAAGATCTATTTGTTAAAAGCAGAAGCATGAGTTTTTATGAAAGGAAGCAACATTTAAAACCAGTTGTTCATTTTTGTTTTTAAAATAGTCTCATGTACCCCAGGCTAGCCTCAAACTTACTATGTAGGTGAAGCTGGTCTTGAACTCCTGAACCTCCTGCTTCCCTCATCCACCTGTTGGGATGCTAGACATGTGCCTCCATTCCTAATTTATAAACATTAAAGGAAAGTAATATGTAGTAGTTCTAGTAATGGGTATGTCCATTCCTTCTTTAGCATACATTATTTTCCTGCCTTCATTGGTAATCTACATTCTTCACCCAGAACCCTCTAGATCTAGATGAACTAATTTAACTCTATCTACTGAGTGCTTTGTTGGCTTACTCTAGTCTGGATACTCTCCACCTTGGGGCTGGAGAGGTGACTCATTGGTTAAGAGTACTTGTTGCTCCTATAGAGAACTCAGATTTGGTTTCCAGCACCCACATGGGAGTTCCCACCCACGCATAAGTCCAGTTCCAGAGGATCCAGCACCCTCTGCTGTAGGTATTGAGCATGCACACGGTGCATATATATACATGCAGGCAAGACACTCATCATAGTTAAAGAGAAATTCCACCCCTCTCCTCCTTCACATCATAAAGCATACTCCTCGTTAAAAATAAATAAATAAGGCTTCCAGGTTACAGTCTACGGAAAGACTCGGCTCTCTCTCTAGTTAGTGTGTAGGAGTGCTGGGGTGTTGAGTAAGTGCAGCTATTTTGTTGCCAAGATTGAAGGCAGCTTGAGGATGAACCTATCGTGTTCCTCTATCATAGATCAGAACCGAGACGAGAGTGACAGAGAAATAAACCATAGATCTGATTTGTGAATCTGTGGTCAGAGTTCTTGGGATTTTTTCTTTTCGTGGGGCACCTCTCTTTTAAGTGAGTTTGGATTTTCATACCATGCTAACTTCTCATTTAGAAACCTTATTATGTCGCTGCTTATTTAAAAGGAGGTGTGACAAGCTCTAATACTGTAAGGGCTTATGATGAACGGGTGGCGCGTTTCCAGAGAAAGGTCTGGACAGTACTGAAGGGGAAGAGCCTTTAGTGATGTGTGAGTTGGATGTGGATAGCTGTCCCGTAGAAAGTGTGTCGCTGATGACGCTAAACCCGTGCACACATGGAAAGAATTACACTGCAGCTCTGAAGGGTCCCTGTATTGTTGGCAGTGCACGACCTCAGCGGAGCATTGCACATGTGAGATTTGGGCTTCGCATTTGTGACTGTGTAAATGTTGTAATTTTAAGAAGTATAGAGTTTCTTCTCTGTTTCCTGTTCTTTGTTTTGTTTGCTTGCTTCCCTACTTTAGTGCTTCCTGCAGAATAGGAAGTACTCTGTGACTAAATCACACCTCCAACCCAAAGAGGGTGTTCTTTGCTGTGTCTATATACACTTAGTTTGTCAGGGATGCAGCAGTTCTAGTGAATTTTTCCTTTTAGAAGATTTCCCTACACTGCTTTGTTTTTTTGTTTTTTGGTTTTTGGTTTTTCAAGACAGGGTTTCTCTGTGTAGCCCTGGCTGTCCTGGAACTCACTCTGTAGACCAGGCTGGCCTTGAACTCAGAAATCTGCCTGCCTCTGCCTCCCAAGTGCTGGATCAAAGGCGTGCACCACCACCGCCCGGCGCACTGCTTAGTTTTGAGAAGCACTTCATTTGTCTGTTTGCTCATTCGTTTGTTTGCAGTGTTATGTATTGAACCCAAGAACATGGATGCGAGGCAGTACACTGCCAGCCACCTACACCCCCGCCCACTATTCGGAGATACGCTAATAAGGTGGATGCGAGCGGCCCATTGACAGTGAAGGCATTGAATATGGAGGACATGATAGAGAAAGAAATTAAATTTGAACTGAAGTGTGGAAGTAAGAGGAAAAACTCCAAGATGTCGTAATGAAACAGACTTTGTGATTATGATCTATGTTTGTGGATGAAGAAGCTCACATGCATGGTCAGAGGCCAGATGGGTAATGCTACTGTTCAGAAATAAGCGAGGATTTGAGCAAGATGAAACACGGTTTACTGGCTAAGGAGGTGGCTGTTCAGAGTAGAGGAAGATGGCGGCTTATTTATTTATTGTCTTGAGCTTAAGTATAAACACTTAAGTTGATTAAGTCCTGCTGTTTAGGATATGGGTCAAGAACAGAGATATAATTTAGGGTTCTTAAGCATTTTGAGAATAATTAAAATCATAAAATTATTGGGATTGGTCAGGAAGAGTTTTTGGAGTCAGAATGATGTCAAGGCTCTTCTGGGTAGTTCTGGGAAGGAATCGGAGAAGTCCAGTGACTGAGAGAGACTCATGTCAAGCACAAGGAATGCAGCAGAGTGTGGAAGACTTCCTCTCTCTCCCATCTCTCAGTGCCCTCAGAAACATACCCGCATCATCCATTCAGTGCCCTCAGAAACATACCCGCATCATCCATTCAGTGCCCTCAGAAACATACCCGCATCATCCATTCAGGGCTTCCGAACTGGCAGCTTTTCCCTGACTCTTAGTGAACTCAGGAGAAAAATTAACTCTGTTTACAGTTGATTTATACAGTGAGTGATATAGGAAAAACTTTAAAGTTTTATTAAAATTATAAAAGATGTGTTTACTTTTATATGTGTGGGTGTTTTGCCTACATGTTTGTCTGTGCACCATGTGTATGTATTTCCATGGAGACCAGAAGAGGCTGTTAAATCCCCTGAAGCTGAAGTTACGGGTTTTGGTGAACCCAGGTCCTCTGCAAGAGTAGCCAGTGCTCTTAACTGCTGAGTTGAGCTGTTTCAGCAGTCCTAGTTTTTGTTGTTTTGTTTTGTGCTGGTGTTTCTCTTACAGCCTAACCTGGCTCAGCAGGGTGTCCATCCTGCCTCCTTCTTCCTGCTTAGGGAGAGTAAGATTAGCCTCCATACCCAGTTCACACCTCTAAGCCTTTGTGCACAGATACTTGGTTCTTAAATGCTTTAACCTCCCCTCTATCCCACCACCCACCAGAGGGAGTGGGAAAGATAAGCTATGGGGGAAGTGGACCTGTTTAGAAAGGTTCTTTGGAGCAACTCCCATCTGTGTTGTCTGGAAATCAGCAGTTCAGTTCACAGGTCAGCAGCAGCAGCTCTATCCATTTGCAGACACGTCACAGATACATCAGCAGTCCAGTTCTGTAGAGTCAGGTTAGCAACAGTGGTGACACGACACAGCAGAGACAGCCAGGCCTCAGCCTCGGTTCAAGTCAGCAGCAGGGACCAGGAGGGACACCAGAAGTTCTTGGCTGTGCCTCTGTCAGGGAAGTGAAGATCAGCGAAGACGTGAGACCCACAAGCATTGCACAGCTAGCTGTACCAGCAAGCCAAGCTCTGTCTCTGTCGCTCCGTGGAGTCCTATTTATACCCTCCAAATATGTGTCCTCTACGTGTCCTGCTTCAGCACAGTTCTTGCCTCTGCACTGTATCCAGTCAGCCCAGTTCATGGAAGAACTACAGTACACCGAAGTTTTTTGGTGCCCTTCTCTCTATGGCTTCCTGACAAAAGTAACTTAACCACACAGTGCAAGGGAAACTAATACATGTGTGTTGTTAGCATAGAATCCTTCATCACGTGTCCTTTCACGTGCTTGCTTTAGCAGAACATCTTCTCTCCTGTGTCTGCTTCAGCATAATTGTTCCTTCACAAGTCTGCCTGAGCCTTTCACACCTGTGCCTACTTTAACGAACCGTTCCTTCATGTGTTTGTCCCAGCAAAACACCATCCAACCAACTTTCCAAAGATCCCTTAAATTTCTACTTCACTAGGCTATGTAGGCTATGCTAGCATTACTATGGCATGAATAAGACTACAGTTGGGGTTGGGGGACTTTGATATATGTATTTTAAAAATAAACGTGTTTAGTAAAATTTTCTAGCAACACAAGTTATAAACAATGGGGAATGATGCGGTAGGTCCTAACGTCTAAGGCAGCAAATAGTCTGCGGTGATTGCTTACATTTAGAGATAACGTGACTCTCCCTTTGCCTGTGTGTGCATGTGTGTGTGCATGTGCACTTGTGACTTGCCATTAGACTGCAGCACCCACATTGGGTGGCTCACAAGACTTAGAACTCCAGTTCCCTGACCCAGGGCTCCCTCTGGCCTCTATGATTCCCCACAAACACCTACAGATAAATAAAATAAACCTTTAAAATACAGAAAAGAAAACATAGAATTGGCTCGTTAGTTTGTGACAGTAATCTCACTTGATTTTGAGGCTTTGCAGTGAACAGTAGAGAGAGGGGAGGTGTGTGCAAAGAGAAGGGTCTTGTTCTTCTCATTGGGCTTCTGTGTGTTGTTGTGTTTTCTGAATATATAATTCTGTGCAGTGTTGAGGCATTCCAGGTGTGCCTTGAAGCACAGGATGCATCAGGCAAAGTGCAGTTTGCATGTGAGTAACCCAGATGACGGGCTTCTGTTGTGTTGTGTGTGTGCCACTACTGGGTCTCTCGTGTTTGCAAAATAAACATGGTAGTGACGCTGTGCTTTTAATTTTGTGTTTTTTTCTCACACATAATTCCTGTTTATAGTAAGTTTTATTCTCTATTTTTGTTCCTACAGGCTGCTGAATCGGGAATAATAAAAGTTAAAACAATAGCTGCAAGAAACACTGAAATTTTGGCAGGTAATTTTTTTTGCATATGAATTCAATTAGTAGTGAAGATTTTGCTAGTAGTTAAATAGACTCTTAAAGCCATCAGTTTTTTTGAGCATCTACTTCCTGCAGCCGAGTATGTTATTTACGATATAGAACATGTGACTGTCCCTAAATTGTGCACTGATTGTATTTCCCAGAGGTGAAAGCTATAAAATTCCTTGAAATGAGAGCCCTTAAAGCAACCAGTTCCTTCCAGTCAAGGATTTTCTTACTCATCTTTGCTTTCTCCTCCTCCACTACTACTAAGCTGACACACTTTACCCATGGAGAGTATTCACTTGACTGTCTTCACTGTGTTGATTGACAAGCTCGTTGTTAGCACGTCTTTCGTGTCACATGGACAGTTTGTGAAGTGATACTGGACGTGTACGTACACTGACATACAGTTTGAGTTCTGGATCCAGGGCCACAGTCATGAGATGGAAAAACAAGAAAACAAAGGGGTTTGTTTGCTTTGTGTGTGCGAACCTTTGTTGGACTGGGTTTTCAGGAGGGATTGCCAAGGGCTCTCTCTGACTGGCTCTTCTTCTCCATCTTGTCTTTTGTTTGTCTTCTTTGGTCCCTTCTGTGCTTGCACAGTAATGAGCATGGGTGAGCTGGGAGTTGGAAGTCTTAGAGAACAGTGTATTGTCTGTCTTCTTGGGTCAGCAGATTAAGGTACCTGCTTAAGCAGCAGGATCAGACTGAATCCGGGGTGTTTGCAGTGTGCTGCCACGGTGTTTCAGGGCTCCACGCTAGTTCCCCTCCAAGTGCTTCATGCTCAACCTCAGCTTCTGCCCTCAGACCTGCTGTATGTCAGCTCCATCAGTCTTCCAGGCCAGCAGTGCTGGAGAAAGGCAGGCTTGGCGGCACAGCTTAAATAGTACAGTCTGCAACTAAAACTTAACTTAAAAAATTAGGAGTTTCTAATTTAGAGATGCCATCCCATTACAGCAAGAGTGGATCTTCCTTAGGCTTTTCTGCTTGACTGGAAATTGGCCAATAGGTTAATTTTCCTGAGTCGTAACTTTCTCCCATAGCTTCTTCCTTGTTATTTAACGGTTTATCAAGCACACGATACTTTTATGGCACTTCGCAGCAGGGAGTGATGCTCTCTCTGTGTGTGGAGGAGGGAAAAAGCAAAGGTGTGTGTTTGGGACTGAAACAGCGGACAGGGAGGTTTTGGGAGGTGCATGTTGGGTGAACCGGCTGCTCATCCTCTGTGAGGAAGTGCATGGTTAAAGGTAACACTGGCATCAGAGCATCATTGTAAAGTGCTTACCTTTGCTGGGAGTATAGTAACACATCCTTAATTATTCTTCAGGAATACTTCTCATTGTTCCTGTAGTTGATAAAAGAATCGCTATGTATTCTGATCTTGTGTCCAGAGTGAGATTTCTAGTTAATTAAGCTTATGGAAGAACATGAGGTTTTAGAGTCATTGAGATGTCTGAGTGGCTGATGGTGCTTGCCCCAAGCTGAGGACTTCCCTTTGATGTTTGAGACCCACAGGATGAGAGGAAAGAACGGACGATTGCAGGTTGTTTTCTGACTTCCACATGTGTGCTGTGGCACAGGCACACCCCTCTGCACACAAAATTATAAATAAATAAATAAAATTTAAAAAAAAATAAATAAAATAAAATAAATAAATAAAAGTTGTTAAGGAATAAGACATTTTAATATGTAGCTGCATTGATGTCATTGTAATATAGGTAGCCATATTTCACATCACGGATCTTTACACTTTAAGCTACATATTTTCTAAGGCCATTTATTTAAGGAGATAAATCAGCATTTAAACTTGTCCTAGCATGTTTGTTTATTTATTATTTTTATTTTATTTATTTAATGTATGAATGCTCTGCTGCATTTACATCTGCAGGCCTGAAGACGGCATCGGATCCCCTTACAGATGGTTGTGAGCCACCATGTGGTTGCTGGGAATTGAACTCAGGACTTCTGGAAGAGCAGCCAGTGTTCTTAACAGCTGAGGCCTCTCTCCAGCCTTACCCTAGCATTTTTTAGTGATGTATTTATAGTAGTTGATACCTACATATATAGACTTCATTGATATCTTATCGTTTTGAAAATCAAAGGCTCTTACAAAGCTTTAAATTGGTAAATATGTAGTTTCTAAATTACCTAGTTAGTTCAGAGTACAGTTAATACTGAGAAAGATTTTAATATTTTAATTCCCTGAGAAGTTTTTATTTTTTATTTTTTTATAAACCGTGAGATTACAGGATACTAATTTGGTCCTGTAACAATTATCAAAGTTCCCAAACAATTGCGGACACTCGAGTAAGCCAGGATGTGAATTCTTAGATGTCTCTGTGTGATCAGAACCCACGGAGAGTTGCGGTGAGAGTCAGAGCCTTTGACGGGGCTCTTCAAACCTGCTTTAGTGATGGCAAGCACCACTTATAGTCAGCTGTGGACTCTCAGCTTCCAGGATCAGTCTCTGCCCTACGCCCCACTCCTTTCTCAGCACCCCGACTTACGTCTGCTTCTCTTCGTTCTCTCTGCTGTCATGAAGGCTGACATGAGTGGAAAGGCTGTGTCAGGTAACCAGCCTGACCAGAGCACACACCCCTACCTCCGCCTTCTGTACCACACCGAGAGTCAGAGATGACAACATAAAGATTTCCAGTTACAAAGCCAAATGCCTTAGTCTCACGCTTGACTGCTCTGTTACAACTGATTTATTATCCTAGATTACAAGCTACTAAAATCCGAGAAGGCACGTGTAACATAAAAGTTATATTCTGCTTTTTAATGTATATTTTTAGTAGGGAAATCTATCAAGTTGTAAATCTTTAAAAGTTCTATATCTAACTCTTAGCCCAAACCCTAGCGGTTACATTTACCATGGCTGCTTTCAACTAGTGTCAGTACGCATGTACAAGCTTAGTCATTATCTGTGTCTGTGTTAGCTTCCAATAGTTCTCCTTATCTTTTTCTGTCTCTAAGTAGCTATGAGCAAATATACTTCAGATTTTTTTTCCTGATATAAAAACCAATTTGCCTGTTTGTTTTTGTATAGTTTTATCAATATATGTACTTGTGATATCTTAAAATATTTTTATTTTTTAATTTTATGTGTATGGGTATTTTACCTGCATCTCTGTATATGTACCATGTGTGTGCCTGATGCCCAGGAAGGCCCAGGAGTAGACATTGGCTCTCCTGACACTAGAGTTCCAGGCAGTTGTGAGCCTCCGTTTGGGTACTGGCAACTGAAATAGTCCTAACTGCTGAGCCATCTCTTGAGTTGTGTACGTGTGTACCACCTGTAGGATACATGCCACATAGTCCTTGGAAGTAGAGCATTGCATGAGAATCGCAGGAGAAAGACAGATAGATGGCTGTGGTGCTTCATCTGCGGCCTCTGCTTCCTGTGCTCCTCCATCCCGTTTACTCTCCTGCTCCCTCACGGATGTCTTCCTCGCCAGAAACTTCCCTTCTAAACTGGCATGCTTTCTAAAACTAGAGCCAGCATTTTGTTCTTTGCTCTGTTGCCATTATTTATCGTATTATCGGTGAGCACGGAGCCCTTCCTCAGTGTAAGCTCAGATTATATCACAGAGCCAGCCTAATGTTATCTGGGTATACACTTGGAGTACTGTCTGATCATAAAGTCTGAGAAACGACACAGGCACTCTCTGGCCCTGTTGTCTCCCAGAAGTCATGGTTGTGTCAGACATCTTGTGAAGACCAACTTTGTCAGGATAGGTTCATGTGTCACTAGTCTAACTGATATGTCACGATTAAGTATAGCTGGAAGAAACGCAGAGCTGTTGGCAGCCAGGCGTGGGGGGATTCAGGGGCCAGGACCTGACGTCCAGCACTGCTCGGAAGAGCAGGAAGAGAATAAAGCATGTGCTGTCCTTTGGATTCCAGAAGGACTTAGTCACCATGGGAAGGAGGGAGCTGGAAGGCAGGCTGGCACACATCTTACTCTGCTGAGACTGCTCACACTTCCTGCATCTGGGGGTTCTGGTGGAATATTTAGGGTCTTGTTTTAAGAATAAGATCATGCCGTGTGCAGATAGGGATATTTTGACTTCTTTCTTTTCTCTTTCCTTCCTTCCTTCCTTCCTTCCTTCCTTCCTTCCTTCCTTCCTTCCTTCTTTTTCTTCCTTTCTTTTCTTTCTTTCTTTTATTTATTTGTTTTTTTGAGACAGGGTTTCTCTGTGTAGCCCTGGCTGTCCTGGAACTCACTCTGTAGACCAGGCTGGCCTTGAACTCAGAAATCCACCTGTTTCTGCCTCCCAAGTGCTAGGATTAAAGGCGTGTGCCACCACTGCCTGGCATCCCTTTTATTTCTTTCTCTTGGTTTATTGCTCTAAGATTTTGGGAACTGTATTGATTGGATAGGAATGGGATGGAAAGAGTGGGCATCCTGGCCTGCCTCCTTATTTAAAGGAATTGTTCTCACCCTTCCCTGTAAGCACAGTGTCATGTGTAAGATTGCCATCAACGGACGGCCTCGCTTGTGTTGAAACATGTCCTGCTCTTCACTTATTACCATGAAGGGATGTTCAACTGTCAAGGACTGTCTGTATCTATTGAGATAACCACGTGATTCTTGTCCTTACACCTACTTATGTGTTCTATTAAACTTGCTGATTGTACATGTTGAACCATCTTTGTATCTTGAATGACGTGTATTTGATTATGGTGTATGTTCTTAACACTTTCTCAAATTTGGTTTGGATTTTATTGAGAACTTTGGCTTCTCTGTTCACCAGAGAAATCAGACAAGAGTGTTTGAACTTATGTTTTTATTAAGTTCTTATCTGGTTTTATATCAGAATAATGCTAGTGTTACAGAATAAGTTTGGTAGTGTTCTTCTCTTTTCTACTTTCTGAGCTAGCATGCAGGACACGTTGGTAAAGGTTTGATAGAACATGGCCCTGACCCTGTCCAGTCTTAGGCCTTCCTTCTTCAAGACTCTTTATTACTGCCTCAATTTTGTTATCTTCTGTAAATTCACTTAAGTTGTCTATAGTCTCTTGAATTAATTTCATAAGTCATATTTCTACGCATTTATCCATTTCTTGAATATTTTCTAGTTTATTGGAAGATGTATTTTCAAAATATTCTTTTTGTTTTGTTTTGTTTTTGAGACAGGGTTTCTCTGTGTAGCCCTGGCTGTCCTGGAACTCACTCTGTAGACCAGGCTGGCCTCGAATTCAGAAATCTGCCTGTCTTTGCCTCCCAAGTGCTGGGATTAAAGGCGTGCGCCACCACTGCCTGGCTCAAAGTATTCTTGAATAATGCTCTGGATTTCATTGGTATTTATGTTCCATTTTTTTCTGTGTTTATTAGTATTTTTTTCTTTCTGTTTTTCTTTGCTTTGTTGGTTCTATATTAATTTCTCCCCTGATCTTTATTTCTTCTTATCTTCTGTTTTGGGGTTTCAGTTGTTTATCTAGGACCCTGAAGTTCATTGTTCAGGTATTTGAAATCTTTATGATGTCAAAATGTAAGAGTTCATAACTATAAGCTTCCAGTCGCAACTGCTGGCTTTGTTGTTGTGGTGCTGGTTGTTTTGTTTTCTTTTATTTTTGTGTTTGCTTTTTGCATCTCAAATAACTTGTACTATCATTTGCATTTGATTATAGGAAAATTTTGTTCCTGATTATTTTAATTACCCACTGGCCATTTGAGAGTATGTTGCTTGATCGCTAAACATTTGTAGCTTTTCTGTTATTTCTCTTGTTACTAATTTCTAATTTATTCCATTATGATTCCATAATATACAGAATTATATCAGTTCAAAAATCATATTTTAATTGCATACTTTGATATTTTTGCAATATTGTTGTGAAATTATTGTCTTCAGGTTTGAGTTAAAACTTCCATGCCCAAGAAACTCAGGGAATAAGAGAGAAAGCCTTAGGGCTCTGTTACTCTTTTCCAGTGTGATTCTCTTCTGTAAGCTGGGCTGAATTACTAATTTATGATATTCCAGTGAGGGGCTCTATAGAGAATATTGTTGGAAGTTGTAGTCTTAGTTTATCACTCCATAATGTGTACTTTGGAAGGCTGAAAGTAGATTTAAATATTCAATACCAAAATTTAAAAAACGCTCGTTTTACACTTTTATGTCACACATGTGTAAAGTACATTATGGTTACTTACTATAAACCTCTCCACCTCCCTTCAGTTCCCTTTCAGTCTTGCGTGTCTTGCAAGTGCGTGTGTGTATGTGTGTGTGTGTGTGTGTGTGTGTGTGTGTGTGTATTTTTTATTAAACTAAAATTGTCTGGGCGACAGTGAACTTGTAACTTGGTGCCCAATGAAGAATAATTATTGTCTGTCCTCGAGAATGCATCAGTGGCCAATACTTCAACAGGGAGGGGAAGGGGCCTGTGCACCCCCCCCCCCAACCTGTGCTTGACTTTTGACAAGACCAGTTTTCTGTGGGCTCTTGCAGATGCCATGGACGCTGTGTGGTCTCACCTGCACTGCCTGTGCCTCACCCAGAGACAGCATGTCACGGCCCTTCTCCCTGTACTCCGCTCGCCTTGTTTCCTCCCATCTTCTGCATAGAGAGGCTGGGCGGGAGAAAGTAGCATCTGTCTATGGCTATAGACACATCTTTAGTAGACAAGTCTTTAGAGGACAGCTCAGCATCCTGATGGATCAGCTCATCAGCAGGAGCTAAATTTACTGATAGAGCCCAAGATATATAATAAAACGATGAAATTTGTAGGTAAATGAATATGGAGGGCCACAGATGGTCAGAATACAGAGAATGAGTAACCGTGACACGCCCATCCCTAAACAGCACGTGCGTATCACACCCGTCCCCTGTGACTCCCACAGTCTGCAGTCCAGTCTCCCAGCCAAGGTACACCTATCTGGGTCAAAGTGGCGTGAGTGTTATGGGTAAAATCACTGTTCTCTGATTGGATTTGAGGCCTGCTTCATAAGAGGAAATTCATATCTGGTACTGTAAACACAGTAAGAAGGAAACAATGGCTGAGGTGGCTTTTTTTTTTTTTACTTTCTGTGGTGATTATGAATGGTTTTCTTCCAAGTTCTTCTGAAAGAATATTTTCTGACTCAGATATACATGTACGTAAATAATGAGTTCTATTTCCTTGAAAACGGAATATCAGACTCCTAAGTTTAATGTTCCCTTTACTTAAAATTCGATGCTATTTATTTAGTTTCTGTGAAGGTAACAAACTTGTTTTATTTATCTTTTTTGCTTTTAAGCAATTTTTAAATTTTATGTTATAAATTAATTGTTCAATTGAATTTAATTATTATTACTACTTTAAAACTTGTAGAGTTGGTAGAAATTAAACTAAGGTTTACAATAAAAGTCTGTGTGTTTAGTAGTTAATTTAAAGTGTTCTTTCCATAGTAACAGGAAGATTGCTATTGTTGTCTAAGAATTGTGTTTATTTCCTGAAGACATTAGCATTATAAACGTTCACAGCATATAAAAATACATAGGGCGCCTGTGAACTGTGGAGATTTGAACCACTTTCTGCTCTATAATATGAATTCTTGTTTATTTTACTCATGCATGACATGAAGAAATGTTAATTTCTGAACTTGTAAGAATCTATGTTCTCAAAGAGTATGTAGCAGATGGGAAGACCCAGAATCCCACGCTAGAGAAAGCCTGGGACGCCTGTAGCTGAGGTGAAGACTGTACATCTGACTTGCCTGAATTCTTATGACATTAAAAGAGTTGTCATAGGCTCTAAGTACATAGACAAACACTCATCCTTACGAATAGATCTAGGAAGTCACCTGGTGTGTTTTCTGAATCCAGCACTGAAAGAGAACAGCTCAGAAGTCGTGCAGCCTTTCCTGATGGGGTGTGGAACCAAGGAGCCAAAGATCACTCAGCTGTGTCTGGCCGCCATCCAGAGGCTCATGTCCCACGAAGTGGTGTCCGAGGTAGGTTGAAGATTTTATCTGACTTGCTTGTTAACAGTCAACATCATTAGTGTTCATGGGAAGACTGAAGCTCATCTGATCTCTCCTGTGAGGAGCCAGTTTTATGAAAGAAGAATAACTTAAAGACTGAAGCTGACGTTAAAGACTAACTGCATGCCATTGAGTTACTTGTAATCTAAGGTGTAGTTCATAGTACAGGCTCTGATTTTAGAGTCAAGTTTTGAGTGTCATAGAATACTTACATAATCTAATTCACATTTTAAAGTGTAGTTTATCTGAATTGATAGTTACTCATTAGTTAAGTTTAATTAATAATAATAATATAATAATAATTAATAAGTTAGTTTGTATCTAACTTGATGGTGGAATTTAGACAGTATTCCCGTGACTCTCCATCATCCCTCAGATTTGTGTTGATTTTCTATGCTGTCTTCTGCTTCACAGACTGCTGCTGGAAACATAATTAACATGCTCTGGCAGCTCATGGAGAACAGCCTGGAAGAGCTGAAGCTACTGCAGACAGTGCTTGTCCTCCTAACGACCAACACGGTCGTTCACGACGAGGCGCTTTCCAAGGTGAGAGGCCTGTTTAGCTGGTGTTTCTAGATGCTTTGAGGTAGTGCTTGTATTAGCTGACTTAAAGGCAGGTGCCTAGAGCCGTTGGAACGAAGAGCAACTCACTTCCCTACAGTTGCTGTGGTGGTCAGCCTTGTTAGTCCCTCGGATGAGAGGACATAACGCACTTCTCTACAGTTGCTGTGGTGGTCAGCCTTGTTAGTCCCTCGGATGAGAGGACATAACGCACTTCTCTACAGTTGCTGTGGTGGTCAGCCTTGTTAGTCCCTCTGATGAGAGGACATCCCTTAGGCTGCTTAACCAGCCTGTGGCTGCTGCTGAGCTTACCTATATTGAGTGGCTGTAGAGCAGGGTAGAGAAGGGATGAGAGGAAGGGATACCTTTATCATGTCGACTTGGGTATTTCTATATGTTTGCTCCTCTGTTCTCCTGCTTTGAAGCTACCTGTATGCATTACGTAAGGAAACCAAACAGTTCAAGGCTCTCTTAAGTGGCCAGGACCCTTCTTTGAGCACTTATACCACATGAGGTTTCATAGCTAGTTTTTACTTTCTTCTCTTCTCCCGTCCTCTTTGGAATATTAATAGATGTTCTGTTATATAGTTTTAAAATCATGAAATATTTCTGTAGAACAGAGAGCCACATAATACAGTCCTCAGCTCATGGTCTATTCTCTAGGAGTGTTTTGAGCTTTTTTGTTTGTTTGTTTGAATTTTGAGGCAAAGTCTCAATATGTGGCCCTGGTTGGCCCGGAGCTTGCTATTTAGACTGAGCTAGCCTCAGACTCAGAAATCTACTTGCCTCTGCCTCCTGAGTGCTGGGAGTAAGGCGTGCGCCACCATGGCCAATTTTGTTTCATAATGTTTGTGTTTTAAAGGAAGGATAGTTGATAAAAAGATGTCTGCTGTCTTAGTATGCATAGTATCTCAAGTGGGCCCATGTGTTCATCCTTTCTAGATGTTACCTTGGTCTCAGAGCATAACAGTTCTTCCATTCTTCCAGGCCCTGCCTGCTAAGTGGAGTGTTTGCTTGCAGTTCCTTCTGGTTTCTTGATATCCAATTATTGTAATACATGTATTTAAAACTTATAAAATGTCACCATGGACATACTAAAGAAGAACTGGTTCGTGAAGATGGTTCAGTCAGCAAAACGTCTGCCATGCCAGCATGGGGACCCAAGGTGCATCCTCAGTACCCACTGCAAAGGGTAGTACCAGGGCTGTGCTGGCCCATGAATCAGTGTGGACACAGACGGCAGCATCCCTTGGGGTTCTGGTTAGGTTCCTTTTCGCATGATAAACTCCATGAGTAAAAACAACTTGGGGAGGAAAGGATAAACTTGAGCTGACAGGTTATAGTCTATCATCAAGGACACGAGAGGCAGGACCTGAAACAGACCATGGAGGAGTGCTGTCCACTGGTTTGCTCAGCTTCCTTATACAACCCACCCCCAGTGGGATAGAATCTACAAACCAACTATTAATCAAGAAACTACCCCACAGACTATGCCCACAGGCCAGTCTAAGAAGGCAATTCCTCAATGGAGGTTTCCTCTCCCTAGGCTACTCTAGCTTGTTTTAAGTTAAAAACACTAACCAGCACACTGAGGATCATTGTAAGCCTGTCTAGACTAGGAGGAACGTTCCAGTGAGAGACCCAGTCTCACAAACAAGGTGGATGGTACTGGCTTTGACACACTCGTGCACATTGTGGGTACCTGAACTCAAACACTCACATGTACACTCCTGCACACCCACATACAGAAAGGAGGAATTAGAGAATTGATTTTAGTATGCCACCTAGTTGAATATGAAGTATTTGCTAATAAAATTCAAGTACAAAAGTATAATACAAAATTGATCAACATAAAAGCTTCTGTATAACAACAATACACTTTTTAAAAGTTGAAATATAGAGTAATTTTTCTGTTAAAGGGCATGTCACTTAAAACTGAGTATAAGAGTACCGGAGAGATGGCTCAGTGGTTAAAAGTACTAGCGAGAGCTCATGCATTTAATCCTAGCACTTGGGAGGCAGAGGCAAGTGGATCTCGAGTTCAAGGCCGCCCTGTTCTACAGAGTGAGTTCTAGGATAGCCAGAGCTACACAGAGAAACCTCATCTTGAAAAAAAACAAACAGACTAAAAGCATACTAGTTGCTTTTGCAGAGGACCTGGGTTTGGAATCCAGCACCCCTTCTAGCCTCCTCAGGCACCAGGTATGTAGGCAGTGTTCTTCCATGAAGTCAAAGCACTGAACATAAAGTGAAAAATACTTCTTTTAAAAACGTTGATGAGTTGATAAGGCACAGAATTTTGTATTTCTTCTGAGAATGATAACTTTCTCAAACTACTAAACTTTTAGAAGATCTTTATGATTCTGGTGTATGCCACCATTTCTTAGAGCTTGAATTTTATGCTCTATGAACCATAAAATAATTCACAGGGTAGAGGAAAACAATTGCAGGCATAGAGCTCGGATTGTATGGTTCATGAACCATAAAATAAGTCACAGGGTAGAGGAAAATAATCTCAGGTATCTGACAAAGGACACACATGTGCTTCTAAAAAACTGTTTAAAGTATTATTTTCCAGGACAAAATTACCACATGAAAAATTGACAGATGACTCTAAAGACACTTCAGGAATTGTGTTGCTCAGTGACAGCGGATGTGTAGGAAGAGGCTAGTAGAAGGGGAGCTAAAATCACAGTGCTGCCTGTCTCTGCCCGTTAAAGCAGCTGACCATTACAGATGCCACCATCATCACATGATGTCACGTGGTGCTGCGCATGGAGTGACTCTGAATCCACACACACATCCAGAGTGACCACACTGTAGATGTCCTTTAGGAAACTGGCAGTTTCTTTAAAAGTTATCCTGGTTACCCTGTGACCTAGCCCTGCCATTCCTAGGTATTATCCAATGTGAAGGAAAGTGCTTGTCTTCATAGAGACTTGTATTTGAATGTTCATAGCAGCCCTACTCAGAGGAGCACCAAACTGAAAACTATCCAGATGTCCATCAACAGAAATGGTTTCATAGCCACACCATGCAGTCTCCTCAACAACAGAAAGGGAACTCATACTGATACACAGGACAACACACACAAATTACATGCCTAGGTTCTAAGTGAAAGAAGCCAGACACAAATCATAATGAATGAATCTTTTATATAAAATTGTAGAAAATGCCGAGTCATCAGTAGTGAAAAAATGAGACCGTTTCCATAGTTTAGGAGAGGAAGTGGGTGCAGAGGTGTGTGAGGAAATGCTCTAGGGTGACAGAAGTGCTGCATCCCCGCGGTGTGCTCCATGACGGCATCCTTATAGAGCAGGCAGAACTCAAGGGATTGTATGCCTTTAAGTAGAACAACTCAGCATATACAAGTTTTCTTACTAGTAAAGTTGTTTTTTTAAAGAGAAAAGTGTGGCACTTTTCTAATAACAGTATACTGTTACTTACATTTTTAGCAAGTTATATTATGCTTCTCTAAGCATTTAGTGATACAACAAACATGAATACTTGCTATTTCTTAAGCAAGTCATTCTGGGAAAATAAAGCATGACACACTCATATACATTAGATGAAGTATATTTTTAAAAAAAGTATTTTGAACTGTTTTATCTTATATAGCTATGTACTTACTGAGACTGAACTATTTTGAAATCTGAGGAGTTTTGAAGTTTCCTTTTATAAAGAGATGGAACGTTTCATGTCTGAGTGAAGCAGCTTCTCTGACTCGTGGTTTCATCTGATAGATTCTGCTCTTCAGTTTGACCTCATGCTAAGGAATCTTTTTTCTAGGCAATAGTTCTTTGTTTTCGACTCCACTTCACAAAGGACAACATCACAAATAATACGGCTGCTGCTACAGTCCGACAGGTGGTGACAGTGGTCTTCGAGAGGATGGTGGCTGAAGATGACAGGCACAGAGGTAAAGCTGCCCGCTGTCCCCTGTCCTTGTGAGGGGTTCCCATGGACAAGGGCTGATTCTCCTTCCCTTCCAGCTCTCCCTTGTAACCTGGTGACACCCAAAGCTAGGACAGCTTCACTGCCGCACGCCTAAGGTGCAGGCGAGTGTGCTGTACACACTGGAACCCCAGCCTCAACAGGAGCACTAGTTTAAGGCCAGCAAGAGAACAGACTCAAAGAACGCTCACAGAAATCCCTGACAACTCACACACACGGAACTGCACACATTCATGTGTACAGCTATGTCTGTGTGAATGTGGTAGCTGTAGGTGAGTTCATATGTATGTTAAGTTCTTTCTTGTTAACTTGGTGAGTTTTCTGATAGAAGCAGCTCAAGGAAGGGACAGGTTATCGCCATTTACCATTCAAGGAGTACAGCGAGCGGGGATGGTGTGTGGGAGGGGTGGAAGGGGGCTCCACACTGCACTGTAGTCAGGAAGCAGAGAGAGCTACAGACAGAGTGAGAGAGAGAGATGCTGTGTTCAGGGTCCCCGCTCACAGAGCAGGGCTTTGCTGGTGGGTTTCCCAGTTCACTGTAATCTAGAAGCTCCCTCACAGGCATGCCCAGGAGCTTGTGTCCTTCAGGTGATTCTAAATCTTGTCATGTTAACAATTAGTATTAACCATAGCAGTTCTACTCTGTGTGTGTGTGTGTGTGTGTGTGTGTACATCTGTAACACATACATACATACACATATACATGTTACTATATGTCTTATTTTGAGTTCGGTTGCTGTGAGGAGACACCATGACCACAGCAACTCCTATGAAGGAAAACATTTCATTTGGGCTGGCTTACAGTTCAGAGGTTCAGTCCATTCTCCTTATGACGGGAAGCATGTGCAGGCAGAGATGGTCCTGGAGGAGCTGAGAGGATTTGCAGGCAGCAGAAGGAGACTGTGACACACTGGGCATAGCTTGAACATATGAGGCCTCAGAGTCTGCCCCCACAGTGACACACTTCTTCCCCAAAGGCCATGCTTACTCTAACAAGGCCACACCTCCGCATACTGCCATGTGCTGTGGCCAAGTATTCAAACACATTAGTGGATAGGGGCCCTTCTTACTCAAACCACCACATTATGTGGCACTTAAAAATTGATAGCAATTTAAAAATAAATTACTCTGCTGGCTGTGGTGGCTCCTGTCTTTAATCTCAGCACTTGGGAGGCAGAGGCAGGTGGGTCTTATAAGTTCCAGGACAATCAGAGCTACATACATGCAGAGAGATCCTGTCTCAAAAATCCAAACAGACAAACAAACAACGATTCACTGTTTTATCACCCTGAGTAGACGCTTCATTTTCTATATCAAGTTTTCACGTGTATCAATCTCCCCATTGAGGATGATAATTTCACAGTTTAACAAAGTATTATATTGCATATATGTTATGCAAATGTATCCTATGAATATCTGTGGTGTCCTTTTGTCTGTTGGCTTGCATTGTAATACTTAGCCTCTACTTTGTGGCTGTGCTCTAATGCACTGATAGCTCCTGCTGGATCCTGTGTAGCACTGGGTTTTACAGCTGCCTTGAGCCTCTACCTGTGCTTTCCACTACTCGGATCACCACAGAAAGTTCAATTTCCACACACAGGCATCCTCCTGTGAATCTTTGCCTACACCTATCAGCAGTTACTGGTGTGTGTTAATCTTTCCCATTTTATTAAATACTCTGATTATAAAGGGGACTTCTTTGTGATTTATAAGTATTCTTAAGTTAGAAATATCCTTTTGGAGAATTGACAGATACTTGCTGTTCAGCATGTTAGAACATGTTCTGAGATTTGGTAGTTTTCCACTATAGGAAACAGAGGTTACAGTAGTAACCTCAGTAGTTACTCTCAGTAGTAACCTTTTTGATGACAAATGATTTTTCCACCTGCTCTGGCAAAGATCTTAAGGTGCTACAGTCGTGAACAACCTAGTTTTTTTTCCTCTAGCAAGAAAAATTGTATATATATTTTGTACTTACTATTTATTGTGTGTTCAGTGTGTGCAGGCAGGCATAGCACAGCACATGTGGAGGTCCGCGTGCATGCTCTCCTGTAGTACCGTCCCAGGGATGGATGCAGGCCAGCTTGCTTGGCCACAGGCATTTCTACCTGTGGAGCCTCCTGTTGCTGTGTCAGTGCTCAGGTGCTCTCCCCTTTACACAGCGTAGCTTGTAAACTGATGTTTACAAGCGTGGGATTCTGGGAAATATGGCTACTGTGCATCCTCTAATAATGACCTTGTCTTTCCTGAGCTGACTGTTGATTAAAGATTTTGCATTTAGATTGGCTGTTCTTCACTGTTGGTTTGCTAGAATGTTCCCACGGGCATTGGTACATGATTTCCCTGCATTTTTCCTCTGAGGAAAAGTACAAATACAATCCCAGTCCTCAGAGTCACATTAAGCGCAGGACAGTTTCCTTGTGTAAATGTCTTATATTCATAACCCTGATGTGATTCCTGGAGTAGGATTTTTACCCAAGTTTCTCTAAAGGCTAGTATACCATTTACTGCTTCTATTTTAATAATTTGGGAAAGACTACCAAAAACATTTTAATTATTTATTAAATCAACACTGATTTTAAAACAAGCTGCTATAATTTACAAAGAATTTGTCCTTTAAAAAAGTATTACACTTATGTGTGTATGTGTACACACAAGCACACATGTGGAGGTCAGAGGACAACTAGTGAGAATTAGTTCTTACTGTCCACCATGTCCATCCTGGGCATCACTCAGATCCTCAGGCTTGGTGTCAGGTACCTTTGCCCACCAAACATGTCATCAGCCCAGAGAATGTCATCTTTCCTGCTAATGTTAAAAAAACAAATGCTGGGCTGGAGAGATGGCTCAGCGGTTAAGAGCACTGACTGCTCTTCCAGAGGTCCTGAGTTCAAATCCCAGCAACCACATGGTGGCTCACAACCATCCGTAATGAGATTGGATGCCCTCTTCTGGTGTGTCCGAAGACAGCGACAGTGTACTAATAAAATAAATAAATTAAAAAAACAAAAAACAAAAAAAAAAAAAAACATGCTGAGCAGGGAAAAGCAATTCTAGCTTATTCTTAGCAGATGCAACCCATGACTGGCAGCAGATAAAGCAGTTCATCCTTTTGAACATGGTAAAGGGCAGAGGAAGTGGCTATGAGGTAAACTTTATGTTTGATATTTAATACCGATTCAGAGATCATGTGATAAAAACTGAAAAATAAGAAATTGGGAAAATCAAGTGTGTAATAAAAATAATAAGCTTGTTAAAATGTATGTAAGAAAATGAGCAATTGTTGTTGTATTTTATATAAAAATATCTTGTTTGAAGACATGATTCTTCAAACAGGAACCATGGTTATATAAAAGGATGAATTTTAAACATAGTATATGGTTTGTAAAAAGGTCATTCTGAACTCCAGTCTCTGGCCTGTTTTGCAGATATAGAACCTCCAGTTCTGATCCAAGGAAACAGTAACAGGAGGTCTGTCAGCACACTGAGACCCTGTGCTAAAGACGCATATATGCTCTTCCAGGTACTTCGGGTGACAGAGGAATTCTTACTGTAACATATAGCTTGTGCAGGTGTTTTAATGTAGAATTTGATGTACTTTTAATCTACAAAATTGCATAAAAATTAAAAGTATTACTAGTATTATATTAATGTAATTCTAAAAGACTGAGCAAAGATTTCTGCATCTACTGTATACCTAACAGTGATAAAATGTTGGAACCCTCACCTTAAGGAAGTGAAATTAAACTCACCTAGAAAAATAGGTATATTAGGAATGACAAATCCTACAAAAACATTCCTTCAATGAGAAAAGGTTAAGTAAGAGATTTGCTGTCTACTTAATGTAATCTGATATACAGATACCTACTTTTTACATCAGTTGCCATGACTAAATCATTTTAAGTATAGTAAGATTAAAAGTTTATTCCTTACTAAAATAACAATAGTACTTGTCTATAGTTGTTTGTTGTCTATAGTTACATACGTCTATAGATGTTTGCTAAAATCTACTAAATGTACAATTTGTCAAAATTGGAATTGCTAATGCTTAATTTTTTAAAAAAAGAGGTTTGTTTTGGTTTGCTTTTGTAAACTGAGTTGTGGAAAGTTTATATTATCATAACACATGACACTTGATTTTTTTTAAAAATTTTCCCAGGACCTCTGTCAGCTGGTTAATGCTGATGCCCCTTACTGGCTAGTAGGCATGACAGAAATGACTCGGACGTTTGGCCTTGAGTTGCTGGAGTCGGTCCTCAATGATTTCCCACAAGTGTTTTTACAAGTAAGCCAGTCAATGTTAGTGTGTCACAAGATTGTTTTCACAGATATTTGTCAAGAAATCAAAATGCATTTTGTCCACATTAGAAGATACAGGTTACCTTAGGTTCTAGACCGGAGTGCGTTTTATTTTTGCTTGTTTGAGAGTGTGAGGCTTGTTTTTCTTGATGGTGTTTTTGTTCCTTTATGACAAGGCTTTTACATGTGCAACTGTCTCAGTTTCCCGAGAACTGAGGTTATAGGCGCAAAGAAAGCCATTGCTCGAATTTTGATTTAGTGGGTTTTTTTTTTTTGTAATTACCCACAACATTTTAAAAGTTTATTATTAGAATAAATCTTAGAAACTTATTTAGGCAAATTTCCCCCAGCTATGGAGTTAAGAAAGTCACGTGAAAATATACTGTTTCTTTTTATTTTCCTTTTGACGTTGAAGTCAGGATAAATTTTGGGTCGAAAGTTTTGTGGGTGGGTTGGTGTCCCTACCATTCCACAGGGATTCCTTCCTGCCTGGCTACAGGAGGTAGCCTCCTCAGGTTCCATATCCCCACTACGGTGAGCCTCAGCTAAGGTCACCCCCATTGATTCTTGTATCCCTAGATCTCTGTATTCCAGCCCCATTCCCTCCCCAGCTACAGAGTTCCTTTCATTCTCATTAGGATCAGCTGTGGGGAGAGACAGGGGAGGTGGCCGGAGGGCCATGAGAAGGAGTGAGACTGCTCCTGACTGAAGTGAAGGGAAGATTAGCAAGTTAAGGAAGCCTTTCACCTGACGTATAGTGACCTTAAATACAATTGTACGATTATTTACAGAATTCTCAACATGTAAAATAGTTACGCTTGTTTATACTTTATTAATCGAATTTTTATTCCTCTTATTTTAAATGCTTTATAGTCTTATGTACTTAGTAGTGAACACTAAAAATTGTAAAATCATGTATGTTCTTTTTAAAAATTTACATTAATTTTTTTTAAACTTCTTGAAATATTTCTAGTTTGTGTTTAGTATTTAAGAATAGTGCAAATTTCAAACCTCTTTATAAATTATACAAAGGGCCTCATGAGAAAGTACTGCTTACTGATTTATTGGCAACTATCAGTTTCTGGAAGAGGGACAATAGTGAAATATCTGACACAATTTTACCTGGTTTGAAAATATTTATTAGATATGATTGATAGTGAAGAGTAGTCTTCACTTTAGTGACAATACAAGGCTTAATCTGCCTTTAATGGTGAACTTCAAATATATTTTATTATTTTAATCATTCAAATTTCATGTGATCCACTAGATCAATTAAGTAGTACCAGATCACACAAACAGTACAAGTTAAAATCTTTGGGAAACAAACAAGAGATGTGAATGTGGGAAAGAGATGTGTAAGGAACAGAGTGTGGGGTGGTGGGGGAGGGGCATAGCAAGCCTAGAGAAGGAAGAGAAGGTAGAGAGAGTAACCAGAATGTCTGTATATTACAAAATTGTCAAAGAACAAAACTTCTTAAGAAAAATGTAAACTCATTTAGATCATTTACAATAATTAATTTTTTTGAAGTGTCACTACAAACTAATTTTTTTCCTTTGCAAATAGCATCAAGAGTTCAGTTTTCTCCTCAAAGAAAGGGTGTGTCCACTTGTGATCAAGCTCTTTTCTCCAAATATAAAGTTCAGACAAGGTTCCAGTACTTCATCTTCTCCAGCACCAGTTGAAAAACCTTATTTTCCTATTTGCATGCGTTTGCTGAGAGTGGTGTCTGTTCTGATCAAGCAATTTTACAGTCTTTTGGTAAGTGTTAATTTCTGGGCATGTTTTTATATACAGTTGCATGCATTCTTGTTTCTCTGACAGAATACCTGACCTATGGACTTACAGGAGGGAAGACTTCCTCCCTGAATCCTGGTTTCAAAGGCTTTGGTCCTTAGCCAGCTGATTGTATTACTTGGGGCCTGCATTAGGCAGAAATGTCGTGGTTGTGGGGGATGTCACAAAAGCTGCTTGCCTCATGGTAGCCTGGAAGCGGGCTGATCGTGCCTGTGGCGTCAGCCTCTTCCTCTGCCCCTTTTATTCCGTCTGGGCTCCCAGCTTTTGTTGGTGTATCACCCACAAGCAAGGTGAGCTGTCCTTCCCATTCACTAGTCCTCTTTGAGAACGTCCTCGCAGAGGTGCCCAAGCGTGGCCTCAGGAAGGCCCAGGGGGTTAGTCAATCAAGTCAGCAGTGGAAGTTAAGCATCAGTGGTTTTTAGATAGAATAGGTAGGTAGGTAGATAGATAGATAGATAGATAGATAGATAGATAGATAGATAGATAGATAGATAGATATGTTAGAATAGTGTGTGTGTGGGGTGTTTGTGTGTGTGTATGTGGGGGGTGTGTAGTATGTAGTTGTGTGGGTGTGTGTGTATGTGGGGGGTGTAGTATGCATCTTTTATTTATGCATGACAGTGAAGATGCATTGATGATTCCATGATTCTTGCCAAGACATTTACTGTTCTAATGCTATTGCTTTTGTACTATCAGATCAAGTCTTACTACACTGAAAAGAACAAATCATCATAGTATTATTATGAAAATGCGTTTGCCCTCATACACTCCCATAAATGATCTCAGGGAACTCCAAGGTGTTCATCAGCCACTTGAGAACCAATACCCTTGAGAGTCATGCTGTCCCACTGTTCATTAGTTCATCGTTTCCGATAGCTCACTGAGGCTGACCAACCATCAGACATTAGTTCTCTTTGTAGCTCAGGGTGACTCCTACCTCTCCTTCCTGAGGGCTGGGATTATAGACCTGTGCCATTATGCCTGTCTTAAGAGTTTAAGCTGCTGTGAAGAGACACCATGACCATGGTGACTCTTTTAAAGGACAGCCCTTTAATTGCCGTTTCAGAGGTTCAGTCCATTATCCTCATGACAGGAAACATGACAGGTGGCAGTCAGACATGGTGCTGGAGAAGGAATTGAGAGTTCTACATCCTGGTCTGAAGGCAGCAGCAGGAGACTGTCTCACTGGGTGTAGTCTGAGCTTATGTGAGACCTCGAAGCCTGCCTCTACAGTGACACACTTCCTACAACAAGGCCACACCTCCTAATAGTGACACTCTCTGTGGGCCTGGCATTCAAACACAAGAGTCTATGGGGGACAAACCTATTCAACCCACCACATCCCACTCCCTGGCCTCCACGGGCTTGTAGCCTTAACATAATGGAAAAATACATTCAGTCCAACTTCAAAAGTCTCCATAGTCTTTAACAATCTCAAACTTGTTTAAAAATCCAAAGTTCAAAGTCTCTTCTGAGATTCATGCAATCTCCTAACCAGAATCCCCTATAAAATCAAAATCAAAAACAGATCACATACTACCAATGTACAGTGGCACAGGGTACATACATCATAGTGAGGAAATGCTGGACCAAAGCAAGACCAAAACCCAGCTGTTCAAACTCTGCATCTCCGTGTCCGATGTCAGATGCTCTTCAGATCTCCACTTCCTGTCAGCTTTGCTGCTGCAGCACACTTTTCTCTCATGCTGTTTCCACTTCCTCTTAGCAGCTCTCCCTGGTGAATACCCCACCACTCTGTCGTGTCCAACCTTGTGTGGTCTCCAAGGCGGTCCAGGCTTCACCCCCACAGCTTCCCAGCAGCCCTCGAGCCTCTCTGCAGTAGTCCCCCCTCACATGCCTGCCCTCCGCGGCTTTCCCAGCAGCCCTCGAGCCTCTCTGCAGTGGTCCCCCCTCACACGCCTGCCCTCCGCGGCTTTCCTTAGTTGCAGAGGGAGAGTTCGTAATCCCTTTCTTCTGTCCTCGTCTCGAAAGCCTCTTCACTGACTAAGTTTGGCTGTCCTGAAGTTTCTCTTTAGACCAGACTGGGCTTGAACTCACATATCTCCATGCCTCTGTCTCCTGGGTACCAGGATTAAAGGCATGTACCACCACAGCTGAACCTAAGCTTTTCTTAAATTCCTCTTCACAAGATGGCAGCTTATGGGGGCTAGTGAGATGGCTCAGTGGTTAAGAACACTGACTGTTCTTCTAGAGGTCATGAGTTCAAATCCCAGCAACCACATGGTGGCTCACAACCATCTACAATGAGATCTGATGCCCTCATATGGGTGTCTGAAGATAGCTACAGTGTACTTACATATAATAAATAAATAAATCTTAAAAAAAAAAAAAGATGGCAGCTTAACTGGGTGGGATCTGGCCCTGAGGTCACCACTCCCTTAATTCTATTTAATATCTTTAATCTGTTTGTCTCCTTGGACACAGGACTTAGCTCCATTCTACTTCCTGGTGCCCTTTAACTCTAGAATGACATATCTTTCCTTCCTCAGCTTTCTATTCATCAAAATGTTCTTCCTAAGGGTGAGCCACAAGACAGAGTCTATACTTGGCCGTTTTGAAGTTTCTTTTCCCATAGTAATTAATCTAAATCTCTTCACCTTAGTTAGCCTTAGGCAGACTCTTCAGACAAAAAAGGCAAAAAGCAGCCACATTCTTCACCAAAACATCTCAAGAGCAATCTCTAGGCAGCATACTGAAGTTCTTCTTCTCCCTGAAACCTTGGAAGGGAGGCCCTCCTAAGGCAAAGTCCCCAAATCCACATTCCTCCAAACCAAACGTGGTCAGGCCTATCACAGCAATACCCCAGTCCCTGGTACTGACTTCTGTGTCAGTTAGGGTTTCTATTGTGAAGAGACACCCGGCCACAGCATTTCTTATAAAGGACATTTAATTGGGGCTGGCTTACCGGTTCAGAGATTCAGTCTCTTTTCCTCATTGTAGGAACATGGCAGCATCCAGGCAGACATGCTGCTGGAAGAGCCAAGAGTTCTACATCTTGATTCCCAGGCAGCAAAAGGAGACTGAGTGACTGGGTATAGCTTGAGCTTATATGAGACCTCAAAGCCTTGTTCCGTAGTGACAGTCTTCTCCAACAAGGCCATGCTACCTAATAATGCCACTCCCTATGGGCCAGACATTCAAGCACATGAGTCTAGTTAAACCACCACACCAGCAAACTGCCTCTTTGCTTTTTAACATACATGTGGATTCTTACTGAAGGGTAGCTCATACATCCGTTAGCAGTTTGTAGGGCTAGTGATGGCAAGATGGTATACCATGGTTTCTTAAAATAAGGGTCCAGAATGAACTGTTTTAGCAGATCACTAGTATTTCAGGTATATAGTTAGAGAGAAGCCGTGGCTTTCTGCTGCACTAGTTCTGCAGTTTATTCAAGTTACTGAGAAGATGATCTGACATCGTTATTATGATTTCTTTTTGACTTAAATATTTAAAAATCTGTTCTTTGTAGGTGACTGAGTGTGAAATATTTCTGTCACTTCTGGTGAAGTTTCTGGATGCAGATAAGCCGCAGTGGCTCCGGGCTGTTGCAGTGGAATCGATCCACAGGCTCTGTGTGCAGCCTCAGTTACTAAGGTAAAGTCGCAGCCGCAGGACTCTGTCAAACAGATGGCCTGGTAACCATGTGCTGAGCTAAGAAGAGCTCAGTGCCTCTGTTCAAGTCTTAGTGATGCTCACCGAAGAAACTGTGGGATTATGTGCATGAACTCACCAGTGGGAGCAGTGATGCTCACCAAAGAAACTGTGGGGTTATGTGCATGAACTCACCAGTGGGAGGGAGCTCGGGAGGACCTGGGAGAGGTCAGACACGAGGGTAGTGAGCCAGCAGTTACTAAGCAAATGCAGCCAGCATTTCTTTTTCTTTTTTTGCTTTGATATGTCCTTTATCAAACAAACCTTTCTTTCTAACCCAAATTAGAGAGACTACTCAAGCATAAAGAATGACACCAAATATGGAATTATAAATATTAAACAATATTACTGGCTATTAAAATGTGAATATTATAATACATTAAAATGCTTTTCTCAGAAATGTTTAAACTTATTTTGCAGGTCATTTTGTCAGTCATATGACATGAAGCAACATTCCACTAAGGTTTTCCGAGACATTGTGAATGCGCTGGGGTCTTTTATCCAGTCTCTGTTTCTTGTCCCTCCGACTGGAAATCCTGCTGCAGCCAACCAGGCTGGTAAGGTCGCCTTCATGTTTGTCTTCATTTTCTCCCTTGCTTTACAGGAGTCAGTGTGATGAGAGAAATTTGTGCTATTAAACCACCTGAATATATTAAGATTTATATTTTCGTAAAATAGAAACTTTGTGAGATATAAAAAGATTTGTATTTTTGTTTATTCCTATCACTGTGTGTGTTCATTCATGTGCAGGCACAGGCGGTGCATGTGCGTGTGTGTGCGTGTGCATGTGCATGTGCAGGCCAGAGAGCAGCCTTGAGTGTCATTAATAGGAGCTGGGGCCCTTAGGTTTTGAGATAGTACTGTCACTGGGACCTGGGGCTCATTGGTTAGGTGAGCAGATGGCTAGCAGGGTGCTGGGTCTGCCTGCTTCTGCCTCTCCAGTGCTGAGATTGCCTGTGAGCATCAGCAAGACAGGTTTATTGTGGGTATTGAGGAACAAAATCAAGCACCCTTTTGTATATCCATCAGTTTATTCATGTTGGAGTTTCTCTGTCAAGTTGCATCTTTTCTTCATTTACTGTGAGATTGAGGTTACAATAACTTCCACCATTTTCTTTAAGACACACATACATCTTAGTGTACTGGAGAGCAAAACACATCTATGTGGTACTGAAGAGCAAACTCAGGTCCCCATGCCTATGTGGCAGATGCCTCACCAACAGACCTACCTGTGTAGGCTTTCTAGTAATTTTTACATTAAAAAGTTAAGTGGTTATTTAAAGGAAATAGACTCTCTGGGTAAACATAGTCAGCAGATGTCATTTATAGGTTATCACCCTTGAGAGCACGGAATCTTTAAGTGTGAGTAGGCATGGGAATTTATTGACGTGTAATCGAGGAATAAGTTGGTGTGCTTGCTTTTCTCCTTTCCTAACAGGAAACAATAATGCTGGTGGCCCAGCCTCAGCACCAGCCAACTCAGGGATGGTGGGCATTGGTGCAGGTGTCACTCTGCTGCCAGCGTTTGAGTACCGAGGAGCCTGGATACCCATCCTGACGATTACAGTTCAAGGCAGTGCTAAAGCCACCTAGTAAGTAGTAGTAACATGATTTTATAATAAATGATATCACTGGAGATATTTAATTCTAAAGTACTTCTGTCTACATTATATTTAATATTGCATTTTGGAGCTTACTTTGTCATATTCTGAGAATTTTAAGCAGGACTGTATTTTCTTCTACTTGGAGGGTGCTAATGGCACTATGAACAAACCATGATTTATCTACCTGAGTGGACTCGTTTGTCTCACATAGCTCCGTGGTTAAGTGTGTGGCTTGACTCTCAGCCCTCGTGGACATAGCTTGTCTAGAATAGCGTTCCCTTTGGCAAATTCAACTTTATTTAACCTAACTAATCTGTGAGATGGAAGTTGTCACAGGTCTAAATTCTAGGACTCTCTTGTGCATGCATGTATAATTCCTGGTACACATGAGTTGCAGAAGCATTCTGCTGTTCTGTAAGTTGTCTTTTCTTACTACTGCCCATGGAACAGAGTAGTTTTCAATTTTGATGGAGTCAGTTTACCTATATTTTAATTGTGCTTTTGGTGTTATGTCTAACAGATTGTTGCAAGAAGAGACATAGGCATAAATCATGGGAAGAAACATAGGCAGGCATCGTTAAGAGTTTTGTAAGTCCTTTTATATGTAGGTCACTGATTTATTTTGAGTTAGTTTTGTGAACAAGAGATAGGCCTCTGACATCTCCTTTTCTTTGGATGTGAATACAACTTACAACTACTGCTGTTCATTCTTTGCTGGTGAATTCGTCACTCTGTTCTTAGCCTGAGAAATGACCATTTTGAGGGATCCAGAACCATAGTTCCTCATCTGTCCTAACTTAGAACATGAGACTTAGGGTCCTGCTTTCTGAACACTGGCTTCTGTGCAGTAGATCTGAGCCTGACACACAGGTGGCTTCTGTGCAGTGGATCTGAGCCTGACATACAGGTGTCTTCTGTGTAGTAGATATGAGCCTGACACACAGATGGCTTCTGTGCAGTGGATCTGAGCCTGACACACAGGTGGCTTCTGTGCAGTGGATCTGAGCCTGACACACAGGTGGCTTCTGTGCAGTGGATCTGAGCCTGACATACAGGTGTCTTCTGTGTAGTGGATCTGAGCCTGACATACAGGTGTCTTCTGTGTAGTGGATCTGAGCCTGACATACAGGTGTCTTCTGTGCAGTGGATCTGAGCCTGACACACAGGTGGCTTCTGTGCAGTGGATCTGAGCCTGACACACAGGTGGCTTCTGTGCAGTGGATCTGAGCCTGACACACAGGTGCCCCTCTGTGCTACTCGTACAGTTGGCTGATGGTCTCAGGTCATCTGTGCTCTGGGTCTCTCAGGGTTGTGCTTTGTCTGATATAAGAGTATCTTCCTCTTATGGGTTTATTTTATCTTTTATGTCACTTTAAAGGTAAGAGGTTGAGAAGCACTTAATCTGTGTTAATGTATTCTGTGTTAGTTTTTTATATTTCTCACACCAAAGAATGGTGAAGATGTCACCATATATCAAGTCGATGTTGTGGTAGCAGCTAAGCCTTAATTTTTCTGATCATTTTTTTACACTAAAAAAAATATGTTTTGTGTGTGTGTGTGTGTATACATGTATGTGCACCATAGCACATGTGTGCAGGTTAGAGTACTGCTTGCAGGATCACTTCCCTCCTCCATCAGGTGGGTCTAAGGGATCAAACTCAGATCATCAGGCTTGGCTGCAAGCACATTTTATCCACTGAGCCATCTCAGCAGCCCTTCTGATCACGTTACAGTACTGGAGGGCCTTCTCCAAATGAAACCGGCTCAGTCATGCTCTTTCTTCTTTCCTGTCTTCCTATTAGTAATGCTTAGAGTCTACAATTATGGAAATGGTTGTCTATGGTTCTTTTCTGTGGCTTCTCATTAGTGCTTGTATTTTTCGTGGTTTCAGCCTAGAGATGCTGGACAAAGTTGAACCCCCAACTATACCAGAAGGCTATGCCATGTCCGTGGCATTCCACTGTCTGTTGGATCTCGTCCGTGGCATCACCACGATGATAGAAGGAGAGTTGGGAGAGGTAGAAACAGAGTGTCCCACTGTCACGGAAGGAGCATCTTCACAGTCATCAGAAAGGCGAGATGAGCAGTCAGCTTCAGACCAGATGGATCAGGAGACAGGTGTGCTGCGGTTCCCAGCTGTCATTGCTGCTTCACAATACTCTGAACTTCAGGGAGAATTGAGGGGATGCGGCTGTGTTATCACTCACCCTTATTTCCCTTTGGTGGTGAGCACCACATTATCACGCTGCTCTCACCTTTCTCTTTATTTTGTACACGTCACTGTATTTTTCTGAGCTACTTGAGATGACGCTCTAGACACGCTGTCCCACTGCCCCTTAGTACGTGCCGTGGTTTTCTAAAAGTAATTACAGTCTGCCCCATTCCGACACAGTCACTCTCAGAAACTAGGCTCAGTCTCGTGTTTAATATGATCCTAGGTCTTACTCATACTGATCGCTGTCCCAGTGTGTTTCCTTGTGGTCCCTTGGTTTTGAATTTATTGCTGGGTGTGGGGATTTTCCTACAGTGTGGAACATGGTTCTTCAGTGCTTGGTTTATACGACCTTGACACTGTTAGAAGGGTATATCCTAAGTTGGTTTATTTATTCTAAGATTAGCACAGGGTGATTCCTATGTTTAATTTAGCTACTAATTTGATGAATCAGTATGTGAGGAAGCAAAAATATCAATTTTTGGAGATGTTCACTTTTAATTATAACTGGACTTTTATTGAATCCAAAAATTTTAATCACTGGCTGTCATTTTTTTTTTGGTGTGATATTCTCTTCAGGCTGGATAGTGTTCTTTTGACATGTCTCGTGTTCCTCCATGTTCTCTTGGTTCTTCTTACAACTCAACATGAGATGCTCTCAAGTGATCTCACGTTTCTGGTCCAGTACAGGTGTTAGTCAGTTTTCCAGGAAGCCCAGGCAGATAGAATTGAGACTGACCTGTGAGCACTAAGTGTGCTTCTTGCTGCCTGGCCAGGAAGGACACCTATCGAGTGTCTGGGTTGGAACTGTGTGCTTCCTTGTACTAAAGACTATGACATCACCCCAGGTCCTCTGTTTGTAGGTCATTTCTACAAGGTCAGTGCTCACTTTCCATAGCTGTAAATCTCACCTCCAGCCGGGAGGTGCCCAGTGCCATTGATTTAGTGTATTAGTTATGCTTGATTCTCAACATATGTAACGCTGTTCTAGCTGAGCAAACATTTTAGACTGTAGTCCACACTGATTTCCAGTTGATTACACAGATGGACATTTTGGCCTACTAAAGGAAATGGAGCTGGCATTTTGTATTTTTTAAAAGATATTTCTTAATTGAGATAGTGGACTATCTTGTTTTAACTATCATGTTTTAAAACAACTTAACTTCAAGACTTTTTTATTATGAAACTATCTCAGCTTCTACATTTTTATTATTTGAATATTTTAAATGTTAATGTTTGATGCCTAATCACTGAGTTATTTCGGGAATATTTGAGTTTCATAGACCGCCAGCTCACTGTAATGAATGGTGTAACCTGATTACGTGTTGTGTTTCCTTGAAGTGAGCAGAGCTGTTTGGGAAGAGATGGTGAGCGCTTGCTGGTGCGGTCTTCTCGCTGCGCTGTCACTACTTCTTGACGCCAGGTATTCCGTCCGTAAGCTTTACATTGTGTCATTGCAGTTAAACCAGCAATACCTTACTCCCCTTTGTCCCAGGAACTTCTTCTTTCCTACCCCTGGTTTTCTGTGTGAGTAGAGCTTTGACGCTCTTTAAATGTCATGTGCAGTATGATAGTTTGTGTGCACACTGCTGTGATGAGCATTGCATCCTCCTTTTTTCTGTAAGAGCACCGGCTCTGGAGCCTGTGTTTGCTTGGACTCCCACTAGAATAGTCAGAATGCTTAATCAAAACTACAGCTTCCAAATGATGGAGCACTTGTGTCATATTTTAAGATGTCTGATGCCAGGTGTGGTGGCTCCCAGCACTTGGGAGGCTGACAAAGGTAGATTGCAATGAGTTTGAGTCCAGCCTGAAGTAAATACCCTATCTCAGTAAACAAATAAAATGCTTGATATTTTTAGTTTAATCTTTAAGTTCTCCTTTTTCCACTTATGAATACGTATTACATTATATGGGTCAGTTTTTTAGCTATTTGATTACTTGGTTAAAATTCCATCCTAAGTCCATTGGTTTTAGCTTTTCTTGAAAGCTCTCTGAGTACATATGCCTGTGTCTTGTTTTAAAGCATAACTTCGATAAGCTGGTAAGATAAGCAGAGCTCTTGTCTTCCAGCACAGATGAGGCTGCCACTGAGAACATCCTGAAGGCTGAGCTGACCATGGCTGCTCTCTGTGGAAGACTGGGCCTTGTAACCTCGAGAGATGCCTTTATAACCGCCATCTGCAAAGGCTCCCTGCCTCCGCATTACGCTCTGACCGTGCTGAACGCCACCACTGCAGCCACACTCTCCAATAAATGTAAGCTAGGCTACACCACTTTCTCCGTCTACTGGGATGGATGCCAACAGAGAAGGGGGATAGAACCTCCACGGTCAGGCTTCCCGCTGTCCCACGCGTGGACAGTGCTCCCTCCAGGCTGGCGTGCTTCCGTCTTTTCACTCTGTCCTCCTCTTCCAAACAGTTCTTTTATTTCCTGAAAGGGATGAGAGAAGATAGGATTTAGGGTCACTGGACTCTTTGTTTCTCTTTCCCATGTGGCCACATGGAATATATCTCTTTTCTTCTGCTTGTCCTTTAAAAATAAGGTGGGGAGAAGACAATAGTGATAGCAATGTTCAGTAATAACTCTACAGATAGGGAGTAGAATTATGACACTCCTTTGTTACTGTAGTGCATTGTTGAAGTGCTGCTTTTCTGTTTGGCCTAGTATAACTATAATATTTCCACCACTTACATTACACTAACATTCAAAAGCTCATTTTCTTGGCTAATGCTTTGAGAACACTAAGGTTTATTACATTTAATTTATATGTATTTCGATGTGATACCCAGATTTCACACCCAAAATTTATTTGCCTATAACTAGAAAAGTATACATTGATTCATGTTCAAAATACTTAATATGTTCTAATTCTGTTTTGCTCATAAAACATGCTACCAGCATTTTATAATTACAACAACTTACATGGAAAATTTCTTCACATTTGCTTTTGTTAGTGCGTGTACCTACGAGTTTTCAGATGTTTGCATGCATCTGGATAACAGTCCTGCAGTTTAATTGTGAGGGTTGAACTTTTTCCGATTACTCTTTTACAATACAGCAGTACCTTGAAAGAGATATGAACTCAGTGCTGCACTGAGGCTTTCTTTCCATTGTGTTCTAGCATATTCTATCCAGGGCCAAAGTGTTATGATGATCAGCCCGTCCAGTGAGTCGCACCAGCAAGTTGTGGCCGTGGGTCAGCCTCTCGCAGTGCAGCCCCAAGGAACAGTGATGGTAATTTGATTAGGGCGGGGGTCTCGTGGTTACCAGTTAGTGGTGAAGAGCTTCTCTTGTGCTTCAGTTTTGTACTTTCCAAGTGGGATTACTTTCTGAGTTTCTTTTACCCAGAGGATGGTCCTAAACAAAGTAGTTACTTTCTTGACATCATTATAACTGGTATATTAATTCAACTTCCTTTGTGTATGTGTGTGTGGTGTGCATGCATGTGTGTATGTGGATTGCTATGTATGCCAGCACATGTGTAGCCCAGCAAGTGTGTGTATGTGTTTGTGTGTAGAGGCCAGAGGTCATCGTCTGCCATATCCCTCTGCTGCTTCACGCTGTCTGCTGATACACGGTTTCTAACTCCCCTGAATCTAGAGCCCTCCTGCTAGTCTAGGTAGCCTGTCTCCACCTCCCAGTGGCTGCAGTTAGAGACGAGTCACCGTGCTCTCCCAGTGGTAACATGGGTTATGGGGATCTGAACTTTAACCCTCACACTTACATGGCTTTGGCATCCAGTTGGTGGGTAAACTGAGGCGTGCAGTTTTTTGGGGGGGTCGTGCTTAGAGTTGCTGATGGTGCCGGGTTCAGATACCTACAGGGGATGATCCCAGTGCGATCAGAGAAGTTACTCAGCAGACTTTTTAATGAGAGAACAAAGTTTAATTTACTGGGGCTGATATTCCCTGTGGCCACCAGAAAAACTATGAACTCTTATAACTCCTTGGGGCTGGTGAGAAAGAAGGAAAGAGAAAAAATTCTTTCTCTCTCTCTCTCTCTCTCTCTCTCTCTCTCTCTCTCTCTCTCTCTCACGCACACGCACACATGCACACACGCACTCTCACACACACAGAGTGGATGAAACAAAAGGCAGAGTCCGATAACTTTATACACACAAATATAAACCTACACGTATACATACAAGCAGACAGACCTACAGATAGACATATATACAACCACACTAGGATGGTTAGAGCAAAGCTCCAGCAAGCAGGCTCCAAGCATTTCACACATATACGTACGTACGTACATACGTACATACATACATACATACATACATACACACACACACAGTTGGTAGATGGAGCAAGCTCCAACACACACCCAGACAAGCTTTACACACACACACACACACACACACACACACACAGTTGGTGGATGGAAGGAACAATTTTCCAGCCCTCCACACTTTATTCTTTCTTCCATAATTTATATATCCCAGCAAAGTCTTTCAAGCTAATATGGTTACATTTTAGTTTTCTTCTAGTAAATGGTTATGAAAAAACAATGTATTTCCCTATACCTTTACAAGAAATAACAATAAGTAGTATAGGTAAAGAAAACAAATTATTCCCCAAAACCCATGTATATTCATAGCTAAGCAACTTGTAAGACATTAACAAAGTGAAAGCAAGCAAGGCAGTGTTCTCAGCCAGCTTCTCTGACTGGCAGGCAGCAATTTGTGGTTACAAAAAAAGGATTAATTAGTTTATTATTTATCTTTAAAAGTAATGTTATAAAATTCTTAAAAGAATCACAAATCTAAACTTTTATATAAACATCAGTCATATCTCCCTTAAGTCCTCAGGTGCACTTCTACTCCTCAGCAATTCTCAATAAATCATGTCAGGAAGCTAAAGGCAAAAATGGGTATAAGAAATCAGTCATCACCAGCCCAGCCTCAGTGAGAGTCACGTCAGCCAGTGCTGCCGTTGTTCTTGTTCCCTGACCATAAAAGGTCCCTAGCTTAACTAATAAGAGTGTGCCTTTCTGAACTTAGTTTGTTTTCTAAGATTTTCTACATCAGAACCAGTAGTAAAAACATCTCAACCTAGCTTTATTAACAATTGCATTTTTCCAAATGTTTTCTAAGGGTGGTGGTCATAGCTGATAATTTCCATCTCTAAGTTCTTCTCTAGGGTGGTGATTGAGTCATTAATCTGCTCCAGCAGCAATGCCTGAAAGAGATCAAGCACTATTATTGTGAGTGCCAGAGACACTGCCCAGTGAGGGACTGGAAGCCTCCTTAGAGTTTTCATACAATTCTTAGATGAAGAGGGATGTGAGGGCAGCAAGCAGAGCAGAATTCCACACAGCCTGACGTCCTCAGGACATGTCCTCGGGGCTCTGCACACTGAGGCTCACCCATGTGGGTATGGTGGGCCGCATTCCATGAGTTGTAAAGCCATTTGTCATTCCTCTTGCATGGCCCTCAGCAATGTAGCGAACACTTTACTCAGTGAATGGTCACTCTAGCCCTGGAAACACAACTTTGTGTTTTATAAAACCATCCAAACTTCTTTTGTTAGTATTCTTGGTTTTTATTTAAGACAGTCTTTGAATGCATTCATGATGCTTTACAAACTGTCAGTTTTAAGAATCTATAGCATTTGCTACAAATCTGTCTCTTTTCAACATAGCTGACTTCCAAAAATATCCAGTGCATGAGGACTCTACTGAACCTGGCACACTGTCATGGTGCTGTTCTCGGGACATCGTGGCAACTTGTTTTGGCAACTCTTCAGGTATGTTGCAGTATTGGATTCTAGATTTATCACAGCTAATAGGTAAACCATGCCTGCTGGTCCTTCGGGAAGGCCTGATGGAGATGGAGCGGGGGAAGTGGTGAGGAGGGAACTCGTGGAATGTGTTAGGAAGTGAGGGACCATTTACAGTGCCGTAAACTCCTGCTTGTGCACGCTGGAATTACTTCATACGAATGGTGCTAATTACTTTGACTCTAATTATTAGGATATTACTGATTTTAGTTTTTATTGCTAGCTATTACCATTGATTTTGGTTATTAGAATGTTTACAGTTTTATCTTGTTTTACTTTTCAGCATCTTGTGTGGATTCTGGGACTAAAGCCTAGCAGTGGTGGTGCCTTGAAGCCTGGCAGAGCGGTAGAAGGGCCCAGTACAGTAAGTGGCAGCCCCTGTGATCAGTGGGTGCTTCCTGAACCGTCATGCAGGCTCCACATTGATGGCACCCTTCCTTTAGGTTCTGACAACAGCGGTGATGACAGACTTGCCAGTGATCTCCAACATCCTCTCTAGACTGTTTGAAAGCTCACAGTAAGTCCGCGTTGTAAACTGACAGCCACATTGTTTGCAGCTGTATATTTGAGATGAAATTGTCTTTTTCATTTTCATTTTAGGTATCTTGATGACGTATCTTTGCATCATTTAATAAATGCACTTTGTTCCTTATCTCTAGAAGCAATGGATATGGCCTATGGAAATAATAAGGTGTGGTAATGTACATTTCTTTTTAGTTATACGAGGTACATAAGTCACCCTAGTGTTTGATTGGCAGGACTAGGGCTTTGGTCACAGTGGCCTGTCAGGTACCATTTGTAGCGGAGGAGTAAAGAGGCATGGCGTAGCTTGTGATGTGTCCAAGTGTGCAGTTGGTTTAAAGTTATGTTCCTTCTCTCTTGTATGCGGGATATTCTTATATTTTATAACTAATGCAGCACAGCGTTTACACATAGCTCTCATAAACTGTCCTGACCGTGCTGGCGCTTGCCGCTTACGGTGTGGGCCGTCCAAGACTGCACTTGGGAACTGTGCTGCAGACTGGGTGGTGGTTTGCCCTCACTGAGAGGGAAAATCAGGAACTAATTGTTTCTTCTGAAGATAATGATTGTTCACTTTGAAAGGAAACATTTTCATTGTCCATTAATTGAGCAAATAGGACAGGATTTATGAATATTAGCATTCAAAAACATTTCTTTTAGTACTCAATATTTTGTATTAAAGTTGTAAAGCACAGAAAAAATTGAACTTAACCGTCTTTTAGAAATAGCTTTTTGAGCCAGGCGGTGGTGGCGCACGCCTTTAATCCCAGCACTTGGGAGGCAGAGGCAGGCGGATTTCTGAGTTCAAGGCCAGCTTGGTCTACAGAGTGAGTTCTAGGTCAGCCAGGGATACACAGAGAAACCCAATCTTGCTTTGAAAAAACAAACAAACAAAAAAGTTGTTAAAACTTCTGTAAAAATTCTTCAGGTATGAATCCAGGGCATGTATTTGTTCTTTGAAATGCTGCAAATCATGATGATGTATACCCCATTTAATGAGGGGAAAGAGACGTGGTGATCCTAGGTAGTCATTGCTTGGGGGGGACTTACTTTCTGACACAGTCTAATTGTATTCTATTATCTCCATTTTCTACATTAAAATTTTCAGTGGATACTGTAATTTTTGTAAGTTACGCAGCTATTCAGTGGCCTAATCAAGATGAGATAGCAGGCAGTTAAAACTTTGTAGCTTTCAGTTTAAACTTATACCTTATTTCTCCGTAAATAGCAATTTTCTATAATTCTTAGGGTATCTATGGATTAGCTCATGTTACATTTGTCGTAAATCTCCAATGTAACTTAGCATACTGGCTTTTATTAGGAAAGAAAAAGATACTGTCAAACATTTCCATGTTTTCAACACCACAAAAATATTAAGAATACAGACTTTTTTTTAAAAAATTAGATTTGTAGGTCTTTAAGATCTGTAACTTATTCACTTTTGTGCCAATGTGGTTTGGTGGTAACTTTAGGAGCTGTTCTAGGGTGGCAGAAAGACTTGTCTCCTGATCATAGATTCTGCTGTATTTCCTGCTAACTTTATAGATACAAACTCATCATCATTTAATCACTGTAATGTTCTATTTTATTCATGGTCATCACAGAATTCTCTTCAATGTTTCAAAGTGTAATATGTTTCCTCCTTAGGAACCATCTCTTTTTGCTGTTGCCAAGCTGTTAGAAACTGGTCTAGTTAATATGCACAGAATAGAGATTTTATGGAGACCTCTGACTGGCCATCTACTTGAGGTGAAGTGTCTTGCTTAAATACTATCATTGTTTACTGATAAAATGTCCATTGATCTTAGGATCCAGCCTAATGACGTATCAGCCTCCCCGCCCCCTTCCTCACGCGGTGTATTTATCGGAGGACTGTAGGTGTGCAATACTTAGCTTGGGGAAGGGTTTATCATGTAGACAGTGGGTAAATGTTAACTTGTAAAATGGCGGTGCTGTCACCTGTGTGCTAGCACCTGCTTCCTTCGATCACAGTCTCTTGGTCGCCTCGATTTCAGGTAGTTCTGAAGTTTTGAAGCAGTTTGGGATGAGAGTGAGTTACAAATAACTTGTTCACAGTTTTGCTACAGTGGAGGTCGCAGGAGAGGAGAGAGAGCTGTCATGCTGCCACTAGGTCACAGTGAGAGTGAGAGGATCCGATGGAGACAGCTTTTCTTCAGCTTGACTTGCCTTGATAGTGAGCTGGCATTCAACTGCAGTGGCTTCTGCTGGCACACGTGCTTGCGTGGAGTGTGGGGACCACAATCATTTCATGTCGTCTTAGAAGCCTGAGAGGGAAGGATACTGCCCTTCATTCCTAAGATTTTACCCATCTTATTGGGATTAAATCTACTAACAAAGGGTGTTACTAATAAATCAGATTGCTTTCTGATTTAGCCAGCCTCCTAGGTGAGACTGACCTCAGATAGTGTTGTGTAAACTGAAGTATTTATCATGTGCTGAAGGCTTCAACCCCAGGGCCACTGGGAAAGAAGAACAGAAGAACTGTTAGAGTTAGCGGCTTTGTCTCCTGAGACACCCTCCTTCCTTTCCTATGACTTATATAAATTTCATCTTTTGCCTTTTGTTTTTTCTTTCTTGCTTTCCTTGCCTTTATTCAGAAGGTAAGCGTACAGAACATTTTTAGATACAAATTTTCTTTTACTTTTAAGTGAGTACATAATATTTTTAAGTTGTAAAAGAATAACAAAAGCTGCAATACTGTTTTGTTTTTTGTTTTTTAGTTTTTTTGTTCTCAGGTTAATGTGTGTTTCTCGCCTTATGTGTATAATTGAATATAATTTTATTCAATGTGTGTTTCTTCAGGTCTGCCAGCATCCAAACTCTCGGATGAGAGAGTGGGGCGCAGAGGCTTTGACGTCCCTCATTAAAGCAGGGCTAACGTTTAACCATGAGCCTCCACTTTCACAGAACCAGGTAAAAGCCGTGCTGGCTGATTACTCACAGATGTGGTTTTATATTAATATCACCTCATGATATTCTACTATAAATCTTCTTTGTGAGACTGTCTTATGTAGCGCAGGCTAGCCTCAGTTTATAGCCAAGGATGACCTTGAATTCTTGGGCCTCCTTTCCTTACCTCCAGAGTGCTGGGATTTTAGGATATGTGCCACCAAGCCAATATCTAAAACAGAATTCTTAAACTTAAGTCTCTATTTTACATGTAGGCTATGGATCGTTTTTAGGGTAGTCTTCAGAAAAAATATCTAAACGATGCTGAATTAAGTTAACAAGTGTGCTGGAGTTGCCCTCATGAAGGGCTGACACTTCATTCTGGGGCCTCTTGCCCTGTCCCTGCAGCTCTGACCCTTCCCTCTCACTACACTTACCCAGGGACAAAGCACGTGTAGCGGCAGCTGTGCGTTGTGTGGAGGTCAGAGGTCACAGTGCATGCCTTCCTCTACTACGGCTCACTTTACTTTTTGTAGACCAGGCTGGCCTCGAACTCAAGCTTCTGCCTCTCGAGCACTCGCTTAGATCAGAGGCCTGCAGCACCAGCAGGCCCAGCTTGTTTCACTCTGAGACAGTGTCTCGGGTGAGGCTGGAGTGAGGCTGGAGCTCCCCAGTGCAGCAGCAGGACTGCTCCGCCCACAGACACCAGTGAGCGCCAGGGCTGAGGATGGTTGCCACACCGCCTGTCTGTTTATGTGGGTCTGGACTCAGGTGCTCATGCTTACTCCCCGAGGCCCCAGCTGCAGTGAAATAAATTACATTGTTAAATAATTTTGTTACTTTATACTTGCAGGATTTTTGCCATTCACACCTATTTTACAGTTGGGTTTTTGTTTGTTCTTAAGTTCACTGAAGTTTCAGGGTTTCAACACTGAGTGAACTTCAGTGTCTGTCGGCCATTCGCACTCTCCTTATCTTCTCACTGTCTGGTAGGTGTGGTGTACACATGAACTCAGCACAGCGCTGGTGACTATCACCCTGGAGCAGTGACTGGTCTCCTCCCTCTCCATCTCCCTCTCTCCCTCTCTCCCTCTCTCCCTCTCTCCCTCTCTCCCTCTCCCTCTCCCTCTCCCTCTCCCTCTCCCTCTCCCTCTC
>NW_021620397.1:1147981-1159145 GCF_004785775.1 Grammomys surdaster
CATAGTGTGTTCCCCCCTCTCGTCTACCCCCTCCCCCTCCCCTCCCCTCCCCCTCCCTCTCCCCCTCCCTCTCCCTCCCGGAGCTTGCACCTCAGTGACTTCCTTTGTCTCTGCTCTAGCTTGAGGACTTGTTCTGTTTCTTCTTTTGGTTAGTGCTAGGGACTGAAGCCACGACCTTGAACTGCTGGGCAGTTAGCGCTCTAACACTTGGGCCACCCACTGCTCTTGATATGTGAAGACAGGGTCTGAGGGTAGAGTCTAGGCTGGCTGCCTTTGCCTCCTGAGTACTGAAACTGTGGACATGTGTCACCAAACCTGGCTCTGGTTTAAGGCTTTAAAAAAAAGTATAATGTCATGGCTGACAAAATGGCTCAGTGGGTGAAGGTGATTGCCGTCAATTCTGAGACCCTGGGTTCAATTCCCAGGACCCACATGCTGCAAGAGAGATGTGACTCCTGCAAGCTGTTCTCTGACCTCCACACGGGTGACTTGACACACACTCTTAAACACTTAACAAGTGGTGACTAAAGAAAAGTTGACTCCTCTTCTACTCGCTTTAGTACCCTCAGTGTCTGATCAATACTCAATGCATGGAGAAAGCTTAATAAGTATTTGTTTAGTAAATCAGCCACAAAGAACAAAATTTGGAGCGAAGAAAATCAAACAATGAAGTGCGTTTTAGATGTCAGAAGATGTAACACACAGTGCTTTTTGTCTCAACACATTTTGTGGCATTTTGTCATTTATGTTAATAATAATAATTGTTATTGAAGCATATAATTTCAAACCTTACAGTTTTTATTATATCATACTTGATAATTTTACATTTAAATACATGCCATATATACACTAATACAGTAAATGAAAGATAATACTAGATATTGGGACTTTTTTTCTTTAAGTGTAGCTAAGGATATATTTCCTTCAGTGAGATCTGTTTCTGGGTGGGTCTGTGTGGAGAGGTAGCCCCACCTTTCCCCTGACATAGTGCGTACCAACAGAAAGCAGAGAAGTGGCAAAGCTCTGAAGATCACTGCTAGAGAAATCATATTCTGTTCTTTTACTAGAAAATTTCTGTTTACTGCAGTATTGTGAATGAGGTGACTCTAACCCTCATGGGAACAGCCGAGATGGGTGCTCCACTCTGTAGTCGCAGCACTTGAGAAACTGAGGCACGAGATCACTTGAGCCCACATCCAACTGGGAAGTGAAGAGATGACATTGCAGAAAGATGCTAGTGGTGGGCCTGACAGTTGTAACAAGGCTGCCTGCGTTTTTTGGATGTCTTTGCCTGATTAGCTTCTTGTCCCCTTTTTAGAGACTGCAGCTGCTTTTATTGAACCCATTAAAAGAGATGTCCAATATTAACCATCCAGATATTCGACTCAAGCAGTTAGAATGTGTGCTGCAGATTCTACAGAGCCAGGGGGACAGTCTTGGGCCTGGGTGGCCACTGGTGCTCGGGGTCATGGGAGCAATCCGAAATGATCAAGGGTAAGTGTTTACGTGCATACCCAGCATGTAAGGGGTCAGAAGGGAGCCGCCCTGACGTCTGCAGTGAGAGGCTTTATTTCTGCCCTACTGCGCATGCCCAAGCTCTCTCTGTCACAGTGTTCCATGGCCTACCCCACGCAGCTCCGGGAACCTTCAAGTGTTGTGCTTTTAAAGGGATAGAAGATTTACTGTTTGGTGCCATTTATATTAGAATATAAGATCTTATTATAAGATAAATAAACTAACTTAACATTTTATAATGCATCTAAAGAACTCCATATATTAGGAAGTCTTAAGAAATTGCTTTAAAATGACTCTTAATTTTTTTCTTAAACGTTTATTCTGTGCTTAGTGTATTCCCAGAACTGAGTTTGTTAGCTGTTCTGAGTACACAAATAAATGGCCACTCCCCTAGAAGGAGAGCACAAGGAAGAAAGTACTGTACACCAAACAAAACTCCAGTGGAAGGGGTGGAGGCAGAACATAAATGACATCATGTGCTCCTAAAGGCTATTTGCATTTTCCTTGAGTGTGTTTGAGTTTGCACAGGAGAGTGATGTAATCAGATAGGCATTTGACAGACACCACTGGGACAAGGGCACAAGAAGAGAGCAGGAGGTATGGGAGTACTGACAATGCTTCCTTAGACGTGAGAGATGGTGGAGGATTTACCGGACTGAATGGCACAGAGGGAGAAGTGCAGTGCGGAGCGATCCTCACATTTATGACGTAGGTAAACAGTCAGTCCCACTGAATACATAGAGACAGAGAAAGATCACAGGAGGATGGGATTTGGGATTTTACCTAACTTAGGATAGAACATCAGTGAAGAAATTGAGCAGGTACTGGATATGCGTATCTGAGTTGTACAGTGTCACATATGCTTTATTTAGTGACAAGTGCACTGCAGTGTTGTTAAAACTGTGGAGACGATTAATGACAGTATTAGAGAAATAAATGTTTAAGTATTTGTAATAGTAAATATTCTTAAATAGTACAACATACTGAGATTATTAAAGTAAAAAGACCAATTTGTGTCAAGTTGAAGCTGATTTCTTAACTTACAACCCAGGGTAGAATGTGTGCTGTGAGGGTGACATTATTCATGTCACTTACCATTAGTTCTAGTTTACGTTCAGTGGCTGTGAGAAACACCAGGACCAAAAGAAACGACTTACTGGGCTTACATGTCACAGGCATAGTCCACCATGAAGTCAAGGCAGGAACCGAAGCAGAAACCAACCATCAGGGAACACTGCTTGCTCTCTGTGGACTGCTTAGGTGGCTTTCTTTACAACCCAGGCCCTGTCCAGGGGTGACACGGGTGGACCATAGTGCACAGGGTCCTCCCATGTCACTCACCATCAGGAAAATGCTTGCTGCCTCACCTGCAGGCCAGCTGATGGAGACAGTCCTCAGATGACTCTGGTGTGTCAGGTGGACTGAAGAACTAGCCAGAACGCCACTGAACTTTTTCTCTAAGACCATCTGCTTCTTGTGAAATTTACACTGTACTTTTCTCACAGAATAGATCTGTAATTGTGTTTAGATATTTTTAAAAGATACTATTTAGATATTAAGAACAGCAGCAGTGGTACTTGTCCTTAGGTACTGAGTAAGCTCACTTTCTGTATGCGCTGGGCCACAGAAGTCAGATCAGACATCAGGGAGAAAGGACCTGTGGCAGTCTCCCCTCCCCTGCATTGTCCCAGGGACTCCGGGTTGTTAGTTGGTATGTAGTGCTAAGGATTTCCCCTCTATAAGTCTAATCTCTTTTGAGGCAGTCTCCCTGTGTGGCTCTGGCTGGCCTCAAACGCACAGAGATAAGTGCTAGAGTTGAATCTGATCTTAACTTGTTAATCTCATCAAGGTCCCTTTACTTTTGTTTATGTGAGAAAGCATAAGGCTGTTGAGGTACTGTGCAACCAGAAAGGGCTTCCCTGTTAAATTCTAAAATAAAAGTTTGCTTGGTTGACTTATTGTAAGGTTTTCCTACACCTTTCTTTTAAATTCACATTTCCTGTTTCTTTTGTTTTCAGAGAATCATTAATAAGAACTGCCTTTCAGTGTCTTCAGTTGGTTGTGACAGATTTTCTACCCACAATGCCTTGTTCTTGCCTACAGATAGTTGTAGATGTTGCAGGTAGCTTTGGACTGCATAACCAAGAACTTAATATTAGTTTGACGTCAATAGGCTTATTGGTAAGTACTATTGCGTTTTTATGATAGATCCTTTTAAAATGACTTTATGCAGTAACAGTGAATGCTTGCAAATATAGGGTGGACTCCTGAAATTGTTACTGACTTTTAGGTACCACACATATCCTCCATGAAGAAGTAAATAATTTCGGTACTAGTCCATTAGTAGTCGGACATCAGTTACCACATACTGACCTTTGAAGTTTGAGTTTTGCCAAGTTTGTGAGAGAACTTCATGAACAATAATTGTAAACGCATATAATGAAAACCATGATTGATGTAGACGGCAGATTAAGTGACCTTAAATATTATCTTAATGACATTTTCAGAGACTGTTTAGTAACTGACAATCTGTGTCGACTTAAAGTCTGTTAAAAATACTGTTAGACACAGGAGACAACATATTGTAGTGGAAGGCTCTGAAGACAGGCCTGTGTATGTTTAGTGCTTGTGGATTCTTGAATTATTGACATTTGAATCTCATTTTACATATCTTGAGTATGGAAGTAGTAGGTTAGCCTATTGCAAGTATTTCACATGAATCAAGTATAAAGAGAACTGCTTCCAGTATCTGTAGTTTGTCTAAGGAAACCGTTTAGACTCTCTGACTTCATGTTACAATTGAAAGTTTGTGAAGCTGAACTTACATTTCCCTGAGTTAGCTAAGTGCTTTATCTAGAATCTCCAAAATGTTTGTGTGACTCAGAAGTTTCATAAAATTGAACTTTAAATTTCTCGTGCAAAGTAGGTAAGTTGGTATTTTTCTATGAAAATATGGCCATAGAAGACTGTGCTCGGTCCCAGACTAAGCTGCTGTCAAAGAGCAGCTGGTTAACTGAACTCAGTCAGCACTGACCGCCCTCCTTCACTTCCTGTCGATGGCCCCAGCGCTCAGCCGGTCGTCCTTAATTCACATACTTCAGTATTGTTGAGAATAAAGCCTTACGTTACCTGACAAGTGTAAAGGTTATGTGACGAGAGTGACTGGTTTTTGTATGGGATTATAAATGATTAAGTGTCACTGGAATTATTTTCTTATGGTGTGATGCTATTGTTTTAGTTAACATTTTAATGTATATTATTTAGTTAAGGATTATAATGACAAGATGCCATGTATATCAGCACATTGAAATTTATTATTTTTTCTACATACACTTGAAAGTTTTCATAATAAAAAGTACAGGACAATAAAAGTTAATGCTAAGACAAAATAACTAGCTACTTTTTCCTGAAATTAGAGGCACTGGTGAGGGAAATGCTTGTATTGAATCTGTTGTGAAGCTTAAAACAAAATTCGTGAATAAAGTTCTATCTGTATGCTTTTCTTTTTAGTGGAATATTTCAGATTATTTTTTCCAAAGAGGGGAAACTATTGAAAAAGAGTTAGATAAAGAAGAGGCAGCTCTGCAGAAGCAGGCTGAGGAGAAAGGCGTGCCTCTGAACCGGCCATTCCACCCAGCGCCACCATTTGATTGCTTATGGTTGTGTCTCTATGCAAAGCTGGGGGAGCTTTGTGTGGACCCCCGACCTGCCGTGAGGAAGAGCGCAGGCCAGACTCTGTTCTCCACGATCGGTGCGCACGGGACCCTGCTGCAGCACTCCACCTGGCACACTGTTATTTGGAAGGTACTGGAGGACAGCTGGGGCTGTTAGCTCTTAGTTGACAAGTGCTATTTCAGTATGCATTTTTCAGTTAAATGTCTTGACTTTTTAAAGAATCATCCCTGTGCAGTTGTTTATTTGGCAAAGTAAAAACATTAGCTTTGTCATATTTTAAATCATAGAAAATAGAATAGATTTAATGTTTTTGAAAATTTGATTTATTTATTTTACATGTGTGAGCACACTGTAATTGTTGTCTTCAGACACACCAGAAGAAGGCATTGGATCCCATTTCAGATGGTTGTGAGCCACCATGTGGTTGCTGGGAGTTAAACTCGAACCTCTGGAAGAACAGTCAGTGCTCTTAACTGCTGAGACATCTCTCTAGCCCGGACAAGTTAATTTTTAAAGATTGATTTTTATTATTTTTACTCTGTATGTGTGTGTACACGCGCACAAGAGTGTGTGTGGCAGAGGTGGGAGGGAGGAAGGGGTGTGCACAGGTACCCACAGAAGCCGGAGGCTTTTATCTCCATTCCCAAGTCCACTCTCTTTCTCCCTGGCAAACCAGACAGGGTCTCCAGTTCTTTAAAGCTGCATGTAAAGTCACCACCAAAGACAATACTGCTTCTTCCTCCTCTTCCTCCCCTTCTTCCTCCCCTTCCTCCTCTCCTTCCTCTTCTTCCTCCTCTTCCTCCTCCTCCGATTTTTCTTTTCTCTCCTGTAGTCTCCTGACCTTCTTTCCTTCCTTCTCTTTCTGTGACTGTGCTAGGACTTGAACCCAGGACCTTGTGCCTAACCTATTAGTTCATCTTGTCTGTGATGTTTTTTGTTTCATAAACACCTATGTTCAGTGCTCCTCCCCTGTTTGTTCTTATTTTCCTTTAAGTGTAAAAACTCCCGAAGTTTTAACTAATTTTTTCTTGTTGGTTGTGTTTTCCAATACCTCATTTAGTCCTGAGGTCAGTCTGGACATCCCATGATAATACTTTCTGCCTGGGCCTGGATCCTTGTTTCCATAACAAGTCCTGGCTGGCGCTCTGTCTGGTAATTTACCTTTTCATATTCCATGAACCAAAGGATAAGTTTAAGAGTACAGTTGTATTTTTTAGTCAATTTCTCTAATTTATGTGAATTAATAAAACTGTTAACATATTTTTATAACTTCTACTTTCTTTTGCCATATCTTAAGCTAACTCATCAATACTTTTTATATGATCTTTAAAATAAATATTTAGGTACTCTTTCATCTACTGGACCGAGTTCGAGAATCTTCTACTACTGCAGACAAAGAAAAGATTGAGTCTGGAGGTGGAAATATTTTAATTCATCATTCAAGAGACACGGCAGAGAAGCAGTGGGCTGAGACCTGGGTATTGACATTGGCCGGAGTAGCAAGGATCTTTAACACCAGAAGATACTTACTGCAGCCTCTAGGTATGCACATATTGTCTTTCTCTGCTTATAGAAGTAAGTTGTGTTAAAGGAAGTTTGGAACATACATAAGAAAGTCTTTGGGAATTGATTGTACTACCTCCCAAGAATAGCCCACAGTCTTAACTGTAGGCTTTAGTGTGGTAGGTACATGTTCATTTCATTGAGGGGAAAAAGAACCTACTCTGGATCACCTTTCAGAGTCCAGTGATGAACAGAATACATACAAGGCTGAACTTGAGAGAAGAGCCATAATTATGCCCATAAGCCCAAAATGGCTATAGTGCTACTGCCACAAAGAAAGGTAGTGCACTGTGAGTTTTGAGTGGATTGGTGACACCTGCATGGCAACCTGAGATCACAGGGAGGTGAGAGGTCATCAGGTCAGGGTAAGGGGAGATGAGGACAGGCTGGAGATAAATGGCAGACTCCAGAAGGAGTGTCAAGCAGGCTGGCACGAGATGAGGAGTAGGAGGCCAGGCCTTGGTAGTTAGTGTGTCCTCATCTTAACAGCAAGGGACAGAAAAGCAAAATGTCGAAGAGTTTTAAGCCATAAAGAGACTGGATCAGATTTTTGGTTCAGAAAGATGGCTCTGGCTGGCGAGATGGGGGTGGGGGTGTGAGTGTCACAGCAGACCGCTGAGGAGGCTGTCCATGCATATCAGTGGTTCTCCAGCATGCTCGAGCTTACACTACTGTAGCACTAGGGTCGGGTGAGAGCTTCGCTCTCCTGGAGTGTAGGTGCAGGGCTGATGGTATACATCCTAGACTGTACAGGACAGTGCCCAAAACAAAGACTGTCCCGTTAGAGGTGCCAGAACCCAGGGGGAGCTGGTAATGCTTTCGGTTTGAATGGCGGTGTCGGGGGAGGATGGAAAAGTGGACAGAGGTACTGTTGGTCAGCCAGTGCTGTGCGGGAGGTCTCCACGGCCGAGCATGTGATCGAGCGAGAGCAGAACTTGGTGGTCAGTAGACAGCACTGGATGTCCTGCCATCACCCTCTGCCCCGGCTGAACCTACAACTCCTCTTTGTGCTCCCCGAGTGCTCAGGTTACAGGGTCACATGCAGCCACTTCTAGCGGTTATATAGAGGTAGGGGATTTGGACCCCAGCCTTTATGGTTGCATGCCAAGCACTCTATGATTAAAGCCCATGCCCATGGCACCTATTGTTTGTTTGTTGTTGTTTATTTACCATATGTTCTGGAGATTAAAGTCAAACTCAGGCCCTCATGTACCTGCCTGGCAAGCACTTTAACAAATGGACCATTTCCCTAACCCCCTCTAGTGTTTTTGAGACTGGGTCTTTGTATAGCTTTGGATGTCCTTGGAACTCAGTCTGTAGACCAGGCTGCCTCTATCTCTCAAGTGTTGAGATTAAAGCTCTGTGCCACCACACACAGTGTATTTTTGTTTAATGTGGGTTTTTCTCCTTGTTTATGATTTGCATATGATTGAAATACAAATACACATCATATTTACATATGAAGGAATATACAAAACATCACCGTTGACACCTGTGTTTACTTTATGCCAACAGGCATGGATTGCTGAGTACCGATTTAAATGTCTTACATGAAAATAGAAGCCAGCTCAGATGGCTTAATAATTTTTTATAATGTGAACACTAGTAAGTTTGCTTTTAACAGACCCATATGTGACATATAATTATGTATAGCTATATGTAGACTTCTACAAAGCTAACTTACTGGTTGGTGGTTTCTCTCAGTATTGTTTATTGTGTGTGTGTGGCAGGGAGCACGCACGCGCCCACGCCATAGCACGTAGTCCCGGTGAGGAAACGTTCAGGGACATGTCCTCTCCTTCCACCATGTGGGCCATGAGAGCTGGAGGTAGTCATCTGCTCCAGCCATCTTGCCAGCCCACTGAAGAGTATCTCAGGAAACTCAGGGGCACAGAGCCATTGTCATGTGAAGACTATCGGGAACTTTCTGAAGCATGACATACAGCTTGTTTAAACAGTCAGACATTCAGATCATGTGCCGTGCTGTTGTAAGTTCCGACTTCTCCCCGGTGGTTAAGACTGAGAGCATCTTAGGCTGTGGGGAGTTCAGGGATAGACTGCTTGCCTCCCGTCCGTGAACATGCCAGTTCAGCCCCTAATACTGGGGGAAGGGGTGGGGAGGGACCGTGGATTAGATCATTAATAAAAGTAGACAGGGAGTGACAGCACCACTGGGAGCTCTGCTTTTCCTCCTATATTTTTATTCTAGTCTCCTTAGGCAAAGCTTCTAAGGAGGTGTGTTCCCCACTTAACATGTACATACCTATTTATAGAGTTTCTCATAAGTGGGAGTTGTAGTTTTAATTAGCATGCTTATTATTACATATGGGAGGGCATGTGTGGACATTCTGCTCAGCACGCATGGTGGAAGTTGGAGGACGGCTTGAGGGAATTGATTCTCTCCCGACACCTGTTTGATGCAGTCTCTGTCCCTGTCACCCAGGGTACTGCAGGGTAGCTGGCCTGTGAGCTTCTGTGTGGCTGTCCTGACTGCACTCTAAGAGTCTCCCTGTAAGAGTGTCTGGACTGTGGAGGCAGGCTACCCATGAGGCTTTGTGGTTGTGTGGCTGGAGCTCAGTTGTGAGTCTTGTGTGGCAAGGGCCTCTCTGTCAGCCATTGTGCCAGCCCAGGAGTCATGGTTTTACTACATTAGATCCAATTTTATTCTTTTGAGTTCTGTGTCAATTTAAGCAGAAAATAAAGCAACTGTGCTTCGAAGTCTCTAAGAGAATTTGGTCATTTTAATGCTAATTGACCCCACCCCGTTTTCTTGATACAGGAGATTTTTCGAGAGCTTGGGATGTTCTTCTTGACCACATTCAGTCAGCTGCACTCAGTAAAAACAACGAAGTGTCCCTGGCCGCTCTGAAAAGCTTCCAGGAAATCTTACAGATTGTGTCCCCTGTCCGAGACTCAGAGAAGCCAGAGACACCTGTAGTGAATGTGCCTGTGCCTGTCCTTATAGGAAACATCTCAGGCCCAGGCCTGAGCAGGCCGTTTGTAAGAACAGATTCCATTGGAGACAAACTCGGAAGGTGCAGCTCTGAGCAGCCTCCCGTGGTGACTGATGAGCTTGACGACCTGAAGCTCTGGTGGGCTGCCTGGAACACCTGGCACAGGACGGGCTCTGAGAGCACAGAGCCTCCAAGCACTGTGGACGGGCTCACCTTTATCCCCAGCCAGCCTTTCCTCACAGCCTTAATCCAGATCTTCCCAGCCCTCTACCAGCACATCAAGGCTGGCTTCAGCATGGCCGACTTGCAGAAGCTGGGAGTCATCCTGCACAGCGCTGTCTCGGTCCCCATAAGTTCTGACGCCTCTCCTTTCATTCTCCCGTCTTACACGGAAGCCGTCCTGACCAGTTTACAGGAAGCTGTGCTTACAGCCTTAGATGTTCTCCAGAAGGTAACGGGATTCTAATGCTTGCATAAAAGCAGTAATGAGTATGATTCTATGGATTTTTATTTATTTATTTTTTTCAGTAAACTTCAGAAGATAAATTTAGGGTTTTCTGAGATTGCTGTGTATGTACACTTTGGGATAAAGTTAAGATTGTCAATATTTTTAAAACTTATTCTTGAGATACTTAAAAGAAAAGTAATTCAGATCTGTTTTGAGTTAAGAAGCTGCTTGTGTCTTCTAATTCTAGTCAAAGTTAATTCTGAATTGTTGATATCTATACTAAGACACAAGTGTAAGCTTGAAAGAGTGGTTTTCTTACTGCAGCTTTAAATTTTGTACTTTTAGCCGTATGTTTTGTTTTCTACAATGAATCAATAAACAGATATAAAAAAATCATGAATAAATCCAGACTGGGAAACAAGACCATATCAAAATGAAAGCATTTTTAGATTATCCAGGAAATTGATACCTCAGTTCATAGCTATCAGGATCCTAAGCAAGGGTTAACAGGATGGCTACACAGGTAAAGGAGCTAGCCGCCAAGCCTGATTATGGTCCCTAGCACCCACGCGGCAGAAGAACTCCCAAAAGTTGTTCTGCCCTCCACACACATTGCAAGGTACGAAAATATACACGTAAAAATGTGTTAAGGAAAAAAAAACAACAACAGAAAAGTTGTAATCCCAGCACTTGGAAATCTGAGATAGGAAGGTTCGCATGAAGTTTGAGCCCAGCATTGGTTACAGTGTGAGACTATGTCAGGAAGCAAACATTAACAAAAAAGGCCAACTCAGTAACCAGACAAGACACGAGAGAACCTAAGTCAGCTGTCCAGGCTGATTTGTGAGGAGACTACTGTCTAGTTCCTTTATTCCCAGCTGGGATGATGGAGACGCTGGTGATGTATCTGCTAGTAACCACGGCACCCCTCCACTGCCCCTGAGATAACCACGGCACCCCTCCACTGCCCCTGAGATAACCACGGCACCCCTACACTGCCCCTGAGATA
>NW_021620397.1:1159155-1166107 GCF_004785775.1 Grammomys surdaster
ACGGCACCCCTACACTGCCCCTGAGATAACCACGGCACCCCTACACTACCATGGAGGCAGGCAGGCTAAGCAAGTCTTTTTTGTTTCCTTGTTTTGTTTTATTTTTTTAATGATTTATTTATTTTATGTACATGAGTACACCACACCAGAAGAGGGCATCAGACCCCATTACAAATGGCTGTGAGCCACCATGTGGTTGCTGGGAATTGAACTTGGGAGCTCTGGAAGAGCAGTCAGTGCTCTTAACCACTGAGCCATCTCTCCAGCCCCTAAGCAACAGTCTATCTGTTTAACTGTAGTTCCATTGTTTGGGAAACAAATTGTGAATAAGCCAAAAAAATTAACAGAATCTGACATTCAATTATTGTTTAAGGGGCATGAATTTCTGTGACTGAAATCAAAATAAGTTTTTAAATTTTTCCATTGTAGAAAAAAATATAGTTCGTCATACTCATATTATTAGAGTTTTATTGCTGTGAATGGACATGACAAAGACAACTCTTACTAAGGACAACATTTAGTTGAGCCTGGTTTATAGTTTTAGAGGTTTAGTCCATTATCACCATGGCAGGAAGCATGGCAGCGTGCAGGCAGACATCAGAGGCTGAGTGGTCTACATCTTGATCCACAGGCAGCCAGGAGGAGACTGTCACCCACACTGGCCAGAGTTGACATTGATAAATGACACCTCAAAGCCCTGTCTCCACAGGGACACACCTCCTCCAACAAGGCCACGCCTTCTAATAGTGCCACTCCTGATGGCCAAGCGTTCAAACACATGAGTCTGTGGCCACCAAACCTATTCAGACCACAATACTTTCCCCTCTGCTTATGTTATACAAATATATTGTTTATACATTTCCCTAAATGTATAATTGGAAAAATGTTGTCATTTGGAGAATTCCCAGATTCTTGGACTCTCTTAGCTGCACAGGTTTGTTTTACATGCAACGAAGGTAATAAAAAAAGTACACACCCTTTATTTTCAAGGAAAAACCTGAAAGTTTACTTTTTAATAACTGCGATAGCAGAAAAACAACAACTATAATTATTCACAGTGGCTACTGGGGATTTATCTGAGCTTTGACTCTGAAAACAGAGTGTAACATCACTCCAGAACCCGAGAGCTTCCTCACATCCCTAGAAGCGGTTCTGCATAATTGTTTCAAAGCTGCATTTATGTTTCAGCTCTAGTGCCTGTATGTAGATATGTATAGATAGTATGTAGACCGGGCATGGGGCAGAAATCAGAGGTTGTGTCCATGAGCTTACAGCACTTACGGTGAAGTCTGCTTCGTCTCAGCCTGCTGCTGGTCTCATGACTGCCCGTAGCAGGTCTCCCGTGCACACCCCAGCCTCACCCGCACTTGTAACAGTCTTGAACTTTCTGCTCTGTATTAAAGAATAAGTCAGACTTCGTCTCGAGCATCGTTAACCTGACTGAACTGTGTGAGGCTGCCTTTTGTCGAGTAATTGTTTAAGTAGCTTGAGTCCCAGGTATGAAAAGACAGCACCGGACGTGAGATTCTTAAGGGTCTCTGGGTGAGCAAATGCATACCCAGGAAGAGCCTTCTAGAGTTGGTCCTGTGCATCCTGATGCCCACGCTTTGCTTCCCAGGCCATCTGTGTTGGACCAGAGAACATGCAGATCATGTACCCGGCTATATTCGAGCAGTTACTGGCCTTCGTAGAGTTTTCCTGTAAGCCGCCACAGTACGGACAGCTGGAGACAAAGCACATTGCAAACGCCAAATACAATCAGGTAGTTTACAGACTCTTTCTTCCGTACCTTGTCATAGACGAGTTCAGTCAGGGTAGACTGTGCTTACCTAAGAAGGCTTTCACTCACGCTCAGGGGTCCATTCAGAATAGAAGTGTTGCCGGGCCGGTGGTGGCGCACGCCTTTAATCCCAGCACTTGGGAGGCAGAGGCAGGAGGATTTCTGAGTTCGAGGCCAGCCTGGTCTACAGAGTGAGTTCCAGGACAGCCCGGGCTACACAGAGAAACCCTGTCTCGAAAAACAAAAAAAAACAAAAAAAAACAAAAAAAAAAAAACAGAATAGAAGTGTTACCCGAGACGTCCTCTCCCTGACGCTGGCTCACCTCCCTCTGCAGAGGGTCCTGCTCAGAGCTTGCCCTGCCACGTCCCTTGTCTCTTCAGAAGAGAAAGCTCCTTCCCACCTTGTCTTTGCTGCCCCATTCTTGTACAGATTGGGCGGAAATCCTTGAGCCTGGCTTTACCTTGGAGCAGATACCTACAATGCAAGATGGAGAAATGTGTGTGCACTAAACACTTGTCCACTGCTGCTGGGAGATGTAGTTGGATTTTACACACAGTTTCATAGCCTCACTTGGCTCGTTATATCTCCATTCTGGCTTATAACAAAAGTTCATTTTTGAATGCACGTACATGCTGGTTTTCTTCACTCAACATAAAACATTGTAATGTATAGAGTCGGAAAAGTAGTTGTAATGTGTATTAATTTTTCTCATTCTATTTGTCTTGCATCACAATGGAATCACAATAGATCCAACTATTTGCACCGGTGAGTTAAATTTCTTAAACCTGTCCTAACCTGCTGGTAACACAGTACATCTTCCAGGCTCCATAGAATGCTCTCTGTGCTTCCCCAGTAGTTGTAACTTCTGCCTGAATGAGAATTATTTTTTATGAAGTGCATATGTTTTTTGAAAACTTTGCATGTAGTGTGATCTGATCTAGAGCCAAGGCCTGAACTTATAAGGAAAAGGAGCTTTCTTCTCAAAACCAGTATCATTTCCCTCAGCCCGTCCCTCTAACTCCATGTGAAAACATTACTTTCTAGGCGGAGTGGGTAGCCTTGAATTATGTACCGTTTGCTGAAAGATCTTTAGAAGTAGTTGTGGATTTGTATCAGAAAACGGCCTGTCATAAAGCAGTGGTGAATGAGAAAGTCCTCCAGAACATTATTAAGGTAACATACCTTTTTTATCTCTATAATTTGATATTATAAAATTATTGAAATTTCTCTAGGCAGTCTATTGGGATAAATGAAGAACATTTGTTATTTATTTATAGCAACTTCAAATACATGAATTGTATTTGGCAAACACATTTTTTTAATTATATGAGCTGTTTTGGAGTAGGGTGAGGGTACCTCAGTAGTAGGGCTTGAACCCAGAGCCTCTAAAATGCCAGGCAGGTGCTTTCTGCTGAATTCTACCTCTAGCCTGGCAAGGTCTGTCTTTAATAGTACATTTCTTCTTATAGAGTCCTCAAGTCTTACGATGGTGCTCAGTACTCAGGGTACTCAGAGGGAGTGTGCTCAGTACTTAGGATACTCAGAGGCTGAGTGTGCTCAGTACTCAGGGTACTCAGAGGGAGTGTGCTCAGTACTCAGGGTACTCAGAGGGAGTGTGCTCAGTACTTAGGATACTCAGAGGGAGTGTGCTCAGTACTCAGGGTACTCAGAGGGAGTGTGCTCAGTACTCAGGGTACTCAGAGGGAGTGTGTCAGCTTAACTGTTGAGGAAGACTCGTCTTTAAGAGGCCAGATCCTTATATGGTACATATCCAGAACACCAGGTTTGGGTTTCTTTTTAAAAGTTAAACACTTGTTCATTGTTTCTTCTTATTTCACTTTCCCTCTGTCTGAAGGATAAATCTAAAGCTAAGCTCCTTTTCTAGGTTTCCTATTCTTGCATGATTAGTTTATTGCAGCATTAGAAAAAGTACGTTGAAATATTTGAGTAAAGTGTAAAACTCAAGGAATTTTAGTTGTCAAACATGAAAGTATCTCAGGCTGTTCGCTCTCCCCAGCCACGGGAACACAAAAGAGGCAGCACTGGCCTCTTTTGGGCAGGAGACCCTTAGGAACTATGCTTTCTGCTGGGAGAACCACATCAGGATAGTTGCAAAATGGTACATTTGCCCTTACCTCTTTATAGTAGTATTCTTACTGTGACTTTAAAGAAAGAGAACTGAGGTTCAAAGAGGTAGTTAGTGACTCGTGGTTAGATGAGATGTTAGTTAGTTACTCATGGTTAGATGAGATGTTAGTTAGTGACCCATGGTTAGATGAGACGTGTCAAAGCTCACGGCGGCAGCACATATGTAACCCAGAACTTGGGAGGCTGAGACAGGAGGAGCGTGAGTTTGAGTACAACCTGACCTACATTAGTGAGACTCCGTGTCCAATTAAAAACAGACACATGTCACTTTCAGAGCTGAGGTTAGCTCGGTGGTGCTGGTCATTCTTAGCAGACAGAAGGCCCTGGGCCTGGTTCTCAGTTCCAAACAAGACCACGTATGTCTCTGTGGGAGAATCAGTCTTTCTTAACCGTCTTTTCAGTGAGAATCTCTATGCGGGGCTTTCATGGTTTTACCTGATGTTTAGTTTTGAATGTAGCTGTGTGTGTTTTAAGCAGTCTTAACCAAACTGAACTTTCTCTGCAGACTCTCAGGGTTCCTCTCAGTTTGAAGTATTCGTGCCCTTCTGAAAGCACGTGGAAACTGGCCGTAGCCTCTCTCCTCAAAGTCCTTTCCATTGGGCTGCCTGTTGCCCGGCAGCATGCTTCCTCTGGGAAATTTGACAGCATGTGGCCGGAATTAGCCAGCACGCTTGAAGACTTCCTCTTTACTAAAAGGTCAGCCCACTGATGTAGAATACACAGCCTTAAAGAGATGGGAGGCGTGTCTGCAGCCGTTGAGGTGGGGCTCACTCTCCAGTGACAGTCACTGGCTGCACCATTCACAACTGGAAGGCTGTGTCTGTGTCTTGGGTATTCTCTCACTGTGGTGGGACGACTAGTGCTTGATGCAGAGGCTTTAAATGTAAAAATGCACAAATAAAACGAGGTCTGCCAGCCGTCCGACTGTAGGTGTGAACTGTGCACTGTACAAATAAATGTACAAATAAATGTACAAATAAAACGAGGTCTGCCAGCCATCCGACTGTAGGTGTGAAGCTGTGCACTGTACAAATAAATGTACAAATAAAACGAGGCCTACCAGCCATCCGACTGTAGGTGTGAACTGTGCACTGTACCTCGAAACTAAACACACTGATGATACTTTATACATATGAATAAAAGAAAGTGATAAAGACTTAAATGTCACATAACGAAGGTTCCTTTCGGAGCCCTGTGCTTACCTGGGCCGTGCTGGCAGACTCGTTCTTAGGCACAGGCAGCTCTGGTGTTCTCTTCTGTTGACTAGGGTAACACGGCTTCCTTCTTGGGGCTGTACTGAGGACACATGGAGTAATGCAGACAGAGCTCTTACAAACACAGGCTGATTCCAGCTGCTGCTGGAACAACTGTTCCTAAGTACTTCCTATTTCAGTGTTCTGTAGGTTTGTGATGCTCTTACTATCCGTGAATCACGAAGTCTGGACTCCACCCTGATTCTTTCAGAACTATTGACTTCTCTGTTCTTGCTGTAATAACTTCGCTTTAGAAAATTAAATTAGGCCTTTTCTTTATGGATACTCTCTTAAGTTTACTGTAAAGAATTTAATGTATTATATTACAAACTAATAATGGGCTTGCTTGAGGGTCTTTTATGTCACTATCAGATAGCATAAATCAAATCAGGTACGCTCTCAGTGGTGATTTTAGTTGTGGGGATACCTTTCTTATTCATACGTTACATTGGGGGAAGTTTCGTTTTACAGTTGTTCAGTTCAAGATTGCGCCGAGTGTTTATCACACCATTTTCAGTAAATACTATAATTTAAAAGCCTCTTCTTTGAAGTGTGCCATAAAGTCTCAGCCTGCGCAGGAAGAGCTAATGTCTTATCACTTGAGTACTTCTTATCTCCAGTTTGTTTGTTCAGGAAATGAAATCAAGTCTTTCTGTTTTCTTTTTTAGCATACCTCCAGATAATCTCTCGATTCAAGAATTTCAAAGAAATGAAAGTATTGATGTTGAAGTAAGCAAGCTTAGAAAGCTTTTCCTGTGTTTTACTATATTTGAGGATGATAAACAGGGTGGGAAGACTTTACTGTTAGTAGGGAAGGGCGGCTGTGTCGTGCATGCCTCTCTCTCTCTCTCTCTCTCTCTCTCTCTCTGTCACTGTGTGTGTGTGTGTGTGCGTGCGCGCACTTGTGTGTGGGTAAGAGGACAGCTTTGTAGAGCCTTGCATTTTTCCATGGGTTCAGCACGTGCTGAGCCGTCTTGCCAACCTTGAAGATTTTAGCTTTGAAGTTGTGGTTGGGTGAAGGGGTTGGGATCTGTTCTCTTTGAGATAGCCAAGCATTTAAGTAAATCAGATACATTATCTTCACGTGTAGACTTGAAAGTCTAGGCATTGTCATAGCTCTATAAAGTCTTGGCTCTGTGCCATTGCTTTTCCTTTAGAGGAGAAAACAAACTATATGTTAGGACAAGGCATGCGACAAAAATGAATATGACTTTAATTTCTCATAGTTCTTAATTTCTGGTTATGAAAAATAAGTTTAACTTTAACTTTGAATATTTTAGCGTGGGTGAGTTTCTACATGGCTGAGCCTTTTTCTCTATATATTTATGGTTGGGTGAAGATGAACATGTTAAAGCTGTAGCACAGTAAACCTTAGTGCTGGCACTCCTTATAGGTAAGATGGGTGAAGAGACAGGCTAGTGTCATGTTGTAGTAACAGTAAAACGTCCATGTACCTCCATCAGAGAAGGTTCGTTACTTTTTTAAAAAGTAAAATTGAGCTTTTACTCTAGAAATTATATTTTGAATAGGCCCATCTCTTCCGAGGAAAGAATAGATTTGACTCCCTTTTGCCGTAGGTTGTTCAGCTCATCAGCGCGGAGATCCTCCCGTACGCCAACCTCATCCCCAAAGCCTTTGTGGGTCAGATGATGACCATGCTCAACAGGGGCTCTATCCACTCGCAGCCGTCCTCCTTTACAGGTGCGTGGGAAGAAGCGGGCTCGTCTAATCCGCTGCTGCTGCTGCGTAAATGTGAATCGGAGGGAGGGA
>NW_021620397.1:1166207-1173499 GCF_004785775.1 Grammomys surdaster
GGGAGGGAGGGGGGAGGGAGGGAGGGAGAACGTCTGCTCATATTTGTAAGCTCTGATTAAGTGAGTCACAAGGTACTTCTGGAATCTGATGAAGTTATGCATGTTGACAGAATTTACTAGATTTTGAAGTCATGAACTATTGTAAAGAGTATAGTATAGAAAAGAGAGAATATTCTGGCACTTAGAATGTTGGTTCTAGTAGGGGAAAAGTTTCTTAACATTTCTTAAAGGAGCAAACAGTGAGTATCTACTGTGTTAGAAGGAATGTGCTAGAAAGGTGTCACATCCTTGAAAACATTTCTGAGGATATGTGCCACAGTTTTAGAGAAAGGAACGTGTTAGGCAGATTGAAAGATTCCCCATCATAAGAACGAGGACGCTCCAGTCCTTATACCCTCTCATAAGTCTAAAGTTTGCTATTATTTCTAGTTATTAAAACATGTATTCAGACAGCCAGGGCTACACAGAGAAACCCTGTCTCGAAAAACAGACAAAAAAAAAGTATTCAAATCTGAGATGTAATTGTGACATAATGGGGCCTTTTCTGTGTGGTCATAAATGTTTGCAGGATATATTATGTGTCCTTAATCTCAGCATTTACTAGACCACACTGTGGTCTCACTGTGTGAGATTTTTAAAGATCATTTATGCAGTTCAGCCACTAGAGGGCGCTCTTGCTGCTTACTTCACAAGCCAAGATTCCCCCCACTCACCCCAACATTTTCAAAAGCTGGACTGTACAACATGGGAATTTCAGAGAAAAATAATTAAGTGGAATTAATTTTATATAATAATTATATTTAAAATGGTAGATATTTTAATAGAGTATAATTAAAATTAGGTACAAATATTTCAAGTACTGAGTCATTAGGTATGCATTAGTCCTAGGAGTTTTCTGATAGCCCCGCCTATGGTGTGAAGTGTACCAACACCAGATAGCCCCACCTACGATGTATGGTGTGAAGTGTGCAACACTAAAAGAAAGGTGCTCACACACTCTCCAGGGACTCTGCATAAAGCACCTGTCGCCTTAGCTTTACCTTGGAGCTTTTTGTAAACACAGAAAGACATTCCATGCTAAGCAAGTTCCCATGATCACTTGGTTCTTGGCTCTTTAGTGTGACCTGATGGCCAGACTTCACAGACTCTACAGGGAAAGGCCAAAAGAGTAAATAAAGGAAAGTGAGAATGTGTTAGTTTACAGTTCAGAGGGATGAAAGAGAGCCCCATGGGGAAGTGTGGGCTAGACAGGCACAGCAGCAGGGGCAGCAAGCTGAGAACTCACGGCTTCAACCCCAGGCTGGAAACTGAGAGTGAAAGCAAGAGGTAGAAGGGGGTTGGAGGGCTGACTGAGAGAGATGGAGACTTACTCCACCTGTGAGAGGGAGGGAGGGAGGGAGGGAGAGAGAGAGAGAGAGAGAGAGAGAGAGAGAGAGAGAGAGAGAGAGAACGTGTGTGCACTGGGAATGGTGTGTGACTCTGAAACCGCAAAGCCCACCTCCTCCATCAAGGCCTCGCCTCCTAAGCTTCCCCAAACAGTGCTTCTACCTGTGGAATGTGGAGTGTTCACATGCCGAAGACTCTCATTCAGACCGCAGCAGAGAGCAAGACGACAGAGCAGAAGCCAGGGGAAGATGTGTGCTAACATCAGAAAGACATCAAAGTAGTCAGGGCTTTATGTGGTTCCGCTGCTGACCGCGTCTTCCAGGAGGGAACAGAGGAGTATAGCAAAGGAAACTACTGAAGACATATCCTCACATTAGAAATGATAACTCTGTGCCCAAAACAGTGAAGGATAAAAGGCAGATCACTGAATATCAACATACTTCCTATAAAAGGAAGAGAGTCACACTTTTCAGCCATAGAAACTTTTCAAATGGCCTACAAGTTCTCATAGGAACTGCACAGTTCTCAAAGGCTTGACATGGTGGACAGAAATGAAGGGGTCTCACCATGGAGGTGTGTACCTAGGCACAGCTGGGCAAGTCTGAGTACAGAATAGTCATTCTCATACTTGAGCAGAAAGGCTGTCACATTCCCAGGGGTTCTGCCTCAGACGGGGTAGGATAGGAGAGTTCCCACCTCCCACCGAGGCAGCAGCTAGGAGCCGCCCACACCTCATACCATGATAAAGGAATGGCATCCTCAGAAGACCAACAGAGATTTATTTCCCCCATATCTCCTTAGGAAGCCACTTCATGGAAACAGGGTAAACCAAGAAAACAGGAGGCTAGGATTCTGGGAGACGGAACATAAGGAAGAATGGCGTTGACCAAAGATTGACTGGGAAGAACTAGTCTAGAGCAGAGCAGACTCGTGCGCCTGAGTAACATGTTGCTAGGAAAGGAGACAAGAAAGCAACACTAAAAATTAATTGTGACTTCTGACTTAGACTAAACTCTTGAGAAGTTTGTTGAGATTTTGTCATTGTTGTCTAAGGTGTGGTCTCAGATACCCAAACTGTCCTAAAAAAATACATACCTCAATGGTTGTTGTCAAGCTTCCCGTGTAGCCTAGGATGACCTTGACCGTCTCATTCTCATGCTGGAGCTGCAGACATATACCACCATGTGTACTCTATGTGGTACTGGGGATTGAAGCTGGAATCAAACTCAGAGCCTTGTGTGTGCTAGGCAAGCATTCTGCCAACCAAAGGACATTTCTTGCCCTTAAGATGAACTTTATAATCTTGTCACAAGATTAGGAAAATGTTGGGACCAACAGATAGATGCTTGCCACCAAGCCTAATGCCTGAAGTGCAGTCACTAGAACCCAGTTGGAGGGGACTGAGTCCTACAGGTTGTCTTCTGACTTCCACGTGTATAATGTAGCATGTGTACTACATGTGCACTCGTGCACACACACACACATACACATACACACATATGCACACACAGGCACATACCCACCTACTGTGCAAACACACACACTCAACAAAGGAAAACCAAGAAAGAACATGTTGATTATGGGCAGCCTTGTTTTTCACAATCCAAGAGGGAAAATTTGTTATTTACTAAGTGTTTACTAAATATTATTAACTAGGTTGTTCCTCAGTGAATTTCATCTTACTGAGAAGAGTATTTTAATCCTAGCTTGCTAGGCTCGATATTAATGTGCGCTGTTTTAACATTTTTTAACAATCAAATATTGCTAATTTTACAGAAGCAGAGATTGACATCCGTTTGAGAGAAGAATTTTCTAAAATGTGTTTTGAAACATTGCTCCAGTTTTCCTTCAGTAACAAAGTCACCACACCGCAGGAAGGCTACATCTCACGCATGGCACTCGCTGTGCTGTTAAAGAGGTCGCAGGATGTCCTGCAGCGTTACATAGAGGACGAGAGGCTGAGTGGGAGGTGCCCGCTCCCGAGGTACGCACTTCACGAAGGAGGACACACACTGATGCCGCAGTTAGTTACAGAGACTGCTCCAGACCACGGGGTTTGTTATGTGAACTGATGGAACTGAGGTCATTGGTAACTGTGTGTGTCCTCTACAGCATAAGTCACTGATAACTGTGTGTGTCCTCTACAGCATAAGTCACTGATAACTGTGTATGTTTTCTACAGCATAAATAGTCCTAGCCTTTGCTGCAGATACATAATGCTTATTATTATTATCATTATCATTATTTTGCTACTTCAGGCCTTTCTTGTAAGTTAAGAACTATGTGATACATGTATCATATTACCTTTTAAACCTAAAAAAATATTGAATCTGAAAATAAATTCTTTGTCAGAAGTTTCTGCATAAGAACTTGTGAATTTGCATGAAAACACAATCTTTTTCCCTAAAGAGAAATTAAGAGATTAATCATTTCTAGGTTATCTTTGATTGGCATGTCTTGATTTCTGTCACCTGTCCCTGTCTTAAATCTCAGGTTTTTTCCTAGTCTGTTTAACAAAGCCCCTGCCCCTAAGCTGACCCCTTCTTGGATAGCCAGCTTGTGTTCATGGCCGGAGCTGCAGGGCTGATCCCAGTTGAGCTATAGACTGGAATCCAGCAAAGGATATAATCTTATTTTTAGATGTAGAAACTAGAGTTTAAGTCAAAACTAAGTATGAGAGGACAGAAGTCCCTAGGTCAGGAGAGAGTTAGGGAGCGTCCTCGTGACAAGGCTCTGGTGGAGAAGCAGGCACCCACGGGTCCCACTTGCTCCTTGTTTCTTTATCAATCTCTGAAGCTGGGAGTGATGTGACAAAGGGTATGGTTTTCTTTTTTAATCATTCCTGTGCCTGACCAGATCCCCTTCTACAGTTTCATACTAGTTTAGATTGCCCCAGGATTATGTGAATGCCTTTTCCTCAATTTTTAAGATTTTAAAACTCTTTACTCATTTAGAGTTTATTTTACAATTTTCTAATTTGGGTAAGTAAAAGTTACAAAATTACATTTTAAAAAATTACCAATAATTAACATTCTTCAGTCTTGAATTTTAAATTTCTAGATCATAAAGCATAGGCCTCTACCTCAGATGTATATACAGAAACATCCTGTGGACAGCTTACTAGTAATTTGATTATGGACATGATTAAAAATGGATTAATTAAAGTTGATTCCTGATATGTACATGAAAGTGCAGAGATAAAACTGCTTTGAGTGAATATTACTGCAAGATCATAAATACTAGTTCAGAAAATATCTTTCCTTCATTTTTTGTGTTGAAGATTTAACTAGCTCTTTTAATATTTCTTGTAACTGTTATTTTTGCTGTCTTTATTTATGTGTTAGTATGTGGGCATCAGTACAAGTGCCTGGAGAAGCCAGGGGTGTGTGGTGTCATGAAGCTAGAACTGTAGGAAGCAGTGGGAACTGTCTGACGGAGGACTTAGAATCCACCAAAGATCCTCTGCAAGAGCAGCACACGGTCTCAACCGCTGAGCCGTCTCCCCACTCTACCTGCTTCCTGTAACCTGAGCTCTCTTTATAGTCATCTGAGGAAGCTGTTTCATTCTGTGTCACAGTGTTATGTGTTTTCCACAAGCAACGTTTCAACACCAGTCTGCTTGCAAAGAACGTTTGATGCCTGGGGATGTAGTTCATTCAGTTGCTTGAGTACTTGACATAGTTCAGTCCCCAAAACTACATCCACAGTGAGGCCTTTAATCCCAGCACTCAAGAGAGGGGCAGGCAGGTCTCTAAGTTCGAGGCTAGCCTAGTCTACAAATCAAGTTCCAGGATAGCAAGATGACGCAGAATAATTCTGTCTCAAAAAACAAAAGTAATTGTAGTTAGTGGCAGGAGCTGCCCTGTGAATGTTGATTTTCAGAAATTGAATTGCCCCTTACCATTGATAATTCTGGTAAGCTTAATTACAAATCAGATTTGGTGAGGTAACTACAGATCGGCAGTAAACATAGTACTGGCGTGTTTGTTATATGCTTGATGATTTGTCCTTTTATAAGAACTTTAACCTCTTTTTATTTTATTGTAGTCAATATTTTTCCAAAATTATATTGATTTGTACAAACTTTGTGAGAAAAAAATGCATGCTTTATCTTAAAAGAATCCTAATGGAAATCCTGTCTCATCCTTTTCAGGCAGCAGGTGACAGAGATCATATTCGTTCTAAAAGCCGTCAGCACACTCATTGACTCTCTGAAGAAGACTCAGCCTGAGAATGGTGAGTGCTGGAAAGCTGGGCCATCCTTCCAGACGTCCCCCCTCTGTCAGTGTCTGTCACTGTGATAGCTTTGTGTTGTCACTAAGGTACCTGAGCTCCACTTGAGCGCCATTGTATCTTTGTTCTCCAGTTCTCGAGGTGACAAAAACTCAATTCATGTCAATTCAGTAAAATTAACTTGTAAAAAAAAAAAACTGGTATGCCGCAAGACAGGCTAGGCCGACAACCTGAGTCTGAGCTCCGAAACCCACGTCAAAATAGAGGGGTCCACCACTTAACATCTGTATCAGAGTCACAATGATAAAAAATTACACATTGTTTTTAAGAAATTATTGCCTGAAGAACACCACCTGAGGCGATGTCTGGCTTCCACACATACATGTGCACCTGTACACACATAGGCACATACATGTGCACCTGTACACACATATGCACAAATACAGAAAAAATTAGAAGTTGAAATTATGTTCTAAACAAATGAAGTGAATTTTTTATTTTGATGTAGCTATAAGCTGTGGTGATAGAAAAGTATGATAGGCTTCATCAAAAAAGAAGGGAAAAAAATAATTCTGTCAGAATCATGAGGACTGCACTTAGCCAGTCCAAGCCTGATGCGAAGGATTGGCTATCCCGTGTAGAAGCAGCAGGCTCCACATCTCTGTAACTTTTTGTTACTGTCATACTCTAGTCTTGTTGCTGGAAGCGAGGCATCTGGAGATTTAACACTTTCTCAGGAGCTTTTGTTTGTATTGTTTTACTAGATGGTAAGTTTTTAAGTAGGCTATATAAGTATGCATAACTTACAGCAGGTGCTCACTGGGTAAGAGCACTTGCACCAAACCTGAGAACTTTAGTTCAGTCAGGAACCACATGATAGGAGAGAAAGTCAATTCCCACAGTCATGTAAATACAGAATACATACTCTGGTCACCCCCAGTTTTCTATACAAATAAATAACAATATCCCCTGTTTGTCATCACTTTTTTCTTACCTATTTTTCACTTAACAAACATTGTGTACATTCTTTTATATCGATACGTGCATCTCTTTAATATTCTTTTCATAGTTTGAGGTTTTGGAAACGGAGTCTCATGTAAGCCAGGGTGGCTTGAACTTACCGTCAGCTGAGGGCCTTGAGCTACCGACCTGTTTTCCTCTGCCTGCCAAGTCCTGGGGGTGGGTATGAGCTAGTCCACCCGGCTTTCTGTCAGAAAGTCCCTTGGAAATTACAGTGGGCCTTAAAACAAACATGCTGTAAGACCTGAACTTGAGTACACTCCCCAAGTTCTATGTCCTATGTCACCTTAATGTTTCTCCTCTGATAGGCCAAGACTTGATATAGCAGGCTCTTCTGGGGCTCGGTTCAAATTCTTAACATTTCCAACAGGTAAAAAGCAGAAGAGTGCTTGCCCACCCACCTTTCCCTCCTCTCACCAATGTAGCCCCTTCTCTTCTTCCAGCCCTGTCATGAAGAAGTCTAAAGAAAAGAAAAGGAGTGAGCAGATGCATAGAGTTTTCCACAGAAGTGAACTAAGGACATCATGTTAGCACTGAGCAGTGTCGGAACACATTAGATGGAAAAAAATCCCATAAACATCTTTATTTGGGAAGCTGCTATAAATCATATATATATATATATATATATATATATATATATATATATATATATA
>NW_021620397.1:1173509-1210601 GCF_004785775.1 Grammomys surdaster
ATATATATATATATATATATATATATATATATATATATATATATATATATATATGAGAGTATGCTCTTCTACTGTAATCCTCTAGTGAATTCCTATGCATTGTTGGTCTTTAAGAGATATATGTGACGTGTACCAAGCTTACTTGACCAAGGACTTGTTTCAGAGATTGAGAGAGACTAATGTGAAGACACTCCTTTCCTTATATTACATCAAGAAGACTGAGATAAAAAATAATTTCCTGACTTGACCAGGATACCAAGCTCTGCCTTATTTCAGGAGGAAAAATGTTACCACCTAATAAATTAGACTAAAGGATAGAATAATTTACAAAGTGCTTTCAGCCAGGCAGTGGTGGCGCACGCCTTTAATCCCAGCACATGGGAGGCAGAGGCAGGTGGATTTCTGAGTTTGAGGCCAGCCTGGTCTACAGAGTGAGTTCCAGGACAGCCAGGGCTATACAGAGAAACCTCAACACCCCTGAAGAGAGTGGGTGTGTTTTATACATTTCACAGTACTCTTTCTTTCGTGCTACCTTGCCTTTCGGACTGCAGATTTGTTCCACACAGTAACATGACCTCAGCCAGCAGGTTTTTTGTGAGGATTGAACACTCTACAAAGTACTTACTAGAGAATACGGTGGAGGGACCAGTCTGGGTTACTTGCTGAAACACTGCCTCAGACTAAAAGGTGAAGAAGAGAGCCTGAGGAGTAAAGGTGAAAAAGAGAGCCCGAGGTACAGATGAGCAGTATAACTCGTGCTTGTACATGACCCTGAGTCAGACCCGAGGACTGAGAAGAAGCCAGCAAACAACAGAAATAGAAATAACCCGTTATTTCAGGATTAGTGGATCACTGGTTCCGGTGGGTCACTCCTGTCCTCCTGATGAAGAGCATCCGCCTGTTGGTGGATGAGGTGAGGAAGGCAGGCTGGCTCCTCTGCCCAGTCTCAGGTTAAAGACTAGCAAGCTCTGTAAGGCGGCTCCATCTGTGCAGTGACTCGAAATTCAAATCGCTGCCAAGAGCGTTACTGAGAGACTCCTGGGAAGGTATCTGTGGTAGCCAAGTGCATGAAAAAGGTTTTCTGTTTGTTCTTGACATGCACACTATTTTCTGGCAACTATACAGAAAATAACATTTTGGGTCATTCTGTTACTTTGTTAACTTACAAAATTTTTAGTATCAATGACTGTCTTCACGGGTCATTTCTCTCTCTTCCTCTTTTAAAATTTTTCTTATTTTCATCTTACATGTATGAATTTTTGCCAGAAGAGGGCATTGGATTCCCCTGGAGCTGAATTTAGAAATAGCTGTTAGCTGCCATGTGGGTGCTGAGAACCAAACCCTGGTCTTCTGCAAGAGCAGCGGCCAGTGCTCTTAACCACCCAGCCATCTCCAGCGCATACATAACTAGTTTCTCACCTAATCTCTCGGTGCACAGCACTCTGTTATCTCTTTGTTATACTTTACTAATTATATCATGAAGACTTACAAAATTAAGAAATTAAAAGATGCTTGTAGAACCATTTCTGTTATATTTTTGTGTTTATATAAATTGGGTGACCATACTGTTTATATCTACTGTGTTTTGAGATTATTTTTTTGTACTTTTTGATTACAGTTGATGGAAATACCTGGGCACAAGTAATTGCCTTATACCCGACGTTAGTAGAATGTATCACCTGCTCATCCTCAGAAGTCTGTTCAGCTCTGAAAGAGGCACTGGTTCCCTTTAAGGATTTCATGCAGCCACCAGCATCCAAAGTTCAAAACGGAGAATCTTGAGCTGCTACAGTACACGTGGAGTACACGTGGAGGAAGAGATACCCTAAGGAACGCCTTCTCCTGAGTCTCGTAGAGGAAGGACGCTCTCCTGGAGTCATCCTGGCAGCTGCTGTTTGCCTTCTTTAAATTACAGTGTAATTATCTGGGTACAGTAATTCATCCAAAAGCATACATGTTAATGCAGGCTCCTGGAGGCCCTGAGCCTGTGAGTGAGTGATCTTGCTGGGAGGGATAATGAATACTACATCATACTGCTACCATATCTTCAGTTGGTGATTTAAAAGTGAGCTTATGTACAGTTTGTTGTGTATGTGTTGATGATGTACTTTTTAAAAAGAAAGAAAAGATATTTCCATTCAGATTTTTGAGGCTGGCATTTTGCACCCTTTTTCAAGTACAGAATTGCACTAAGACTTTATGCAAGGTGGCACTGTAACATTCCATACTATCTACAACCAGCCTTTGTGAGCAAAGGGAACTGATAAACTGTGTGTGTAATAAATGGTACACTTCTGTATAAAATAGTTGCATTTATTTAAAATTTTAAAATATTGGTGATGTTAAATGCTCGAAGCTGTATTTATTATAATACAAACTTGTTTGCTTATGTTTTTACTTCTGATTTGCCTTCTTCTGGGGCAGATAAGCTTATCGTGTACTCAAACGGTTGGCTTCATGCTCTCTACACGCATTGCTGGTGACCAGAAGGATCGTGTGAACACGGCAGCAGAAGGTATGATTCGCTGACTTGGCACCTTTGAAAGACAGGTCGTAACGTACTCCAGAGACACGCCGTAGCAGGACGACCGGGTCATACCTCATTTCTTTAAGCCTCTCTCTGAGCTTTCATGTGTCTGTTTTTACACTTGCTATCTGAATTTTAAAGACTTTTCATATTTTATATTCCTGTGGTTTCTTCCTGTAATATGTGTCGAATGATGACCGAGGCAAGATGACTTTATACTTCATGAAACTTTGCCTGTGAGATTTTGTTCTTCTCTGTGCTTCCTTCTCTGGGTTCCTTCCAAGAAGAAACTGTACCAGGCTAACCATAATACAGAGCATGTGTCACAGAGCAAGCGAGTGTCTGGAGGCAGCCTGCATTTCCAGGAGCAGGGAGCTCACTGTGCTCAGGAGAGAGCTCCTGCTGCCCCTCCTTCCTCCCCTGAGGAAGAAGGAAAGCTTCAGAGCACGTGATCTTACAAAACTCACTTTGACCTAGCTTGATGTATTTTTTTAAATTAATTATGCTGTTATAATATTTTTTCCAAGTTAAAATTTTATTTCACAAGTGCTGAAGACATGAGACATTGAAAACATTGCTATTAATAAGAAGTGATAGTGAGGTTAATATTATTTTAATGCACTAGAAAGCTTTTGACATTTCTAATAAGATTTATAAATTTTGGTTTCTCCAAATAATCATAAACCCATAAGGGGGCGTTAGCATTGAGTAATCAATGAGATACAGTTTTGAGGCTATTTTAATTATGTAGTGATTTAGTTTGCACAATATTCTGTATATGTATGGTAAGGCCTATTTTGAAGGAATATTATTTTTACTCACATGAATTGATGAATTTCTATTTTATTATTTCACTTAAGATTAAGGTAAAACACGGCATTTCATAGACTCTGCTGTCAGTGTTTTCTTAAAGGTGTAGAAAAATGACTCAAACCGTGTATTTTTTATATTTTGATATATTCACTTGTGAATTAAAGAATAGGAATATCACTGATAAAGTATCAAGATAGTAAGAGCGGCAGCATTTTGAAAACATTGCCACCGGTTTCTATCAAGTAAGTGTCTGCTCATGAGAAGTAACAGATCAACTGCAGTCTGAACGGTTCTTCTCCTGTGAAGGCTATCTGTGAGTCAAGGGTCTACAGCATACAGTTATCTCAGATAAATAATTCGAGCTAATACAGTCTTAGTTTTCAATACCAATGTCATGCTGTATAGTTCAAAACATAAAAATCTGATGCGTGTGTTAATACAGTAATCAACGCCAGTCTCAAGTCAAGCAAGAGGGCCACTCCCTGGGTAGAATGACAGGTTCCCCCCACCCCCACCTCAAATCCCTCTCCACCCCCAAGGAGTAAATCCGAGTCATTAATGCCTTTTGGTCACACATGCTTCTAGGCTACATTTTCTGAAGTGTGCTGGTCTCGGAGAGGTTAATGCAGTGTCCTCTCCCTGTAAATGTGACCTGGGTTCTTCATTCAGTACAAGAACTAGGCTGCACGGGGTTACTGGATGCAAGGAAATCTCTAAAAGCTCCCACCATGAAGCACTATGTTGAATCGTCTTCATTGCCTCTGGTCTCAGTGCAGTGAGTTTTACATCTCAGACCGAGTCTTTACCACTAACCCCCTCCGTTAGACCACTGAACCCAGGCTGTACCAACAGATGATCATGGAGGTCTCAATGTAATTACTTAATTGCACAGGTCGTCTTTTGGGTTCTGGTAGTACAACCATTATCAAGGGAGAAAGGTCAATTTCATAGTGTCTTATTTCTTTATGATTAATTTTAAAGTTTTGTTTTACTGTATGCATTTTGCATACCAGCTATTAAAAGCCTTTTTTGTGCCAAAGGTAGGAGGAAACTTGTTATTAAGTCTAACTAGAAAATAAATGCTTTTAATTGTTTATGTTTTTACTACATCAGCATTGATGATCTCACTTGTTTCCTCACAGATGGTTATTAAGTCAACACTTGCTACATGCTTTAAATTGTATAAAGCATCAGAAGAAAGCAATGGAGAATTTATTTTCTTTATGTTATCACAGCAAATAAGTCACTTTAAGTGGCAGCCAATACCAATTGTTCGTCCTTCTACAGTGTTTAGAATGTTATATTTATTGTCAGTTTGGTACCACCTAGCCCTAGGTGAGCATTTGGCCAGTGGTCATCTAAAGAGCTGCAAGTAAATTAATGTACTAGAGAACATTGGAAATATATCCCTGCTAACGAAAGGAGCACGACAGTCATGTCAGTGAAAGGCGCCATGGAACACACTCCTCAGATGTAGAGTCATTCATGTGTAGAACCAAATCCTTAAGAGCTGGCGAAGGGCCACTAAAACAGAACGCTCTCAGGAAACCCTTATCTGTGATTGCCACTGAAATGAACTGGAAATCGAGAGCCAAAATCAATTAATGTCCAGCCTCAGATTAGTGTGGATTACAGATTTTTCTAGGAAGCTACCACAGAGGTAGACAAAAACAGTTTCTTCAAAAGCGTTGCCAGCAGCCTAGAAATGCTCCCCCTCACTAGATTCGGCATTTCGGAGACACTTGTCGAAAGCATCACAGTTCACTATGCTTCAGCTAACTTTATTAGACTGCATTGGTTTTCTTTTTCAGTTATTTGTAAGAACAGGAGTTATATGACACGTTGTATTACCGGACTTACACATGTGGACAAATAGTTTTTAATCCTTTATGGTCATTTGAATTAAACATTTTGTATCTCTGGAGAGTAGAGTGGTGCTTTTATTTTAATGTTCAGTTTTTGTAAATTGGAAAGAAAGCTGTGACTGGTTTAATTTACATGCAAACCCTCTCAGAAGACTTACACTAAATCCAGTAGTTCTTACTGTGCTAGCAGTGTTGGCCTTTAAGAGCCGTGGGGATAAGCTGGATGCAGTGGCTCAGGCCTGTAAGCCCAGAGCTCAAGAGGTTCCCACGAGGAGTCTATGCCAGCCAGCACTACACAGGGAGGCCTTGCTCGGAGAGCAGACAGTGAGTCTGAGGAGACTCAGAGCGGTGCTGCGAACACTCTGTGATCTCAACGTGGTGGGCAGTGAGCGGTTCTGCCTCTTAATTCACCTGTAAGCAAATTCTCAAAGCTCCTGCTTTTCTATCTCTCAAACAGCGATGAGGCCGAGTTACTAATTCTTTAGACAAATGCTTGATGTGAATGTGGACTTGACTGCATGACGACACAATTGGGTACTTGCGTGGGTTGGGTGGTTGTTACACTGTTACAGCCAGAGACGATTCAACTGGTTTTCTCCCCTTTTCCTTGGGCAGCGGTTTCATTCCGTCCTGTCTGAATTCTAAGTTTACCTCCCTTCCTCCTAACCTTTATCTCTTCAGTCTTCTTTTTCTCTTCCCATTCCCACTCACCAATGCTTTCATCATTGAAATGACACTCAGACAGAGACCCTGGTGACGGCCATCTTTATTGATGAGATTTTAGACGTGCCTTCCACTTGTAACCTTTATACCGAGTTGAAGTTCCCCACCATTTTAAGTAACGGAACAATATGAAGCAGTTTGAGGCCGTTGCCTACTGTATTTCTGAGTCTGTGATTCTGCCGCCAAGACACAGAATGTGATTGCTATAAATAAATGGGTTCAGTAGCTAAACTTGGAACAGTTATGTCTGCGCTGCTGTGAACAGCAAAACGATGCCACTTCTCTTTAAAAGGGGTATTTAAAATTGGTAGGCATGTCTGTTGTGGCTTTTGGAGCGAGGTTGTTTTGGCTTTGGGGAAGATCCTGTTTGGGGAGGTAAACACTTTGAATGTGGGTACGTTTATCTAAATACTACGTCCTGGTGATATGTGGAGTGTCGCAGACAGTGTTTTATCTGTTTCATCTGTGTCTGCTTTTCTATTACAAAGCAGTAGGTTGGGAGATAGAGAGATGCTTCAGCAGTCAAGAGCACTGACTGCTCTTCCAGAGGACCGTAGTTCAATTCTCAGCACCAACATGGCAGCTCACGACCATCTAACTCCAGTTCCAGGGGATCTGACGCCCTCTTCTGTCCTGCCCGATCACCATTCACACAAATGGTGAGCAGGCATGCCTGCAGGCAAAATTAAGGCATACAACTAGCAATTTTGATTGGAGACCAGAATGCTTTATCTTACTTCTGAGTACTCCTGGGATGTTTTGGCATCTGCTGTTGTTCGTTGCTCATGGTGATGGAGATGTCTTGAAGCATTCTCTATTGCGTTACTGAGAATGATGGGACCTTTGAGTAAGGAAAGCGAAGTCACTGAATTTTGAGGTCATTTTCAGTTGCTACAAATATTGTTACCTAGAGTTTTAAACTAAAACTCAGTAGTTAGTTTAGTGTAGCCATAAAAGAGCTCTTAAACCATGCCGTTATTTACAAGACTACTGTAGTGGAATAGCAATCACTACTCACTGTGAAGTTTGGGTGGAAGGAAGACTCGGAAGCGATGCTATCACAGTCTTACGCCGCTTATCTAAAAACATGAGATATTAAGATTCAGACCTAAGTGCAAGTTCCATTTTCTCTGCAGCTTTTACTCCCCCCGTGTCCTAATTTTAGCACACAGCACTCAACTCCTCTCTCAAGGCAGTTACCATATGGTGTTAGACTCGATATCTTTATCTCATTTTGCAAGATTCCTTTTTTAGCTCCCAACACAATTCTTGAAAGTAATACCACACCACTGTTTCTGAGCGCGTGCCTTAACAGTCCCCATCTTGCTGAGATACATCAGTTATGCAATATAACCAGAAAGGTTTCTTGACCTCAAGTCCAAATCTTTGTAATCTAGGGTAGGTGTTTCTTCACGGCTCCATAGTTAAAAATGTTGAGCGCATAGACCCTCCGTTTGCATTTGGTCCCCACACGGATGAACCTGCCTGTTTTGTCCCAGTTCTGCTAGTTAGCCTGAACCAATATCTCCCTGATAAGTTTCTTTCCGACCCGATTGGCGGGTCTGCTTTTCTCCAGTGTACCGGGTCGAGGCTCCTTTCCCATTACTGGGTGAGCTTCAGAGCATCACTGATTGCTGCACCGTATCTGACTGGTGTCTTGTGTGCTTACAATGCATTATGTAAACAGTCGATCTGGGAGAAACAACGAGACGAGAGAATGGATAAATGGTTCCGAGATACTTGTTAAAGATACTGATCCTTAAAGTGAAAAAAAATGAGTGTACAATTAGACATGGGGTGTCTCTCCATAGTTGTGAGAATCTTTAAGAACCCAAGGTCCAGTTGAAAGTGCACACCCTCGTGTGGGTTAGAATGGGGTAGATCGGGGAGGAGTTCTGACTTATTAGGATCTTGTGCCTGCTAAGTAACATACTTACCGACCCAGTCTGGCTTAGGCCTTATTAGATTTTAAGAGTTCTGTTGTTGTTGCTGCTGTTGTTTGTTGTTTTAATTCGGGGCAGCTGTTTTGGGACTGCCCATCCGTATCAGTGCTAAACCATCCATCCACAGCTCAATTCCTGTTTCATATTTTCTTTTTTGTTTTTGTTTTGTTTGTTTGTTTGTTTGTTCTTCGAAACGGGGTTTCTCTGTATAGTCCTGGCTGTCCTGGAACTCACTCTGTAGACCAGGCTGGCCTTGAACTCAGAAATCCACCTGCCTCTGCCTCCCAAGTGCTGGGATTAAAGGCGTGTGCCACCACCACCCGGCGTTATATTTTCTTTTTTAACAAGATATCCGGATGTAACTTCTGATCCTCCAGAGGGTGAGACAGGAAGAGCACTTGGACCTAGGAATCACACTTAAAATTCTGATTTAAGGCAGGACCGGGGTGGGGTGGGGGGGAGCTAAAATTCCTGCTTGGAGAAGTAAAACCATGAGGCCATTCCTTTATTATTCAGTGTGCAGTAACTTAAAATGGCCGCTGTGGAGCACCTGACCCACTCTACACACAAGGACAGCAACGTTCAGAGGTCACTTTCTAGAGTCACAAATGTAAATCAGCATGGCTCACTTCAAAACCCATTCTTTCAGCTATTAGTGGTTGTTAGCAAAAATGTTTCACTGCAGTAAGATAATCAGTAAGATAATTAGTATCTTACTGAGATAGATTGCTGTCTCTGGCTATGCATTTGGGATAGATATACGTGAGTATTAAAAGAACTTCAAACATCAAGGAGAAGTTGTAGAACTAGCCTCTGTGTGGCCCACATGGCATTTTTCACTGGCGCAGGCTTAAGGCATGTGTTTAAAGCATCTGGTTTGTTGCTTGGTTTGTGTCAGCCTTAGCACAGTGGTTAAAAGGCCAAGAGTCTTCCTAAATTCAGTTCTTGTTGTTTGCCGAGTCTGTTACCTGAGCAAGTTAATCAACCCATTTCAGTGTTCTTGTCTATGAAATGGAATTAATAGTGACGATTAATGCATAGTTACTAAATATAATTTTACGAGGAATATTAGAAAGCACCGTGCCTGACCTTGGCAGGTTTTCAGTCGTGACAGAAATAAAACACACTTGGTGCACACAGTTCAAGAAGTGGGCAGGGAACCCACTGGCCTCTTCCCTTTCTTGTCTTTCACTGTACAGCCCTCAGGCAGGGACCTCTGAGTCTCTCCCTGTCATGTGACTGGATATTGTAGCTAGATGAGAAAACCTTACACCTCAAATAATGCTGAATGTAAGGGTGCGTAATCAAGTTCTAGTGTGTCAGTAACTTGGGCGTGCCTGTGTTACCCTTAGAGAGTAAAGGCAAGAGGTTAGTAAATCCCCTGTGCTTCAGGTTAATACTGCTATTCATATTCAAAAGGACGGCCAGAAAAAGAAAGGAAATGCTCAGTGCTGAGTATGGAACGTTCAGTTTTGATGGCTAGGAAGTCTGCGTCTATAAACTACAGGATGTGGGGAGATACTGAAAAGGATGGAAGACGGTGGGGGCGGGGTTTGGGTTTTCTTTTTCGAAGCTTTTAATTGTGTGTATATGCGAAAGGGGTATGTGCACACGAGTGTAGGTGCCCGGAGAATCTGGAAGAAGGCTTCAGGTCTCCTGGAGCTGTACTTGCAGGTCCTCTGCAAGAACAACTGCTGAGCCATCTTTCCAGGTATGTGTTTTTAGTAGAACTGGTGAGATTTTGTTTTGTTTTGTTTTGTTTTGTTTTTTGGTGGGGACTGGGGGGAAGATTGGCTTTGAAGAACTGAAACCGAATCATTAAACTCCTTAAAAGCTAAAAAAACATTTTGGAACGGCACAGGTTTCCTTTTAACCAAAACCAAGGAAGATACATCTATGTTATGTGTAGAGTACAGGTGGCGATAGAGAGTAGGGAAGCCAGGCGGGGATCGTGTTCCTGCTGAGGTGGTGGCTGAGGAGGAACTGAGAGTGCTCAGTTTGCAAGGATGCTGAGAGGAGGTGCTGCACACCCTCACCCTAGCACTTCAGTGGCGAGCAGACGAAAATAGTTGTAAGTTCGAAGCAAGCCAGGACTAGATGGTAAGGGAATGTCTCACGAGGGGAGTTAGGGTGAGCTAGGTAGGCTCTACATATTTGGATGTTACTGATGGAGAATATGGGTGGTGACTGTACAGCGTGTAGATGTCGGATTTGTCGGAGGTAGAGCAGTGCAAGAGCTGGACCAGGCTTAGTTAGAAACTCACCTTTTAGACCAAATGTACACTTGATAGCCACTTAAAAAAACAAACAAACAAAAAACCCCTCCACGCTACAGTGGCCCACAAACTCGGTATGATGTAAAACAGCATGATCCACTGAGCAGTGAGCCCCCAGTCCCCCGTCGCTGTTTATTAAGAAAGGATGCTGTGAGTTTCCCATAGGTAGCAGTGTGGCAGACAGTAAGTTAGCATTTCATTGCAAGAATGTTACACAAGCACTCAAATATAAAAAGTATCCATTAGAAATTATTGAAATGAACTTTTGCGATGCCTTTAAATACTAAGATTCGTATAATACTGACATCTCTCCGTAGCCTAAACAGGCAGGTAGTTTGAATATGCATGTATGAAACGTGTAGGCAGTTTGATAGATTTGAAAATTTTGTAATTCAAGAAATTATTTGGGTTGTGTATACTTTGTAGTGAAAGTTTGTGTTTAGTATGGGTTCCAGGGTCTGTTGTGCTAAACTGGACTGGGTAGGGGTGGGTTTCCAAAATAAATTAAACATATGTGTTCCAGTGTGGTTTTACCAAATTTTGCAGCAGACGTTTGCGATCCGGCTGCTGTGAAGAGATTAAAGTCTAGAGAAACTTCCCAGATTGCAACCGAACATACTCATTTCTCTAACCCTCCTGGATTTGTCTTGTGCACTGTGGATTTTTCAGCAACTTTATGACTAATGGGATTGCCAAATACACTAAAGAAGAAAGGCAGATAAATTTGAAATTCAGATACCACTTCCCTTTTAACACATGGAATCTACATATGCAAAAAAAAAAGGAGCATTCGTTTGCGTGGAATTCCAGCTTAGCTAGAGATCCTGTAGGTTATCTGACAAATCTTGGTGACTCCTAAAACCAAGCAAACAAACAAAAAAAACCTTTAAAACCCTGTAAATGAGAAGCAAAACGAAAAAGTTTATCTGGGCCACGCGGAGGTGAAGCCCCACTGCGGTCCGCCCTCTTCCAAACCATGCCTAAAAATAGGGAGAAGTCAGGCGCCCCACGTCCCTCCCGCGAGCCTGCGCACTAGACTCTCCGGGCAGAGCTTTCCCGCCAGTTTCTGCGGCGGGCGAGCATCTGCGGCCGCGCCGGGGTGGAGCGCCGCGGGCCGGGCGGCCGGAGCGGGAAGGAGGTGCCGGAACTTTCCCCGCTGGCCGGGGTACAACGTGGCTCGCCCGCCCGCCGCCATCTTTACGGCGCACGTCGGGAGCACCGGGGGCTCCGCCGGGCGCGCCGAGCGGACGGAGCCCAGCCCGAGGCCCCGGCAAGTCCCCGGCATGCGGCAGGAGTCCCCGCCCGTGGTCGGCTTTCCCCGCGAGCCCCGAGGCTCGTCCGTCCGGGCGGAGAGCCGGCGCGGGGGAGCCCCGGATGTAAGATGGCGGCGGGGGGCGGTCACGTGGTGGGGGGAGCGCGCCAGCCTCTTTAAGGGATCTCTATGGTTCGCCCGGCCGCAGTGGAGCAGGAGCGCGAGCCGGGGCGCGCGCGGAGCCGCCGGGGCCGGGCTGCCGGGGTGTTCCCCCGGAGGGTGCGGGGGTGCGTCCGCGGGGACTTCCGGGGTGCGGCGGGCTGGGGCGACGGCGTGGCGCGGACGAGCGAGCGGGCCGAGGGCGCGGCCGGCCCGCCGGAGGGAGCCTCCGCCCTGGGGCGCCCCGGCCGGCGCGCGGAGAGGAGGACGAGGCGCCGCTGCGCTGCGCTGCGCTCCGCGTGGTCCGCCGGCTCCCACACCATGGCCCTGGCTGAGGTAGTAGTTTGTGCTGTTGGTCGGGTTGTGACATTGCCCGCTGTGGAGATAACTGCGCAAGCTACTGCCTTGCTAGTGCTGGTGATGCTCGACCGCCGCGGAGGACAATGGCCGGGGATCCCCCTTTGTTTTCCGGGGCGCGGGGGACGGATCGGCCGCCCGGCTCGGAAACCGTTAGCTCCTCGCATTCCCGCAGGGGCTGCGAGCCGAGGCGGCGGTGGCGGCCGCGGCGCCTTCCGGAGCCCGGGGAGGGAGAGCGCGAAGCCTTCGGGGCTGCTCCCCGAGACGAGCCGCGGAGGACGCGGCACAACTTTCCGCCCGGAATGATTGTAACTCGTGCGGGGTTTTAGTTTGTCTGTTGTTGGGTTTCGTTCTCGAGGTGCGCGGGCGGAGTGGGCGAGCGGCTCCGCGATGCGCGACTGCGGTCGCGGTCGGAACAGTCAACGCTGGAATTCCAAACTTTCATGTCTTAACGGTTTTGTGTTTTGTTTTTTAAAATCTGGGTTGCTGTATGACTGCTACGTTTAAGAGTTTAAAATGTAAGCCTTAAGCGAAGTAGAGTTTTCGGTTTTAATTTGTCTATAACTCCTTAAAACAGGGTTGACTTTATAGTTGCATGCACTGGTCGGATCTCTTTTTAAATGTATAAAAGCTAAATAAATTCTTTTTGCAGAGTGCTGTGTTTTTGTTTTTGTTTTTTTCTTTTAGTTTAACTTTGGAGGCTCGAATGGCCATGCTGGTGTGGGGGAGGGTCAGCCTTAGACTTTTATGTTAATACGCTTCTTTATGCCTGCATTTTATTAAAGGCGAGCAGATCAGAGTTAGAAGTACGGCTTCCGAGAGACCCGAGTAATAACGTCTAATGACGTAGCGTTTGATCCGTGACCTCTATTAGAAAAGTACAAGTTTTGTAGAGAAAGTGTAGTTTGGGTAATTAATGAAAACTACCCGGAACTCTATGTGGAAGAACTTGTATTTTCTAGTTTTATTTTCTCCAGGAGGAGAAGTGTGGTAAGTTATAGTTCTTTTGCTTTTCCAGCCTTCCTGTTTGATTTGTGCATAGTGGTTTTAATGCAGTGTACCAAATTTTCTGTGGCACTTTGATGCTTGCTTTTTTTTTTTTTTCAATTCTTGGCTAAGAAAGATACACGAAAGAAAAAATGTTGAAAGCAACTCAATCTCTAGTCCCTTTCGATAGGAGTTTGCTGCTTTTGTAATTGAAAAGTGTTGTAATGCTTAGGTTTAAACCTTGAAGGCACCCTTAATATACTTTCTTCATAATGGGACCGGCAGTAAAGAACCATGAATTTCAACATTCAGGCAAGGCTTCAACACTGGCTTTAGACTTGCTTTTCTCGATAGAGCAATGTCAAGTTCAGGACTCTTAAGCACTTTTTCAGTGATGTGAGCCCGACGTCCACTATGGTAAATCTTGATTTGTGGGGGAAATGAATAGTAAAATTCTAAGTGTGCTACAGTTTCATTCAAGCAGATTAGCCTGCTACATAGTGTTAACATTTTTAAGGCGAGCCAGAGTAAATTTTGTTTGTAATCCTGAATTCTAACTCCTTCCCTTTGTAGTTGTTCATCGTGTGCTTTTAAAGTGAGCTTCATCTCCAACTCCGCTGCCCACAGAGAACATAACTTGCGTAGTAGGCTCTATAAGTGCTTCCATATGTTTCTGTTTGCTGCTGTAAGGGAAACGACTCGCATACTTAGATTTCTGCCGTGGTGGCTTTAGAAGCAAATCAGCTTTTCAGGTTTGAGTTCTCTGTGGCAGTGATAACTACCAACTATTTTTACTGTCTGTGGACAGGCTTCCAGTGGGGTGAATTTACCTAGGAAAAATACAGCTTTACGGTCAGCATTGATGACATTTACCAATGCAATTAACTTTTCTGTTAAAGGTCTACTGTCAGGCCTCTAAGTAATTTGTAGTTTGTACAGAGCCATTGATAGAGGAGGATAAGACAGTGTTTTGAGTGCCCTTCTCAAGTACTGAGCCCAAGAGAGGCTAGACCTTCGAAATGAGATTTTAATAAATACCAGCTCCAGTTGGAAGTCAAGGGATGCTAGGGTGTTCTGGATGTACAGTGTGGAGAAGGTTATTAGGACACGAGTTTCGCTTCATGCCCCAATGTCCCTGATTGTTGATTGTATGTATGAAAAATTCATATATAAGGCATTTTAACATATAATTACCTTCTGACTGGTGTAAAAACATCTTTGTGTTGTAGAATAGCTCCCCAAAACATTGCCAGAGGTACCCGAGCACAGAAAATAGCTCTTGAGTGTAGAACACGGATGCCGAGAAGGCTGTGTGATTTCATAACTGTACTCGCTCCTTCTGTTTAATATCTAACTGCCTGCATGATAACCTGACCGGGGAGGTACTAGACCTTCTCACCGAACAGTCAGTCCCCATTATTTCTGCATCCAGAAAGCAAATGGAGGGGTCGTCCTCAAAAATGAATTACATCAGGCTAATGCCATCCAAAAGCAGCATTTTATTTATATCACAAAATCTAAAAAGACACTGGTGCCACTAGTCACTAAACAAGAAGGTTAAGGTTACTTGTATGGTTAGTGAAAATTCACTGAGCGCTTTCGTCAGATCCCACGCTAGGCACCATGGGGGAAGAAGCATGGTAGCACAGCTGGATCCCCGTCCCCAAGGGACAAGAAAACATGACTGTGGAATGAGTAAGAATCAGGGTAAAGACATTGATGCCCTGCTTGGCTGGCAGTCACACGGTAAAAGCTACGGAGAGTTCTGTATTACTTGGAGTGGTTGAGTGGACTCTCATACTTCTGTGTGTTCTCTGGAATCCTGGAGACAGCTGTAGTTGGTAACTTATAGGTGACTTACGTTTCTTGAATTCTATCTATATTTATATATGTTGATACATACAGTACACTATTTTTCATATATGCTAATATATATTTGTGTTAATACATATATTAGCATATATACTATAAATATGTGTGTGTTAGTTTTAAAAGTTTTTTCTCTATTCACCACCAAGCACTTTCTGAATCTAGAGCACCTACTTTGGGTTGGTTTCAAATCCTTACTTTTATTATAATCGATTATATATTACTCTGGAAACCTGGGTTTCTTAGGACGCCGATGTGCCCGGTGTTCCGGAGGCAGCTCAGACCACTTAGATGAAGTTACTGTAGTGTTAGGTGAAGACTCAGCTGCCTTCTGGCTGAAGAATAAAAGGGTCTGAGTGTTTCCTTCACTTTGAGTGTAACTACCAATGAGGCGCCTAGCTGTTGGGAAGCTGCTGCTGTAATGGGCACAGTGTATTTTAAAGCTCAGTGGTAACATGTAACACTGGTGTAACAGTACTATGACAGACTGTAGAAAGATAACTAGAATACGCCAGGAAATGAAAAAGATCATTTGTTTGTTTGTTTTCTTTTTCTCAAGTCAAGAATTCTCTATAGCCCTGACTATCTTGGAACTCATTTGTAGACCAGGCTAGCCTCCAACTCGGGATCCACCTGCCTGCCCCCCAAGTGCTAGGATTAAAAGTATGCTAATTATCTTTTCTTTACTTTTAAAAACAAATTTGCATATTGTTAACTAAGAGTATCTGAAATTGTCTGAATACTAAGCCTAACTCCATTCCTTTTTCTGTTTCTGTTTTGAGATAGGGTCGTGTGGCCCTTGCTGGCCTTGAACTCACAGAGAGTCACCTGCTTCTGCCCTCCTGAGTTCTGGGATTCTGCACCCATTCTGAGTTCTGAGTTCTGCACCCATTTCACTTTTAGCAAGTGAATAAATCTTAGATACATTGTGTTACCTTGGTACTTGATATTCTCTGGGCAGTAGAGATGTACATTGGATTTTTTTTAAGTCACTGTTCTGGTATTCATATGCTAGTGAGGTCACATTTTTCTACTATTAAATCATATCCCTGGCCTACTTGTGTTTTTTATTCAAACCCAGGTTCTACTCAAGTGGCTTCTGAAGGGTTCTCAATCCAGAATTGTATTGGAGAGAAAAACCATTTCTTTTGTTAACAATTGCATCCTTATTCTAAAAGTTTACTGGACATAGTGGTATACACCGTAATCTCCGTACTTGGAGAGCTAGCAGATCAAAAATTCAACCTCTCTGCTACTGGATCACATTATACTGTATTATAAAAAGAAATTATTCCCACCGAAGCGAATGGCACAGCCAGGGAAGTTTGTGAATTTACAGAGGACCTTTGGGAGCTTCATGGAGTTGCAAATATGTCGGACTGCCTTATGGAGACTCTCTACCCATTCAGAAAATGTAAGGCCATACACGCAGGTGCCACTCTGCCGTGCCTGCCCCAAGTGTTAGGCCTTCAAAGAGGCAACAGCACACTGAATAGTGTAGAGGGTTAGGGAAGCCATCTCTTCGAGACTTCAGAAGCGATGTATTATTTAATGGGACCAGTTGACTCTAGCCCATTCTGGACTGGAGAAGAGAGAAGGATCTAACTGCTGTATCTATCCTGCCTTTACGTAAATGACCTCAAAATATGAACGCCTGCAGGGGAGTCTTCTCATTGAATAATTTCAGTTTAATAATCCAGAAAGTATGATCGAATGCTGACATTTACAGCAGCTAATGAAGTACTAAAGCTAGACCTCTATATAGGTGATCCATAAATAAAGTGCTGATGGATAGGATTTAATTCACGGATGATACAGCACCTGGACTTGGCTAGCCTTCACACTCCATAGCGGAGACGTTCTGCCCGGTCCTGCAACAGAAGACCATGCCTGTGAAGTATAAAGTGAGCCTAGAAGCCCAGTGAGTTTCTAATGGAGCAAAATCACACTGTGTGATCCTACAGGACAAATAATCTGATTTTTAAAAAGGAAGGACTCGGCAGTTAGGAGTACTTACTTGTTGCTCTGGCACAGGAAGGACCTGGGTTTGATTCCTAGACTCCCATGGTGGTTCGCAGCCATCCGTAACACCAGTTCCAGGGGATCCTGCTACCAAGCATGCATGTGCTATACATGCATGCAGGCAAGACATGAAAATGAATGAATATAACAAGTTTTAACAAAACTAAATTGCAAAGTAAAATGAGGGAAACCATGAAAATGAACTTAAAGATAGTTCTCAGTTATGTGTAAGCTCTTTTTAGATCACCGTCTGGTCAAGAACACCTGGGTAACAAGAGTAATTAACACTGAATGTGTGGAGTTCGTTCATTTGGGGGCCTAGACAGATGTCTCAGCGGTTATGAGCACTGGGTGCTTCGCAGAGGACTTGGGTTCAGTTCCTAGCATGCACATGGGAGCTCGAAACCAGCTATAAATCCAATCCCAAGGGATCTGATGCTGTCTTCTGTCCTCTGCAGGCACTATACATGCATGTTGCATAGACACCAATGCAAAATGCCCATACACATAAAATAAAATAGTTTTTGTTTTGGTTTTCGAAAACAGGTTCTCTGGCTGCCCTGGATGCCCTGGCTGTCCTGGTGCTCTTTCTGTGGACCAAGCTGGCCTCAAACTCAAGAGATCCTCCTCCCTCTGCCTTCCCAAGTACTAGAGTTAAAGGGGTCTGTTGCCATGCCTGGCTTGAAATAAATATATTTTAATGTTAGTTTTTTATAATGGTGCTTATTTATTAAAGCCTTTCTCTTTTAGGGCCTGCATATTAAGGCACTGGCCATTAATAGCGGCGGCGTCACGGATGTGCAGACTGAGACTGAAGGAAAACCTTCATCTTGTGTGTGCTAATGTGGTGCAAAGGGTAAAAGAAGGGTTGGGCTGTTCTATTTCTTGCAAAATTTGGACTTCTTCATAACTCTGAAGGAACAAAATAAGGAGAGTCCTGTGATTGAAGAAAGACCAAGAGAAATAAAAACATGTAAGGCGAGAAACAGCTCAGCACTTAAAAGCACTGGCTGCTCTTCCAGAGGATCCAGGTTCCATTCCCAGCACCCACATGGTGGCTCTCTCAACATCTGTAACTTCAGGTCCTTCCTGGTGATCTGACACCCTCTTCTGGCCTCCACAGCCAGCAGGCAAAATACCAATATACACTACACACATGCTCATATACAGACACACACCCAAGGTCAGTAAGCACAGGTGAGTGCGCTCACGCTGTCTTCCCAGACCATAAGATGCTTCCTCGAGTTCAGAATGCCACATGGAATCCATCTTTTTTTTTCCCCCATACTCCAGATCAATTTCATTGATTTTTTTACAGTAGGAATTTGCACATGCTCACAAAGTATCTTTGCTTATCATTATCAAAATCAAAATGACTGTGTTTAGAACCTGTACTGGATGCTTGTATAAAATACCTTAATAATTTTCCATCTTTGGGTCTATTTTGCTGGTTCCCTAGCCATATTTACATACTTTAAAATTTTGTTCTTTTTTTTTCCCCCCTAGGACAGGGTTTCTCTGTGTAGTCAGTCCTGGCTGTCCTGGAACTCACTCTGTAGACCAGGCTGGCCTCAAACTCAGAAATCCACCTGCCTCTGCCTCCCAAGTGCTGGGATTAAAGGCGTACGCCACCACTACCCGGCTAAAATTTTATTCTTTTTTTTTTTTTTAAGATTTATTTATTTTATTTATGAGTACACTGTCGCTGTCTTTGGACACACCAGAATAGGGCATCCAATCTCATCAAGGTTGGTTGTGAGCCACCATGTGGTTGCTGGGATTTGAACTCAGGACCTCTGGAAGAGCAGTCAGTGCTCTTAACTGCTGAGCCATCTCTCCAGCCCCAATTTTATTCTTAAAAAGTAAAGTTTTATCAGTTTACAGAAGGGATTTAATTTTGTGTCACCACTCCCTCCCCCATCTTCAATACTTGTTTTTTTGTTTGTTTATTCTTCCTGACACCCCATGTCGGCCCTCATGTCCTCCCTAGACACACAAAAGCCCCTGGAAACCGCCATTCTGTCTGTGAGATACAGTCTTTACCTTCCAGTGTCTGGCTTAATGCGGCTAAGCCGGACAGTTCATGACATGTCTTCCCGTTTACCCCAACCCCCCCCCCTCGTTGCTGCCAACGACGGAATGTTTTTCTTTGTAAATAACCCACTGTCGTCATTTTATGATTCTGTTTCTGTGTAGTGGTGTTATCTTCGGTTACCTTTCATGTGGTTTATCCCTGTGGTAGATGGTGTCCCCACTTACATAAGCTAGTTTTTATTGACTATTTAGCTGTTTTTATATATACCCTTATTACTAATCTAATAATTAAGTATTTGCTGTCCTTTGGATGTAGAGGCACTAATGACTTTATGATATATAAAACCAGCAATTTGCTTTGGGTGACAAGAAACCATGATTTTACGTTTTGCTAGTCACGGAAATCATGCTACTACCTTGCGTGCACGAATACGCACACACACACACCACAACACGTAAGTAGGCAATACATTTTATTGAAGGAGTGAGTGTAGATGCTGTTTTCTTAACTGCAGAGGCACTCTCGTGTTAGGTAGCTTTTACTTTACAGTACACATTCCTCTGACTACCTTTGTACCGCTTACTCTGTTTAGGTTAGTAAGCTATAGTCTGGACTTAGATTTTAAATTTAACCATGACCTTGTCCTCTAAATACATGGGCATTTTCTGTTAATCCTGGGACCTGATTTGTCTTAGAGGAGTATTAGCAATAATTAACATTTGCGAAGGACCTTCTACTGTCCTCTTTACTCTGACAACATACCCATAGAAACAACAGAAAAGGCGCTCACCTTGGTTCCTGGTGTCAGAGACCTGTCCCTATCCCATCCAGCTGGAAGGCATGGCAGCGGCAGCTGCTGCGTTACATATTCGTTAGTGGGCGGAGCATAAAGCACATGCTCCTGCCTTGGGTAGGAAATGGGTCCACCAGTACAGGATGTGGGAATCCCTATCTGCCCGTGTCTGCCAGCCACATCCCATTTCCCTAGGGTTCCCCAACACCACCACCAAGTTCCCAAAACATGAGCCTACTGGAGACCTGTCAAACTGATTCTTCCCAATCTCTGTGAGCCTGTGGGGTCTACGATGGAGGAATTCACTCATTTCTTAAACTAAATACGACCTCTTCCCCTCGTTGAGGAGCAAGTTCCAGAGAACCAGATCTGCTCTGTTGACATGTATGCATTCTCCTAATTAAGTCAGGCTACAGACAGGGTTCTAAAAGGCAGAAGGTCCCATCACTGCTCCCAGGAAATCAGAGAAACCCGAACCAATATATATTATCCTTAAACTTAGTTTGCAGGCTTCTGAATGACCTGGGTGTTTTGGCCCATGGTTCATCTTTTTTGCCTTAACACAACTTTTTTTTTTCTATTATTAGCATTATTTTTTATTTTCAACTAGCGGTCTGTGATAAAAGTCATATTCCCTTCCTCCCAAACTCACAGTCTATTGGATGTAGAAAGGCGAATATGATGCTTGTCCAGTCCTAGGGGCTGGTATGATGCAAGAAGTGGTCTTCGGTCACATGGTTTGTGCACAGCGACACTGCTGAGAAGATCTGCAGATGAATCAGTTGAGGTAGGCTGAGTAGAAGGCTACACTGAGTGACAGAGTTTTGAAGGATGAAGAGACTCATTTAATGAAACAGGGGCCATAAAATTGCTGGAAAGAATATAGGCTGATTTCTTCCAGGATTTAGGGAATGTGGAAATAGGAAGGTAGAAGAGTGAGGGCAAGAAGAGATGAATACAGGAGCTGCATCTCTGGGTGAGCCAAGCTCAATGCCAACAGTCTATAACCCAGCTCGTGGAAGAGAGATCTCTTTGAGGTAGGAAGATCACAAGTTCAAGGCCACCCTGGACCCCATAGCAAGATCCTGTCTCTGAACATATCTTTAAACATCTGGTTATGTACTAACCAGATGATAGCTAGCTAGAATGTAGCCCCTGCCCTAAGGACGTTCTGGATCTAAATAATTATATGTAAATAATTGTATGTAAATAATTGTAAACAATAAAGCAAGGGCTGTGTAGACCAGGAATGTAGAACACAGGCCAGGATTAAGAGGTGATCAGCACAGAGAATGAGGAATAAGCTCATCTTAATATGGCAAGAATGAAGGAATATGTGGTCAGAGGGAAAAGGAGAGATTATGAAGATGTAAGATAAAAAACACACACACAGATATGTAATTAATACAACAAAGTCTTTCATTAGTAAGAGAATCAGTCCATTTTATTAAGAAGAATTCCATGTTAAAAAGCATGTAGGTGTCAAACAAGGATAAAAAAATACCTACAGAGTCAACTACCCTGGGCCCATGGGGGCTCGCAGAGACTGAACCACCAGCCAAAGAGCGTGCATCGGATGGACCCAGGCCCCCTACACATTTGTAGCACATGTGTAGCTCGGTCTTCATGTGGGTCCCCTAACAACTGAAGTGGGGGCTATCTCTGACTCTATTGCCTGACTTCGGATCCCTTCCCTCTAGCTGGGCTGCCTTGTCTGGCCTCAGTAGGAGAGGATGCCCTTAGCACTGCTACAACTTGATGTGCCAGGGAAGGTTGGTACCCATGGGGCAGGAGAGTTCTGTCAAATTTATCTTACCTCTGTAAGTAGCTAGTACATTTAGGGGTCACCTAGCAATACTGGTTGTGTGTGTGTGTGTGTGTGTTGTGTTCACTAACTCACATCATTCTATATACATTTCCCAAGAGAAAACAATTCAGGCAGGCCCGCTCTTCTCTGTTCTGGCTCCCTTCCCTTCACAAGGCTACTTCCTTCTCTTCCAAAATTGCTGTGGACATCCATCTTCTTATAGTCAGACAGGAACAGACACACAGAGTGTGGGAGACAAAAGACCAACTAGACTCCTCTCTCAAAGGAGAAGGAGGAAACGGAGTCATGTGAGGATGGGACTGGGAGGATAGGGAGCTCCGATCAGGATGTAAAGTGAATTAAAAAAAAAAAAGCATATCAAAGCCAAGTGTGGTGGGACACAACTTTAATCCTAGCACTTGAGAAGCCAAGGCAGGCAAAGTTTGGATTTAAGGCCAGGCAAAGCCACACAGTGAGCCCCTGCCTCAAAAAAAAAAAAAAAAAAACGAGAGCACCTCGGAGGTCGGAACACACATCGGAAAGATTTCAAGCAAGAGCCAATAACTTCACCAGAGAGTCGGATGGCAAAGACTCTAGGCTCTGAGGAGAGAAGAGCTCTTCTGCTCCCCACCCCCACTTTGACTCTTCACGGCTACATTCATCCTTCATTGCTTCTTCATTTCTTTTTTTTCTCTTAAAAAAAAAAAAGTCTTAGCTTGTAGGCCATTCAAAAGCAGGCTGTTCTCACATTCAACCTGGAGGACAGTTTGCTAACACCTTAGGTTTTCTGATAGTCTCCTCTCCCTCACCTTGCTCCCTGGCTCCCACGGATTCGTGTGTGGGCACACACACACACACACCCCAACAGAGCATGCATAAGGATAAACTACTTCCTCTAAGTCTCCTGACTATAAATGGCTACCCAACCTTTGTTGAGGGGGAGGGGCATGCTAATTTCCTTTTCCTCTGTCAGTGGCATGTGGTTTCAGTCACCCCTCCCTGTCCCCGTGAGTTCCACCACCTTTTGGCCAAACGCTCCGGATACTTGGTGGTATCTTACTGTCACGCAGACTCTGAATTTAGTTAACTTTTTAAAAAAGAAATCTCACAGGAGGACTAAGTAACGGATGAGAATAATGCTAGAGAGGGGACAAAATCGTTCCCATGGGGTATGCAGTACCTGAGTCTGCTATGACTAAGGCCCTGAAGCTGCTACTTAAGCCAGGACCTCCTGACCTTCTACTGACAGCTGCCATGTTTAGGGCTATATTGCAAAGTGGGAGACCATGCTACTATCTGGCTGCTTTCCGTGATCTAGAACCTCCAAGAAGTTTCAGAGTCTAGTTGGGCTTTTGTCTCCCATAATCTGTGTGTCTGTTCCTATCTGGCTGTAATAAGATGAATGTCCACAGCAATTTTGAAAGAGAAGGAAGAAACCTTGTGTAGGAAAGGGAGTCAGAACAGAGAAGAGCAGGCCTGCTTGAATTGTTTTCTTTTGGAAAATGCATATGTATATAGAATGATGTGAATTAGTGAATACAACACAGGCATACACAGAAAGAGAGAGAGAGAGAGGGAGAGAGAGAGAGAGAGAGAGAGAGAGAGAGAATTGCCTGGTGACCCCTAAATATACTTACTGAGGTAAATAAGTTTGAGAGACCCCTTATTTTGAAGGACTGGTTTCAACAGCAGCTTAGCTGTGCTCTGTACAGGCCTGGGGAAATGCTGACCTGGCATACCTCAGGGAGGTTTTCCTGTGGTGTTAGACCATGTGTCTTTACTGCTGCCATGCACATTCCTAGACAAAAAAAAAAAATCTCTCAGGAAAACTGGATTCTGTCACTGACATCTTCCCATAAACTATGGGCTTGCAAAGCTTTCATAGAAAAGAGACTGTCTAACTTTAGGAATGAATTTATTACTAACTGAGTTTAATTCATGAAAGGAATTTCCCCTAATATTTAGGCTATTGTTGGTCTTGACTTTGTTTGGATTTAATTAGCGTTTTTAATTGGTTTCATCGAATGCTGAGCTTGAGTTCAAAGACACATTTCCCCAGAGAATGTGATCTGGAGGGGCTAAGTAAATACTGGGAAATCAGAGATTCCAAGGTTTGCAGAGCAGTGTTCTCCAGTCTCCCCTGGCAAGCGGTGTGTGGGGAGGACCTTTTCGTTCTTGCTGTTTTTGTACAACATTGAGTGATTTCCTGTTTCTACTTTGTATCTTTTTCTTTGCTGGTTCATTTCTTCCCTCTTTGTTTTTTTGCTTCATTTCCTCATTTCTTACTAAATAATTCATGGCTACTTTTTGTTTATTTGTTTCAATTGCATTTATTTATTCCTGTTCTGGCAGAGGAGGTCCACATGCTACTGTGTGTGTGTGTGTGTGTGTGTGTGTGTGTGTGTATAGCTCAGGGGACAACTTGGGAGATCAAATTTGAATGACAGGACTTTTGTTAGCTGTGTGGCTACATTTTAGAAGAAAATATGTACACCCATTACTCGGGGTAGATTTAGAATTACATCCTGGGACTCAGTCTGGTACTCCAGTCAAGTCATAAATTGTGAAGTGGAGATCATTAATGCTCTTCAGGAAGCTAGTGACCAAGTAGGTGACTTTAGACATTCAACAATGGAAATTGCACATGTTCCATCAATATTGTTTGCCTTATGGGCATTGGGATTGAAGACCTCCGCAGAGGGGAGACCCTCACTCAAGTCTCAGAAAGTCTCGACCACCCAGTAATCTGCTCGAGACACCGTGTACCAGAGCAATAGTGAGGTTTATTAGGGCATGTGACAGCTAGCTGCCGGTCAAATCGTATGCCCACGCAGGAGCTGAATTGACCCCGACAGCCAGTTTGAGAGGGGTTTTTAAGGGGAAAAACCACAAACCAAGGAATGGGGAGGGGGATGAGGGGTTGTTAAGGTGGCAAAACATAAAAATAGCAGAACATTCCAAAGGAACCCAACCTACGTGAGTTATGGTCATGTGAAAACTTTCTGTACGATTATCTTTCTCAAGAATGTGGTCCTGCCCTGTTACTTCGGCTTTACCCTGTCGCTTCGGTTCTCAGCTTGGTTCTCAGCTTGGTTCTCAGCTTGGTTTCACCTGGCTAACTTGCATTCTAGCCAGTTCCCGTAACTAGCCTGTCCACATTCTTAACTTGCTTCATGGCTCTGTTTCTCAGAAAATTTTCCATGTCCTTATAAAGAAAGCCTAAAGAATATTTTATATGTCTAAAAAGGATTCTATATACCCAGTATCTATAATTTTTCACTCTACAGGATGATTGTTCAGTGAGCTACTTTGTGTAAGAGGAGTCGAGGATTTTAGCCTCAGCTAACCTAGGGGTCATTACCCGTTGACATTTAACAGTCATGAAACATCAGGTGAATTTATCCTTGGTTGTCTTGTTTGTAATACCTGCAACGAAAATTCGTTCTGAGGAGCACAGATAATACACTTACTGTGCCCTCCAAAGTTCTTATACAGGGAAGGACTTTTACAGACACTTGCTAGTTAATGTACTCTAAAAGACGGTTTTCATATACGCCCATAAATTTCTCTCTTCCTCTCTCTTTGCTTTCTTCTGTATCTCTAGCTCTCTTGCAGAAAGTGTTTACCATGCTGACTCTTGAGTGGATTTTTTTCTGTAGTCAGGAAAATAGCACTTGTTACCAGTTTAAAGTAATAACCAGGAGACAGCTCAGAGAAACAACGAACAGAATTTATTCTCTTTAAAAATTGCTCTTTCATAACTGCAGTCTGAGTTTTGATGTCAACTCTGTAAAAAGGCAAAACCAAATGCAGCCAGTCTAAGGCATGTCTTGCTTGGGACATGCCTTGCTGACTTGAAGTCTAGCCAGTGTGTGACTTGACCCCACACTTGCTTGGGAGCAGTGAAGGCAACAGTATAGCACCGATTAGAGGGGCAAATAAGTGGTGGAGAATCATCTTGCATGACAGCCTGCCAGTCTACCCTTATCACTGAACTGATCAAAACAAATGGTTGAGCTCCTGGGACTGCAGTGTGTAAACTTCTCCATCACAGCCTGCTACATTGTATTCCCAGTGGAGCATTGTGGAGCTGGGAGAGAAAGAGAGGAAGGGGAGGGGAGAAAGAGAGGAAAGGGAGGAGAAGAAGGAGGCTATCAGCCATGGAGAACCACGGATGGGTCGAAAGCTGTCCTGGGTAGCAACTTCTATCAAAAGGTTAGATATTGGGTAACAACTCTAATTGTGTGGGCATCTTGTTGATTGAGCATTTCTAAATATATAAATCCTTTAGATAAATGAGCTTTAAGAGTCTCATTTCTACTGTACTGCAAGAATGGCAGATATTCTCTAGGGTTCAGCCGAGCTTTGTGGATGCAGTGTGGTGGATTGGCAGAGCCATCCCCCAAGATAGTGTCTTGTGAGTTCCAGGGCCTGTGCATCTAGCTAGCTGGAGCCCTGGTCAGAGCTGAGGAGCAGCAGGAACATGGTGGCTACCTGGGGACAAGCAGGACTGGGCACCGTTTTCTAAATATCACCCCTAGACTGGGCAGTTTATTTTAGATATAAGATGTATGGTACACCTTTGGGGGGGGGGAAGTTTTCTGGTGACACTTATCACAATAAAGCTTAGGGCATGAGCCGGGCGGTGGTGGCGCACGCCTTTAATCCCAGCACTCGGGAGGCAGAGGCAGGCGGATTTCTGAGTTCGAGGCCAGCCTGGTCTACAGAGTGAGTTCCAGGACAGCCCGGGCTATACAGAGAAACCCTGTCTCGAAAAACCAAAAAAAGAAAAAAAAAAAAAAAAAGCTTAGGGCATGACTATGTCAAAAATTCTTTGGCAAAGTACATGTGACCTTTTCCATAAGAACGGCTCCCAAAGCTCGAGGGCCAAAGGGAGGATCTGGTGTAAGTTCAGTCATCGTGGAATCACCAAGCTACAGAGTGCATGATACATCTCTAAGGATGAGTTCTATTAATCCAGAAACAATGCTCAAGATGAAGGTCTAGGGACTGAGAGTCTGGGATAAGCTTAATACTCTGGGGGTTGTGTGGCCTCGCCCTATAGGTAGTACAGATCATCAGATGATTAACTACGTCCACACTCAGCGTTCTGGGTGAAAGACAGGTATACCTCTCTGTTGAGGAGCCAACCCTGTGCACTCAATATTCCTGGTTTCCCCTGGTGCCTATCTGTGGGCACAAGGACAGGCTTGGATAGTTGCTTCCGTTTCCAGCACACCCTTAAGAGGAAAACAACCAACATTCAGAGATCTTGGTTTTCAAGAATACCAAATGAACCAACTTGTCTTCTGTTGCTGTGAGAAACATCATGGCCAAAAGCAACTTGGGGATGGAAGGGTTTGTTTAAGCTTCCATCTTAGAGCCCATCATGAAGGGAGGCCAGGTCAGGAATTTGAGGTAGAAATTTGCAGGCAGGAACTGAAGCAGAGGCCACAGAGGAGCACTGCATACTGGCTTGCTCCCCATGGCTTGCTCAGCCTGCTTTCTTATAGAACCTAAACCACCTGCTAAGATGCGGCGCCACCCACAGTGGGTGGGTCCCTTCCACATAAATCATTAATCAAGAAAACGTTCGAAGACACCAATCTGATAGAGGCATTTTTCTCTATCGAGGTCTCTCTTTGCAGTGGCCTTCACTTGTGTCAGGTTGACAAAAACTAGCACACTAGGGAAAAGATGGACAGCATATGTTTCCAATGAAGTCCACAGTGTTTGTGGTCCATAGACTATGAGCACCCTGATGTCCAATTATTAAAATGTACAGAATGTTAGGTGGCATGGCAAAAGAAAATTAACTTTGATTCTAAGCCTGGTAAGCGGTGCTTGGTCCCCTCAACCCACATGGTTAAAGGAAAGAACTGACCACTGTAAATTGTCCTCTGACCTCCATACGTGGTCCACGGCACACACACATACAGAAATGCAGAACAAATAAGAATAATAACATATGTATACACACTGTTTGTGGAAATAAGGCTGATAATTACTTGAATGTAAATGTTCCCACTTAAGAATTACCTGGAACTGGAGAGACAGCTCAGTAATGAAGAGCACTGACTGGCTGCCGCTCTTCTAGAGGACCCAGATTTGGCTCCCAGAACCCATCTGGCAGCTTATAATGATCTGTTACTCCAGCTCCAGAGGAGCCTGGTGCCCTTTTCTGACTCCATAGGCAGCAGACCTGAACGTGGTGCACAAACGTGCATGCATGAAGGCAAAACGCCCGTACACATTAAATAGACGACAGATAGCTATATAGGCAGGTAGGAAGGAAGGAAGATACATGGTTAGGATAAATAGATACATGATAGATAGATAGATAGATAGGTAGATAGATAGATAGATAGATAGATAGATAGATAGACAGATGGATAAATAGGCAGATGATAAATAGGCAGATGATAAATAGGCACATAGATGAAAGACAGACAGATAGATTATAGATAGATGATAGACAGAGATAGATGCTTGTATCCAACTGTATCTGGATAAATAGGTAGACAAATAGAAGATAGATAGATAGATTTATAGATAGATAGATAGATAGATAGATAGATACATACATACATACATACATACATACAACTGTATCTGGATAGATAGATAAATAGATAGATAATAGATAGTAGATTGATAGACAAAGGGATGGACAGACAGATGATAAATACATAAATAGGTATATGCGTAATAGATAGATAGATGATAGATAGATAGATAGATGATAGATAGATGATAGATAGATAATAGATAGATAATAGATAGATAGATAGATAGATAGATGATAGATAGGTTTTAAAGATTCAAGATGATCCAGGAGGGCTCAGTACAAACCCGGTGGGACACAAGTTAGAAGAGTAGTCACGGAAGGACACAGAAGCCAAAGCAGGTTGGTTCTAAAAACTTCTACCTTCCACGGCTGGTTGTGAAGACAAAGGGGAGGGGAAATCAGCAATCGGTTCTAGAAATTAGAAAAGGCCAGGAAGAGACATTGAGAGAGCCCTTGATTTTCTATTTTTGACCTCTGATCCCAAGAGGACTACAGGAAGCTGCAGCATATGTGGAGTTAAGTCCTTAAGTTCGTCACATTTTTATTTATCCATTCACTTATTTTGCTGCAGCAGCAATAGGAAGCTAGCAAAGCATTTAATGATGAAAAGCTAAAATTGATGAAATGAATTTCACCTCCTCTTTCTATTTTAAGAGAAGCTTTTTTAACTGAAGTGACCAAGCAAAAGCAAGCAGAAGAACGCAATAGGCAAGAGTGGGGCTGCTGTGTGCTACGGTACAGTTTGCTCCGTTCCTGTCTTGATCTTTACCGGATGTGCTCTTTAAGCCAGGGGAGGGTTCATTCCCCCTCCGTGATGCCTGCCTTTCCCTTTCATCTTCCGGGTTTGCTTGCTGAGATTCCCTTTGTCCTGATCACCTCTAACTGTCGACTTGACAGCCTAGATCCGATTAGCCTTCGGGCACGTCCTCTATGCCTTATCGTACTGTTACTTGATGCAGGAGGGTCCAGCCCACTGTGGGTGGCACCATCCCTAGGCAGGTGGTCCTGAACTGCATAAGAAAGCTAGCTGAGTGAAGGAGACCTTCAAGAAAGCTAGCAAGCAGCATCCTCTATGGTTCTGGTATTTGTTTGTCTGTAAACTGAGTTGCTTAGTCAGAAGTAGAGCTTTATTGGATACCAAGATGGCCTCCCTTGACTTCCTTCAAAGATGAACTGTGACCTTGCATTGTAAATCAGAAAACCCCTTTCCTCCTCAAGGTGCTAAAAGTCCGTGATTTTTCACAATGATAGAAATGAAGCTAGGACACTCCTCTTCCTCATCTTTCCTCTTCCACTTCCCCACCTTCTTTCTTTACAGTTCTTTCCCCTCCCTCCTCGCCAGAGGAGCTTTAAGTCAAGTCCGGGCAAAGAAAATAGGCATCCCTGACTACTTTCTTCCTTCCTCAACACATTGTATCTGGGACAGGAGGATGCTGAGTACCCAGAAGCCACTGGGAACCTCGAGGAGTTGAGACCGATGGGCGGTGAGTCGGCACTTCCCCTATGCACCAGGCAGGAAGGGCATGGCTGAGCCCAGACTGGGTAGAATTCTGTTTGCTTCTGAGTGAGTGCTGAGAATACAGAGGGGCTAAAGGAGAGCAGGCCTTCTCAGGGCGATTTAAGCGCAGACCTTTACAACAAAGGCCTCCCCCCATAGTGATCTTTGATGTCCTTGCTGGTTCAAACTGCTTTATTTTTATGGTGGATATGCGTATATAAGTCTTACTCAGGGTGAACTAGGGATTAAGTAACTTTTGCAGGAAGGAATGCCGGGGAAGGGAAGCTCATTGACTAAACTCTCTCTTGGAGCCTACCTAGATACCTCATTAGCATGGAGAACTCAAGGTTTTTATGCTACATGACTGGTTGCTATGGTTCTCCCTGAGGGGTATCATGGGTCCATGTTCCAGGACAGGTTGAGTTTGGCAGGGAGCTGGTTCCAACACCTGCCATTCTTAATTCTGAGATTCCCTGGGGCTTCGAACCTGCTTCCACCATACCAGTTCTTCTGTCTGGTGGCACGGTTCACTTGCCCCACAAACTACTGATCAGCAAAAAGAGCACATGGGAAAAGGTCAGAAAACAGAACGGAAGCTGGCCTGAGAAAGGGACCACTCCATCAGCTTGACCTAGTTACCACCATTTTTCTTAAAGAAGTTTCTCCAGTGTTCTGCACGCATCACAGACTTTAAATATTGGTCTGTTCTCTTGGGATTACAGCAGAAGGTTCTCTGTTTAAATAGTTGACAAGCTAAGAGTTCTTGGCAGGGTCTAGAACAGAGAACGCTGGGTATATCAGCATGTATGACCTTTTCAAATTTTGATACCTACCTTGAGATAGTCAGATTGCTAGGGGGTGGTTTCTTGAGTTCAGCCATCTCAGGTATGAGTTCCACCTTGCTGGCAGGATCAAAACCAGGCCCCGGAACCCAATTCCTATACTGCTTCTTCAGACATTTCATGTCTATCTGTTAACCAGTAAAGGATGTATTAAAGGAAGATGTCCATTGTCTAAATTCATGTACACAACCCATAAATGTGTTGCTAGTCTTGACTTTATTGACTACGTGCTGTTCGCCCACTCCTTTGTTCTCTTATCAGTCTAAATTCCAGGTCAGAGTCCAGGAGGGAACCTGACTACAAAAGCTTACAAGGACCCTGAAACCAGGTGACTTAGTTAGGGTTTACTGCTGGGAACAGACACCATGACCAAGGCAACTCTTACTAGGACAACATTTAATTGGGGCTGGCTTACAGGTTCAGAGGTTCAGTCCATTATCATCAAGGCAAGAACATGGTAGCATCAAGGCAGGCATGGTACAGGCAGAACTGAGAGTTCTACATCTTCATCTGAAGGCTGCTAACAGAAGACTGACTTCCATGCTAGAAGACCTTCTAGGATGAAGGTCTTAAAGCCCACACCCACAGTGACACACCTACTCCAACAGGGCCATACCTTCTAATAGTGCTACTCCCTGGGCTGAGCATATACAAACCATCACACCAGGTGACCTAGATAAGGCTCAGTTACCAAAGTTAATGTCCTTGCTTAACCCCTGGTATCAAAATACGATTAGTCAATGCAACAGCCCACTCCAATCCCCCTTGCTTTGTGTTCCCACCCTATATAAATGTTGTACAATCTCCCTTCGGGACACATTTCAGATCCCAAACTGGCCACCTCCTTCTGTGAGCAGAAAATAAAGCTTTCATTTTTAAGCTTCTGGTGAGTTTTTTCCACTTTCGCCCTGAACCCAACAAGCTATGTACAGAACTTCCCTTGTGCAGTGGGCAAGCACAGACAGGGCGTGTGTTGAGCAGCGTGACCAGTGGAGTCTGCTGTCTGGTATAATACAAGCTGCTATGTCTTTGGCAGCGCATGTAAGCCATGTACTGAATGCAGATGCTGCATTGAAAAGCTCATCAAAGACATGAAGAATTCTTAGTCCTCCTTTCGAAGGTGAGCCCATGATTCTGTGTGTCTCCAAAGAGCACAATGGCATCTTCCTTTGGAGGAGGTAGGTACTTTCGGAACATGAGGAAGAAACACTCCCTGGTTTCAAGTTTTCCCTCAGTCCTTGATGTGATCCCAGTATGCAAAACAGACCTTGACACTGTTTCAATTTGCTACTACAAGTTTTTTCAGATGACTTTGTATCTGAACGAAAGCGTTTAGAAGGGATGTCTGCTACCTCTAATAGCCATCATGCTTTGGGCATTCTCTCTACCAGGGGAGGAAAAGGCTGAAGAGATTTTAAGTAGCTAGTTGTAACCATTGTTGCTGCAGCTGTTTAGGTGGTTCCTTGGCTCTCCCTCCTCCGTCTTGCTGGTGAACATTTGTTGGAGAGCAACAAAAGAACACCCGCAGCCACTTCTCTCCCTCCCTGTCTACCTGAGTTATCTACGTGATCTTTAATTTTGTCAAATTAAAGACCCTAGAATCGCCTAGGAGATAAAGCTTTCGGCATGACCCTGCTGGAATTTTCTAGGTGAGGTTAATTGAGATGAGAAGGCCCTACCCTAACTGTGGATGGCATCATGGCATGGGATGGGGGCCTGGACTAAGCGGCAAGAATAGAGCGGGCTAAGCGTCAGCATTATCACACTCTGCGTCCTGAGCGTGGATGCAATGCAGTGACCACCTCTCGATTCTGCCACCCTACCCTTTCTTCCATAAGTAGCCTTTGTCAAGTATTTGCCATAGCAACAAGAAAAGTATCTTTGACATGTTTATAGCACTGTGTGCTTCCCCCTTTTGGGGGTCATGGCACTGAAGTATAGTTGAGTGATCCCACTAATCCTCGGTCCACCATGACACTTCTGTGCCTGTCTTACGCTTATTTGGTTGTAGTCTCTGGCCTCGGTGTTGTGTGCTTGAGGAATGAAAGCCACATGTCTTAGGATACATGCTGTGACGAAACACCATGGCCAAAATAACTTGGAGAGGACAGAGTTCATTTTGCTTATGGTTCCACAACTGTTCATAGTCAAAGGAAGTCAGGACACGGACTCAATCTGAGAGGGAACCTGGAGGCAGAAGCTGATACTGAGGCCATGGAGGGCTGCTGATAACTGGCTTGCCCATCATGGCTTGCTTAGCCTGCTTTTTTATAGGACACAGGACACCAGCCCAGGGATGCCACTACCCACAATGGGCCTGGCCCTCTCCCATTGATCCCCAAGCAAATGCCTTACAGCTGGATCTTGTGGAGATCTTTCCTCCACGGACGCTCCCTCCTTTGAGATAACTCTAGTTTGTGTCAAGTTGACATAAAACTAGCCAGGACAGCACTCTACGACATGAGAACTTACAGTACGTCTCACTATTATTCAGATCAGGCCTAGACTCCACCAAGGACTCTCCCATATGTAAAGCAGTATGCCTTAATCATAAACCAGCAGAAGAAAGGGCGATTAGAGGAAGGGAATCTTACACATGTGAACCGAGTGGACAGAGCAACGACGGCATTATTAACTCTTAGGTCACTTTACATTGCTGGCCAGTCTATTAGTTAAAATGTCCCCACTGGAGAATCAAGGGACTGTTTCTAGGCTATAGTTTAGCAAGTCCCAGGATAGTAAGTCAAGTCTGGAGCCGGAAGAAGAGGGGCATAGTTCAAAGAAAGAAGCCAATGTCTGTACCAACGGGAGGGCCTTGGTCCTGAGAGTGGATGTCCTATACAAAGTGTCCTTGGAGACGTCTCAGATGGACATTGCTGTAGTAAATCTAACACCACAAGCCTGATTTTGTCACATCACAATGACTTGAGAAACTTCTGGAGAACGAACTTTATAGTGGACACTAGAAAATTAAGGAATGTATCTAGAGAGAACTGAGGCCGGTAAGAATGGAGTATCAATAACCCATTCTCTGGTCCCTTTGCTGTCTCTAAGGAAAGAGGGGATTCAGGGTGGGCTGCTCTGGGACTGTACCAATGCTATGGCACTGTCACTGTGTCTCCTCTCATGTCACGATCCAGTTTCTCCAATTCACTGCCACGAGGGCCTCTCTAAGGATCTGTAAGAGGCCAGCTTGGTTTGTCAGGTCAAGCTAACAAGAGGGCAGGAGAAGTATAGCAAGAGAGAAAATGCTGGCAAGATGGAGGGGAAACTCTGTTGTGGTAACCTGCTCTCTTGCAGGCTGCTCATCACTCCCTGGGTTCTGATTCTTCACTTAAGCCACTAAGTCTAGGCCATAATTGGAATTAATTCATGTAAGTGGGTCTTTGTGAGGCTCATCAGAAGCTGCCTGCCCCTGAGGACTTCCTTGTAGGGGTGGTATTTAGAAAACAGCGTCCAGTCCGGCTTGTTCCCTGGGCAGCCACCATGTTCCCATTGCTCCTTGGCTCTGACCAGGGCTCTGGCTAGCTAGATGCGCAGGCCCTGGCACCCATGAGACGACAACGTGGGGGATGGCTCTGCCAATCCCCCACACTGCATCCACAAAACTCGGCTGAACCTCAGAGAATATCTGCCATTCTTGCAGTACAGTAGAAATGAGACTCTTAAAGCTCATTTATCTAAAGGATTTATATATTTAGAAATGCTCAATCAACAAGATGCCCACACAATTAGAGTTGTTACCCAATATCTAACCTTTTGATAGAAGTTGCTACCCAGGACAGCTTTTGACCCATCCGTGGTTCTCCATGGCTGATAGCCTCCTTCTTCTCCTACCCTTCCTCTATTTTTCCCCTCCCCTCCCTCCCTCTCTTTCAGCTCCACCTCCTCTTCTACTGCCTAATCACCGAGCTCCACTGTGAATACAATGTAGCAGAGTAAGTATCCTGCTACACTTCCTATCCTGTCATTTTTATCTTGAGAACCTTGTGCATTTCCAGGTCATAATGAAAGATAGTGGCATCGGGTAAGACATGGCCCATCTGTGGGCCACACCTCAGGGTTCTGTTTCCTCAAACCCTTTATTCTCTTATTATTAAACGTGGCTCAACTGGGTGGTGGCGACACATACCTTTAATCTCAGGTAGATCTCTGTGAGTTCCAGACCAACCTGGTCTACAAATCGAACTCCAGAATAGCTCGCTCTACACAGAGAAACTCTGTCTCTGGAAACAACAACAACAACAACAAAAACAAATCGAAACAAACAAACCATGGCTCTATTCATACCAGATCCAAAGCTAGAGCAGGGTGTACCAAATTAACACTAGGTAAGTTTCCACTCATAAGTGGGAGGCAGTTGGCAACAGTATTTACATACATGTAAATGAGACAGATCCCCGGTGATCACTGCAGAACCTCTGCACTGAACGAGAACGTTCTAAGTATCCGTCTCGTCCTCTTGTGTGTGAGCCAAATGCCAGCATCCATCAAGTTAAACTGTAAGAACCCTCCTTGTTTTAGATCACGCTTGCATTAAAGGTCACCCAGCCAGTGGCCTATGATGTCTTTTATGCCTGAGTCATGTTCATGTTGGGCACGGTGAGGCACACTTGCAATCTCAGTTTTGAGAGCCAAGTCCCAGTCTTACCAGGATACAGAATAAGACCCCGTCTCTAAGCAAAACCAAACTTGGTGGCTGAAGACATGGCTCATCGGTTAAGGGCACTGGCTGCTCTGGCATAGGACTTGGTTTGGTTCTCTGCACCACATGGTGTCCCACAATCATCTGTAACCCTAATTCCTGAGACCCGACGCCTGCTTCTGTCCTGTGAGGGCACCAGCCATGCACATAGGACACATACATGCATGCATGCATGCAAACATTCATATGCATAAAATAAAAACGAGTAAATCTTTAATACAGACAAACAAACAAGGCGAAAGCAAGGCTCACATTCCTCCTGGAATCCTCATCCAGCCTCTTCCTCCCTCTTTCTCCTTCCTCCTCCCTCCTCCCTCCTCCTCCCTCCTCCTCCCTCTCCGTGACTCTGTCTGCCCCATACTGCTCACCAGGAGCCTCATTTCCTGCAGCATCTGCTGCTCGATGGGGGTGGATCTAATGTTGCTATGACAATGATGCTTGTCCCATGACAGACTCTGGTTATCTGAGGCTCTGGTGAAGCTTCAGTAACAGAGAAAACGGCTGCTCTCCCCCTTAGCTTTTGCATGCCCAGCTTGACCATTTTTTTTTTTTGTTCCTTCTCTATTTTTTTGTTGCCTGCATCCAGTCCTTCTTGCCTCTCCCTGCATGTACGCCTTCTTTAAGCCTTCTTTCCCACACGGAATGAGCATAACCAGCCTCCCTCATCCCCTTCATCCTTTCCTCTCTTCTCCATGCCCAGTGCAGTGGCCAGCAGGAGTGGGAATGTCCTCTGGTCTTTGAAGACTCTTAGATACTCTCTCCTCTGATTCGCCACCGCACTCTCCTAACTCCCGGTCACGTGAGCATCTCCCATCGAGGTGTTCCTTTCCCCAGACCTTAGACTTCTCCGTATTCACTGAAATATATGAAAGAATTTCTGTAGCATTTGCAGATGAATAAATAAGAACACAGCACCTGTCAGAATCAACCGGCACTGCTATTGACAAGCATGGCATAGGCCCCTTGGCAAACCCCTGGGCTATCTGCCCTTGATGCGCAGACACTGTAGTTCCTCCAAGAAAAACTTTCCAGAGGCTCAAGGGCAAAGCTGGCAGCAGGGCATTGACTTACTGCAGCCCCGGAGGGGAGGCAGCCCATGCACATAGGACAGGAAAGGGCTGAAGTAGGAGAGCCGAGGTCTTGGAAATGCTGGTTGTAATGGGTTAGATTTCCGAGGAGATGTGTATTCTCTGCAAGAGAATAAATAACACTACATCTTTATAGAGCAAATTAGAGCTGTCACAGAGGCGTGGCCCGTGAGACTGTGTGTGGACAAAAGAGCTGTTTTCAGTTGCTCTTTAACCAAGCTGGCAGTCAGCTGTGCAGGAGTTCAGAGGGCGACGGAGGAGATGCGGAGGCTGAGGGTGAGATGAAGAAAGGAAATCATCCGTAGAGCAGCCTGGGAAGGGGCTACCCAGTGAGCGAGGGCAGACCGGACTGAATTGAGTTTTGTCGTGATGACAGACAGTTTCCGGCAGGGTCCAGAGAGCAGCCGGGCAGGAAGAGGTGAGGGGGAGAGTCTGACTGTTGAGCCAGATGCAGGGAGGCTACTGCAGAGCTAGCTGTCAGCCTGCCTTTAGGGAGAGGCACCGGGCGAGGTCAAGCTGATGTGCCGGGAGGACCACAGTCCTCTGCAGTGTGATTTGTTTCTGTGCCACATGGTGGCTGAGGATGATTTATAATTAAAAGTGATAATAGGGTCTTCAAAGTCTGGTTCTCTCTCGTTTATGGCGTGAGCTTGCTCGGTAGTCAGCTTTAAATGTACTTAAAGAAAACAAGTAGGCATCACTTCCGTTACTTACTCTAGAAAAGTAGAGAAGACTTGTGAGTGTGTCTTTACAGGGAGGGGTTGAGACAGGAGGCTCACAGAGTGGGGCAGCCTGGGACACCTTCATCTTTGTCTCCCCTTCCCTCCCCTTTTCTTTCCTCCTTTCCCCTCTTCTCCCTTTTTTTTTTTTGTTTTGTTTGGTTTTTTTGTTTGTTTTTTCGAGACAGGGTTTCTCTGTGTAGCCCTGGCTGTCCTGGAACTCACTCTGTAGACCAGGCTGGCC
>NW_021620397.1:1210701-1236212 GCF_004785775.1 Grammomys surdaster
TTTTTTTTAATTTCTTTATTACTCCCCTCCCTCCCTCCGCCCCTTCTTTCCCTTTCCTGAGGTTGTTTTTTTGTTTTGTTTTGTTTTTGTTTTTTTGTTTGTTTTTTTCGAGACAGGGTTTCTCTGTGTAGCCCTGGCTGTCCTGGAACTCACTCTGTAGACCAGGCTGGCCTTGAACTCAGAAATCCACCTGCCTCTGCCTCCCAAGTGCTGGGATTAAAGGTGTGTGCCACCACTGCCCAGCTTCCTCTCCTCTTTCTTCCCCTCACATCCACTCCTCTTCCCTTCTCTCCTTCTCCCCTCCGCTCCCTGTTCCTCTCCTCTCCACACCCCATCCACTTTCCTTCCCTCCTGTCATCCCCTCCTATCCCCTTCCCTTCTCTCCATGTTCAAGCTCTGCCCCTGCATCCGTGACTCATGCTCTGTTCATGTCAACGTGCAGTGACCAACAGATGGGGAAACCTTCGCCGGCTCTCACAAACATCTACATGCTGCATTCTTTATACCTACCCTCACATGGTGCACATTTAGGGCACTGGACATAGGACATCTGTTCCCTTTGTACATACTGTGTCTGGTGATCCAAACAGGTCCCCTGTTCCTGACTCCAAGTCCAGTTTTGTTGTTCTGGGAGGTAAACCCTGGAGCCTTCCGCCCCACTTTGCTTTTATCCTACGGCTAAATGGGTCACCTTTGTTTCTATTCCAACGACATCTGATGAGACCAGTCAGCACTGACAGGCAGCCCTCTCCCCCGCTGAGCCGATCCCACCAGCAAGATCGCTCTCGCCCACCTCGGGGGAGTGGCAGGACAGTTACTGATGGCCTGAGACCTGGTGCAAAGCTTCAGTATCCTGGCAGTGAATGAGAGGCACAACCCTCTGACTCAGTGGCATTTAGGGTGACCACTCATCAGTTCAGACAGCAGAAGAAATTGGAACTCAGCTGCTCCCAGTCCATTTTTTTCTCCCCCTGGTAAGAGCTATAAATAAAGGAACCGACTGTGCTGGTGCCTATGTGACACCAACCTGCCCCTCTCCCAGCCAACCAAGTTCTCTCTCTGGCTTTGTTTCGGCTCCCCTGAGAAACAACGTTAAAAACGCTTAGATCTGGATGTTGCCCAGTGCTGAGTGTCTACCTTGGAATCCGACATACACCTAAGCACGATAGATGAATGGGGTCTGTTTAGATTACATTCCCACCTCTACCCAATTTGTAATGCAGTGACATGAAAATATTTCCCAATAAACACACCCCCCCTTCAAATATTCCTCTGTCGTCATCTATTCACGGAACTGAGTGGCATCAATCAATGGTGACATTTCAATGACAATGACTGCAGTGACACAAAGCAGTGACCTTGTGAAGTGTGGCGGATTGGTGCGCTTATCCAACAACTCCTCACAGCTACTAGTTATGACGTCCGACCAGAAATCAAAAAAGCAAGAAATATTTCTTTTCCAGATAAAAATTGTGAAACAAAACATATTTAACTCGTCCCCTGGTTCCTTCCTAAGCCATGTGTTAGGCTTTCCACTCATGTTCAAACACTACCAAAACAAAAACCAAACCAACAAGAAAGTGCCCATCCTCCTTCCTATCTGGCAAGCTTTGGTGTCTTTGGTCTGTATAAACACACGAGGTGGGACTCGGTCCCAGCCAAGGCAAAAGCTCCTCGGCCTGTTTCTGAAGCTGAATCAGCATGCTAGCACATTCCGCTCCAACTCCAGGGCTTCTTACAGCAACCCATTATTTCTTCCATTTCACACAAACTAGACCCTGTGAGTCTCAGAGGACTCGCCAGTGAGCCTGTTACCAACTTGATTTCCTTGATTCAGCCCTGAGGCTGCTTCCTGGCCCAAGCCTAAATGAATAAGGCCAATCAGAAATGCACAACTCCTGGGTGGCCAATCAGTCTTCTCGAGGTTGTTTTGTTATCTTCTCTGTGGTCAGATAAATCATGTTAAATTAGAGGAACCTGTCGGGTGCACGACCCCCCCCCCACCCCCCCACCCCAGGACATGGCAGAACAGGGTGATTCCTAGCGACTGCTCTTGCCCCCCCCCCCCAGGATGTCACAGAAAATGAGGGTGGGGTGTCCCTGAGCATTTGCTCGTACAGAACGCTGGGCTGGACTCATGCAGTGTCCCCAGGCTTGTGGCTTTCATCTTCGCTGCCCCCAGCTGTTGACAGGCGCTGCCCAGAGACGCCCTGATCCCCCAGGTACGGGGACTCCATCTGGGCGCCTTCGCCAGACTATTTACAGCCGAGGTTAGGCCGGTGATTGCTGAGATGGAAAACTCATTTTTCAGCCTGACTTTTATTTACACTCTTATTAAGAAACCTTTCGCTCACGGTGGAATGGCTGCGAGGGGCATCGGCCAGAGGCCGGTGGGGGAGCTCAGGGGACAGACGCGGGACACGCCCTGGACAAAGGCGAGGGAAGCCAGGGCATCCACTACGGCACCCGCTCAGCACTGGGCAGAGCACGGCTGCGGGGTTGTCGCCACTCTGGGAAAGGTCAGTAGTTGGGGGCTTGCTTCCATCCCCCACCCCTGATCACCATACCTGGCCACATTCTTTGTAAATGCTCCGGAAGAACGACACAGTGTTATACTTTAGATAATCTAACCCTAAAGAGCGATCAGGCCCTCCTCACCGGCCTTCCCCTGAGGTTCAGGTCTCTGGGTGCATCTCACGGAGGGAGAGACCAGGGCTGGCTTCCTGTGGCCCTGACTCAGGGCCGTCTGGGCCTGCAGATTCTGGAAGCCTCCTCCAATCCAGGATACCTGGGGCCTCTGGCTGTGCATACTCATGCCCGCCAACTTCCCCTGCCCCCCCCCCCCCGCAATGAATATGGATCCGTCCCCACTCGTGTCCTGTAATCTCATCACACGTGCGTTTAGTTGAGTTTATTTTTCCTAAAAGGGACAAAGGAAACCAGAAATCTCACCGCAGTAGAAGCATGGAACGTCCCCACTGTGAGCTGCCATCTCTCCTGTCATCCGTCCTTCTTCTTTCCAGTTGCACCAATCTCTTGGAAGAGTGACTTCAACATGGCGGGGGTGGGGGTGGGGTGCTGTCAGGTGCATCTCTCCCTCCCGGGGACATCACAAAAAAGGGTGATTCCTAGTGACTGCTCTTGTGTCATCCCCCGCCCCCATGTCACAGAAAGTTGGGGTGGGGATCTCTGAGCATTTGCTCTTACAGAATGCTGGGCTGCAGCATCCATATATATGAAAATACATTCCATATACTTTCTTCTAACACGGTTTCTGCTTGGCTTAATGTAATTTACACCCCTACACCTCCACTCTTTCCCGCTGAGCCAGTGAGACGCCTTCTTCCTAAAAGACAATCTACCTCTATTCTTCTAATTCCAGCTCAGAGGGGCGCTGTTAAAGGCTGGTTTGTGTCCACCAAAACTGCTGTAACAGACATCGGAGAATATGACTGGATTTGGAGATTGAGTCTATGAAAACAGTTATTACCAGCATGGTAGCCTAGACCTTTGATCCCAGCACTCAGGAGACAGAAGCAGGCAGATCTCTGTGAGTTCAAGACCAGCCCAGAGCTACACATGGAGACCCTGTCTCAAAAACAAAAACAAGACAAAAGCAAACAAAAAAATACTCCCACGAAACCCAAAAAATCCAAAACCCACAAAAAACAACCAAACAAAACCCTCAAACATAACAAACAGTAGCAGCAACAAACCAAGCAAATAAATAAAGTGATTGAATAATACCATAGGGGTGGGCCCTAACTTGACCCCAGCCTTCATATTTAAAAAGGAACGCCAGCAAAGACGCTAGGGAGACAACTCAGTCCTAAAGTGTTTGCCTTCCAAGTGTGAGGATATGAGTTCAATCCCAGAATCCACATGAAAGTTAAAAAACAAAACAGTAACAACCACAAAGCAGAGTGGGGAGAAGGGGAAGGGGGAGAGAAAGAGAGGGAAGGGGGGGGAGGGAGAGGGAGGGAGCTGGGCACCTTATTTACTGCAACCCCAGGGGCAGGCATTCTTGCCTATTCAGCAATTTCCCGGCCTGGCCTATGAGAGACCCAGGCTCCAAACCAAGGAGAATGGTTTGTGTGGAGCACACCGCCAAGGCTGTTCTCTGGCTTTCACATGCACAGGCCTGCCTGCCTGCACATACGTGTGAAATACACACACGTGTGAACACATACACACGGGCAGGGGGAGATGAAGAGAGTGATTGGGACAGGCAGAAAAAGGCGAGGGAGGCCAGAGCCAAATTTGCTGCCCTTGGCGCCAGAGCTGCGCCAGAGCTGTGGAGAGTAAACTTCTGTAGTGGGAGGCATCAGGATGTGGGGCATTGCCACGGGGGTGTGGGGGTGTGGGTGGGGTGTCGGGGGTGGGGTAGGTGGTGGTGGTTGCAGGAAATGAAAGGCAGGCACCTGAGCGTGCTTTGCCCCCGTCTCTCTTCCATGGCTTAGACCCTCCCCACAAGTGGCACCGGCCTAGCACAATGTCACTTTTTGTTACGTTCTACGTGATCCTGTTCCGTGAGGCAAGATATGCCACAGGGAGAGACATCTGTTCATAGAGCTTTATTTAACCTTCCCCGTCGTCCTTTTGTGGTGTCCAGATAAAATGTGGGATACCCGTTAAACTTGAATCTTAGGCAAACGGCGAATAGATACCCTTATTAGTATAAGCTTGTTCCAAAAATATGCAACAAAAAAAATTCTTTATCTATAGTTCAAATTCAGTAGGGATCAGTTCCTTTTAATTTTGTCTGCCAGATACATTTAGAGTCTTGTCCTTTGTGTTTTTACACAGAGGGTCTCCTGCTACAATGGCCCCAGAGCACTTACCAGGTATGGATGGTTGGGCCCTTCCCCACTTCTTTGACCTGGCCAAAGGTCAAAGTCAAGGTCAAAATGTCTGCTTGTTTACTTTCTTTCCTTTCCCTTCCTTCCTTTCTTTCTTTCTTTCTTTCTTTCTTTCTTTCTTTCTTTCTTTCTTTCTTTCTTTCTTTCCCCCCCCTCCTCCTCCTCCTCCTCCTCCTCTTCCTCTTCCTTCTTCTTTTTTACCTCTTCATATAGTCAAGGGTGGCCTCAGGCTCACAATGTAGACCTTGCATTTCTAATCCTCTTGACTCTGAGTGCAGGGATTACAGGCAGCCACCACCAAACCCAGTTTATGAAGTGCCAGGGACAGAATCCATGCTTTGTACATGATTGGTGTGATGGTTTGCATATGCTTGGCCAGTGACACTGTTGGAAGGTGTGACCTTGTTAAAGTAGGTGTGTCACTCTGGGTGTGGGCTTTAAGACCCTCATCCTAGCTTCCTGGAAGCAAATATTCTGCTAGCAGCCTTCAGATGAAGATGTAGAACTCTCAGCTCCTCCTGCACCATGCCTGCCTGGCTGCTGCCATGCTCCCGCCTTGATGATAATGGACTGAACCTCTGAACCTGTAAGCCAGCCCCAATTAAATGTTGTCCTTATAAGACTTGCCTTGGCTGTGGTGTCTGTTCACAGCAGTGAAACCCCAAGACATTTGGCAAGCACTCTACAAACTGAGCTAACGGCCCCAGCCCCAACATGATTGTCTGAAAAACTCACAAGTGATTTTAGTGTGCCATCAGGGGCTAGAACCAAGCACTATACAGAGGGCCAGGACTCCACTATTAGGAATTGAATGCTGACTGTCATGTTGTTGGACTGGGGGTTCTTTAATTACTTGAAAGTTTTGTTCTGTCATGAGAAATATTAACTTAACGCTCTTCTCCTGAGCCCAGAGGCAGAGATCAAGTACATCATCGAAACACAGCTGTTAGCGTGTGACATGGTCATCTTACTTCAGATCAGCTGAGCCCATAAAGATAGACGTCAAAAGCCATAGTATTGACACCGCTGCACCAGATGACTCTCTACCCTGACACCTCAGGCTCTCTAATAACTACTGCAGCTGGGCCTCCTGGTGAAAGATTTACCTTGTACAGCTTCTTTTATTACAGGTCCAGTGCTTAAGACCATAGGATCTTTTTAAAGCACCTTCCTGGCTCAAAGAGAATTTAGACATTATTTCATTTGGTCTTCCAGACTCCGAAGATTTGTCATTTTCACCTGTGGGTCAGCTAAACCTTACCTGTTCTTTGCTTTTCTGCTGAACTGGTCATAGGAAGTAAAGGTACTATAGCTAATGCCTGTGGGGTTTGCCCGCCATCCATTTTGCTTCCCCCGAGGCTGCATAACTTAGTCTGTACTCAGCTCTATGGTATGTATAATGGAGTTTCTGGCATAGAGGTCTGGCTGAGTACTGAGTGGCTACCAGAGTAAAGCCCAGTACAGTGTGCAGCTCATGCCTGTAGCTCCTGCTACTTGTGAGGCCAGGAGAATCACTTGTGCTCAGGAGATGGAGGCCAGCCTGAACAACACACACACACACACACACACACACACACACACACACAGAGCCCTCCCCAGAGTGAGAAGGAAGCAAGGTAACAGAAACGCCAACTGTGGACCAAACATTCAACTACACGAGGCTACTGGGGCCATTCTTATTCAAACCACCGCGCTCCACTTCCTGGCTCCTATAAACTTGCAGCCACATAAAGATGCTTTCAGTCCAATTTCAGAAGTCCCCGTTGTCTTTCAGAGTTTCCAGGTCCAAAATATCTTCTGAGACTTAAGTCGATCTCTGAAATGTAACCTCCGATAAAATCGAAAAGCAAATATCGTGCTTCTAGCACACGGTGACACAGACCATTCATGGCCATTCCGGAAGAGAGGAACAGGAGGCATGGTGAGGAAATCCTGAACCAAAGCAAGACAGAAACCTAGCAGGGCAAACACCAAATCCCGCAGTGACATGTCCAGTGTCAGAAAGCTTAAATAACTCTGTGCTTCTGGATTTGCTGCCTGAAACACCATTCTCTCTTTGGGCCGGGTTCTAGTCTCTGTGTGCAGTTCTTTTCTTTCTTTCTTTCTTTCTTTCTTTCTTTCTTTCTTTCTTTCTTTCTTTCTTTCTTCCTCCCTCTCTCTCTCTCTCTCTCTCTCTCTTTCTTTCTTTCTTTTTTTTTTTTTGGTTTTTCGAGACAGGGTTTCTCTGTGTAGCCCTGGCTGTCCTGGAACTCACTCTGTAGACCAGGCTGGCCTCAAACTCAGAAATCCACCTGCCTCCCAAGTGCTGGGATTAAAGGCGTGTGCCACCACCGCCCGGCGTGTGCAGTTCTTCTCGACAGATATTCAATGATTCTAGAACTTCAAACATCTTGGAGTTATGTACTCCATACCCCAGGAACTTCCATACCACACTTGGGGCCTCCGTGACTCTTCATCACCAGGGAGAAAGATTCCATAACCTGTCTACTCCTGTATCCTGCGTAACGTTAAAGCCAATGCCATGTGGCCAAGTTAGGCTACCAACTTGGAGGAAACCCTGGCAATCACATTCGTAGCATCTTTGTTTTGTGGTTACTTTTGAGAAGCACAAGTTGTAAGCTTATTCTATCGAGGGTCAGACCTCTCCTTAATATTCTTATCTCTTTATCTTTCTTATCTCTTGGCTCCGATGATGGACTCCCCCGTGCTCCCCTTCTCCCTCCAAGCTATACATTTCACATTTCTTTCTGCCCCATCTGCTCTTTTTCATTGTAGACTTGCGTAAATGTGTCTGTTGACAACCACGTGAGAGAGACTGTTAGTTGTAAGCGGCATATTCCTGGACAGATCACGCCAAGCCAGCCCAGTTCTCACTTTTGGGAGTCTTTATTGAAAGAGGAGAAGAAGTGAGGAAGAGAAAGAGAGCCATGGGTTGGGGTTCCTGTCTTTTATTCGGGCCATGACTTAGGTAACATAGGTGGTGATGCACACAGGTTATGCAGATAACCAGTGAAGGGAGGGTGCAATGGTTGCCATGGTAACAGGCTCAGGCGGGTCCTTGTCGCCTAGGGATGATGTCATCACTGAGTTCAGAGGCTGGCAGGTGATGCGGGTAACGCTACCTGTGTAGGGTGTGTGCAACGTTTGCCATAGCAACAGATGCAGGCGGGCCCCTTGTCGCCAGTGGATGACGTCATCGCTAGACTCAGGCTCGCTGTAAACAGCTTCTGATGCTATATTAGACAGAGACGATATTAGGTTATCTTGAGATCTCCTCTGCCAAAGAAATTAGTGTGATATTTTTAAAATTTAGCCCCAGAAAAAATCCTTAGGACAAGAGCAGAAAGCAGTTACAATCTTTGCCGAAAGATCACAAGAATGGCCTCTTCGCCTAGTTGTTTCACTCTGAAACCTCTTGAGCTGGGCCTCCACAGTCACCTTCACAGTCTGTAGACCTCCCAGCCCTACAGTCTTGTAGGCTCCAACTAGGATGGCCCGTTAAACTTTCCTGACAGTGGTTAGCTGCTTCCCTCATCCAATCCTGTTTATGCGGTGCTAGGATTTAACCCACAGCCTCACGTTTGTTACGTTTGTTACGTAAGCACTCTACCAACCAGGCTACTACCCTGGCTGTGCTGGCATGATTGTTTTTTTTCCCTCATTTGGAGAGGCACTTATAAAATGTTAGCACACACCTCTGAAAACCCATTCTTTCACTCAAGCAAAGAGAATACTGGCCAAGTCGGTCAAGACCAACTTCTTTAGCATCTGGGACTTAATCGAAGAGTTGCAACGGTTCTGGGAATGTATATCTAGGAAGAATAACTGAATCTCTGCAGGAAGGGAAGAATAACTGAATCTCTGCAGGGGGGAAGGGTAGGGGTTAGGGGAAACTGATGAGACTTTTTTTTTTTTAACCTTTGCAGCTTCTTTCCTCTCCAGATCAGTGGCAGCCTCGAACACCAGCAGTCTCGCAGTCATGGCCCCTCTGAGGACCAGCAGATGACCAGCCACCAGAGAGGCAGAATAGCTCTGTAGTTCTCCCCTAAGCTCAATGCCCAGAGAAGTGTTACCAATCGGGCTATCTGGAAGTTCTACAAGTTCTTGTTCTTGGGAGTGTTTTTACTTGATCTTTGTGCACACAGCACTGACGGTAGGACATTACTAAATAAATAAATAAATAAATAAATAAATAAATAAATAACCAGCAATGGCTGTTTAACATCATAGGTATTCTGAGAACATCACAATGGAGAATAAAGAGTCTGACAAAAGCAAACAAACAAAAACCCCAGAAAAGGAAGAACCTTGGAATGAGATATTCATCCAGGGCTTTGAAAAAGCATCAACATGTTACTGGAAGTTTAAATGCCTTCAAGAATGTACCAGGCAGCGTTCCCAGTAAAGAACTGGGAAGGCCCCAATGGTACATCTCTGATTGATCTCCTCGCTCTACATAGCCAGAGAGAGAAGGCTAAACCAGAACTGTATGTTGCCCACCACAGCGCTGAATGTAATGGAAAACTTCACACATCCAAGAAATTCAATAAGGTCTGTGCAGGATGCATGAGAGGGACCCGTACCTACTCAATCTCTTAAAAGCTGTTAGAGAGAGAGGTGGCTCACTGTACAGGAGATACTCTCAGGAAGACTAACCACAGACTTATCAGAAACCATGGAGACTAAGAAGCAAGGAGGTGACGTATTAAAAATGCTGAAGGGAGAAAACAAACAAACAAACAAACCTGTTCACCATGAATTCCATACCCAGCAAAACTCTTTCCGAAGTGAAGGAGAAGCTGGGCATGGGGGAGGGTGAGGCAGGAGAATCACAAGTTCGAGACAAGCTTAGATCACTTAGAGAAACCCTTTACCCTCAAACAAGGAAAATGAAGATATTCTCAAACAATTGATGCTTTCCATCTTGGTTGATTTGTTTTATTTCAAGACAGGGGTTTTTCCTGTGTTGCCTTGGCTGTCCTGGAACTCACTCTGTAGACCAGGCTGACCTTGAACTCAAAGATCTGCCTGCTTCTGCCTCCCGGGTGCTGGGACTAAAATCTTGCTCGACCCACTACCACACACCATGATGCATCCTTTCCTTATAGGATTTAATTTACAGGACTTCTGAAAGGATGTACAGGCTGAATGAAAAGAAAAAAAAACTAGACAGCAACCCAGAGCTCCATGTAGAAATAAACTCCAGTGAATTAAATAGTAAGGATTCTCCCACATAATTTAAACAATAACTGTGTAAAATAATAATTACTCAAGTGTTGATATACATCATAGAGATATGAAATTTGTATGACAAAAATAACAAAGAGGTAGAAGAATAGAAGGACATACTGGAGCACTGAAGACTGGGAGGATATACTGGAGCACTTAAGATTGGGAGGACATACTGCACTGAATAGTGGGAGGACATACTGGAGAACTGAATAATCAGAGGACATACTGATTCTCACACTAATGAAACTAATTTCCTAGCAATTCAAATTATAATGCTTTAAGTTAAGATGTTAACTGTACCCTGAAGGCAACATATGAGAGGAGAACTCAAGCAAGAAAGAAACAAGAAATTTTAATGATGCTTTAAAGTTTATTTTATAAACAAAAAGTCAGTAATAGAAAAACAGAGAGGAAACAAAGACCTAGAAAACAAACATTGAAATGGAGAACATAAACCCATTTATACAGGAGGTGCTAGACAGATACTAGGGTCTCTATACTAAGCAGGCACACTAGAACCAACTGACATCAAGCACCCAGGAAATCTGATCTTGTCAGTAATTACAATAAACATACTTGGACTAAACATTCTAATTAAATGGCAGAGACTGGGCTGAAGAGCTAGCTCAGCAGTCAAGAGCTCTTCAGTTCCCAGCACCTACAAGGCAGCTCACAACCATCCATAATTCTAGTTCCAGGGGATGTGATGCCCTCTTTGCAGGCACCAGACACAGTGTGGTGCATATATATATATACATATATATACGTATATATATGCATATATATGTATATGAGTACATACACACACATACATATATATATATATATATATATATATATCACATATATGTAGGCAAAATATACACACATAAAATAAAAATTTTTCAAGACAGAGATTGGCATCATGAATAAAAAAAAAAACCCACCATACAATTAGAGTTCTCTCTCAAGGCATACTTAGAATAAGAACTACAAGCAAGCTGGAAGTGAATGAGTGGGGATAGGACAGGACAAGGAGATTCAAGCAGAGGCAACTGTACAGACATGGGATGAAATAGCCTTTAGACAAAACATGTTAATGGAAATAAAGAGATGCGGGATCAGTCCATGAGGAAAACAACAATTATAAACATATGCATTCTTCACAGGAACCAAACTCCAAAATTCATGAAACAAAATCTTATGGAGGCGAAGAGGTATGTAGGCCATTTAAGAGTGATTTAACATCCTCCTTCCAACCGTGGATAAAACACACAGGTAGAAGGTTCACAAAGACACAGAAAACCTGAACGATATGCTAAGCAAATCTAACCGATGTATGGAAGACTTTACACATATACATCCCATAATGCACAGGGAACCTTCTCCAGGATAGATCACACAACAGGCCATTAAATAAACTCCCACTTAAAGGGCTGAAATCATATACAGCCTGTTCTCTGACTACAAGGGAACATAGTCATTATTCATTTGAAGAAGGCAGGAACTTTTGCCTAGGAAGAACAACAACAACAACAACAAAAAATCAACCGTGCAGAACAAAGTATAAAGAATAGTAAGGATGTACATGCTTCTTTTGGTTTTGTAGCAAAAATGTGATACAAACAGTTACTTTATTTGTTCTAAGTTAGAAAAAAAAAATATACAAATGGTAGCAGATTGTACGATGGAGCTGTGTTAGTGTGGAAGAAATGTTATCATAAAATCATCACCCTGGCTCATCAACTACCAGTATAGATGAAAGCTGATTGGAGGGCAGTCTTAGGAGCAAAAACTAACACATTTATAAGTTACTTCATGTATAACTCAATAAAACACGATAAACGAGTATGGATCTACCTGACTTTTCCTCCGCATTAGCCATGAACGTTTATTAATACGTTTGACTTCATTTGTCTCATAGTCAAGATTGAGCTGTACGTTCACAAGGCAATTCTTTCTGACAGGTCTAAAGCTTGATTTTCTAAACCCTTGCTGCCAACACCTGTCTCAGAACTTCACAACAGCCTTTGAGTAATGACAGCTGATCTGAGCTGTGGTGGCAGAGTCCAAATGGCCCCAAATCCTAAAATATTAATTAATAGGCCCATTACAGAAGAAGCTTGCTAGCCCATAGCCTAATAACTAAATAATCATTGGGTGGGCCTGGCAGATGGTACTCCAGAAAAGACATGAAAAACATGTAGTCGTCATTTCATATCCAGTTTGTGGAGCTTTCTTTAGCATGGCCAATCTTGCAATCTTGTTTCATCTGTAAACACATCCAGCCTTCTCCTCTCAGATGCTCTGAAGCAATTCCCAGAGAAAAACAGTATAATGGTTTCACCTTTAAAGATGTGAGTCTATCTGCGTCGTGTTTTAATATATAATACCAATGAAAATATTTATTTTGTAACAATCGTATTGTCAATTTTTTTCTTTTTGTTTTTCCGGTGTTTTTGTTTTGTTTTTCAAGACAGAGTTTCTCTATGTAGCCCTGGCTGTCCTGGAATTCACTCTACAGACCAGGCTGGCTTTGAACTCAGAGATCCACCTGCCTTCCTCCTGAGTGCTGGGGTTAAAGGTGTACACCACCACACCTGGCAATTTTCCCTTCTTTTATTGTACATCTGGCAGGCTGGCCAGATGCTCTCTAACTTGAGTTTAAGGTTTATAAGAAATGGAAAAACTTGAGTTTTTGTTTGATTGGTTCCCCCCCCACCCCCCAAATCTGGAAAATGAGCTAAGATCTCACAATTCTTCCAAAAAATCTCTCCTATTTTCTTTTCCTTGCTAATCAAACACTGTGAAGTGATGATGAATAGGAAACTGCTAGGATTAATGCCAATTTGTTACAGTTCTGTGGTTTAAATTCGCTATGTGGTCATTAAGCACACTGTTTTCCTGAGTGTGCAGAGGGTGTGTGGTGACATGGTGTGACGTGTTCCATGGTTGTGACTTTATATTTCTTTCACTCTCAGGTCAACTGCTCTGCCACCCCTAACCAACATCTTCCACCCCTACTCAACATCTTCTATCCCTACCCAACATCTTCCACCCCTACCCAACATCTTCTATCCCTACCCAACATCTTCCACCCCTACCCAACATCTTCCACCCCTACCAAACATCTTCCACCCCTAACAACATCCCCTTTCACCATAGAGTAACTAGATCTGTAAGCACGAATCTGAAGATTAAAGCAGAGCTTGTTTTCGTGCCCTTTAAGGGATGTGCTGTTGTCTGGGTCCTCCCTTGACCTCTCACAACCTTGTCTCTGGACTCCATGGTCCAGCCGGCTGATCAGACCCAGTCCCTGGAAGATAGTCAAGGGCACTCTGTCCCCATCTTTTGCTCAGTGACACTTTGGATCTTTTTTTGTGTAGCATAATTGGAATCAATAAAGCAAAGGAGGTTAGCTGGCTGGACAGCCTTGTCAGAAGCAGAAGACAAGATGTGGAAAATGCAGCAGCCGTCAAGACTCTTAACGACAGAAAAAGCCATCCAAAAGGTAGACTAACGCCTAGGATATGCAGCTCAGTCTTCGGCTGTCACTTAATTGAAGGAACACAGCAATGCATTTGAAATACTTTGTAGACAAGGATTTTTAAATGATGAAAACTTTTTAACAATAATTATCTGGAAAAAAAACCCAAACCCCACATATATGATTTAAAAATTGTCTTAGTACCACAGATCAAGCACCCAGGAAACCAAGGAAGCACTTGTAAAGTTCAGCCGTTATAAAGAATATTATTAGATGCCTGGTCATAACCAGAAAGTAAGAGATCTCTGTTTTCTCCTCCTGGGTTCAGGATTCTACAGTGGTCGATCACCATTTTCCTGGCTTACCAATGGTCACTTCAGTGTCAGGAAGTAGGAAGCAAACACATACTCACACAGGACGCTTGCTGGAGTCCAGCTTGGGTTCCAGGCAACCTCTGTTATTATAATAAATGGGCCCCTCCATTTCTCCATGTCAGGCTTGCTTCCTAACTTACAAGTGTATTTTCTTAAGGCTACTTTCTCTTACGTATTCCTCATCCCTCCAGTACTGCTGATGGTCAAATCCAAGGGTGGTGGCACATACCCTTAGTCTGCAGAGATAAGCAGATCTCTGTGAGTTCAAGGCCAGTCTGGTCTACAGAGCAAGTTCCAGGCTAGCCAAGGATACATAGTAACACTTTGCCTTAAAAAAAAAAAAAAAGAATCTTGGGGATTGTTTTCAATTCTGTTCTTCCTGAACTAAAACCTGTATAACCTACACTTCCTCTCACCTGCCATGCATAGTGTTGCATGCCAGTAGGCACATCAGGAGTTCTCATCCTCTGCTATGTAGCAAGTTGAAGACCAGCCTTGGCTACACAAGTTCCCCTCTCAAAAAAAGAAAAAAAAAAAAGAAAACACAAAAAAAAACGAAATAAATTTTCTTTTGTGAGTTAATACAATAGCGTCTCTTTATCCAGAGTTTTGCCTTCCACAGTTGCAGTTACCTGCAATTAACCTGAAATATTATTTAAAAAAATGAATATAAAAAAATGGCCCAAAAACATTAAATGAAAAATTACATTCATAACAGTGGGCAATTCATAACTTCTATTTACTTTTTGAAAATAATTGTTGCATTTTATTATTTTGCTGTTGCTCTTGACTGTGCGTGCCCTTATGACATGTGTGTTATTTATGTGTAGAATGCAGGCATGAATATGTTAAAGCACGGGGTCAGCGGATGAGCTCTGGTGTCATCATTTCCTACTTTGGGACAGGGTCTCTAGGTTTTCTGCTGTGCATAGCCCACAGGCCTCTGGGGAGTCTCCTTCCTCTGCCTCCCATCTCTCTGCATGCATGCTATGCTCACAGATGCTCATGCTACTGGATGTGTTTCCATATGGAGTCTGAGAATTTGAATCTAAGTATTCATGCTTGTGTGGTATTTCACTTCATAGACCCATCTCTCCAGCCCCCACTCCACCCCATTCTGAGACAGAGTCTTGCTGCATAGTTGAGACTGGCCTAGAACCTGTGATTATCCTGTCTTAGCCTCATAAATACCAGAATTGAAAATGATCCGCCACATCCGGTTTTTCTTAATTTGCAAACTAATCTCTTTTCCAAATATGTACATAAGGAAGAATGTATTCCAGAGTTCAGTGCTATGTGTTATCTTCAGACATCCAATGGGGTCTTGGTTAAACACCCTCAGCAGATTAACGCCTTGTTAATACTTTTTAGATTATCGTTAACTTCTTGGATTCTAAAACTGAACAGAGCCGGGTGGTGGTGGCGCACGCCTTTAATCCCAGCACTTGGGAGGCAGAGGCAGGCGGATTTCTGAGTTCGAGAGTTCGAGCCTAGCCTGGTCTACAGAGTGGGTTCCAGGACAGCCAGGGCTACACAGAGAAACCCTGTCTCGAAAAACCAAACAAACAAACAAACAAAACAAAAACAAAAACAAAAACAAAAAAACAAAACTGAACAGAATTGATGTTCTTCCACGTTTTACCCCACCTGTCAAAGTTTCTTTATAAGATGGAACAGCTTACAAGTTATTTTTGTTTAAAAAGAGAGCTTTATGTAGCTCTGGCTAGTCAAACATGTCACGTAGCTGAGGACGATCTTTAACTCCTGATCAGTTCCATCCTGGGCTGGGATACAGGGATGGACCCTTATGCCCAGCTTTAAGTCTTTGTGAACACTTGGGGGGCTTTGATGGTTAAAGGGACTCTTAATTCTGTCTTCAGGTAAGAACACCTCTTGGGTGCTCAGCCACCAATGAGGCATCAGTGTCTCAAGCCCTTCCCAAGGGACCAACATGGAAGAGGGAGCAGAGATATCAGAAGAAGCAGGTGTCAGAGAGGATTGGATCTAAACCACTTCTTCTGAACATGTCCAGAAGACTGTGTTCATAAGCTCACAGCAGCTGTGGCTCCATGGACAAGAATAAGCTGGCGACATACTAGCACGGAGGAGGAAGGGGTTTGCAAGCCCCTGACCCCTAACTAAGGAGCTATGAATAGCTGAGGGTTTCTGAGGGAGGAAGAGTCAGTTTTCCTTAAAGGTTGTGGCCAATGACAGATTAACCACGCTTCAGTGGATGGCCCCACACCCGGGACCGTATGAGAAGTACAAATCGGGTTTATAAAAGAAAGTAAGAGAATAAAAGACACAAAGTTCTGTGTGGAGGTGGAGAGTGGAGATATGGGAGGGGTGGGGGGTGAAAAGATTAAAATATATTGTATGGAATTCTCAAATCGGTAAAACATTACTCTTAGGAATAATTTTTCCCCTCTAAAAACTTCTTGTGTGATTGTACTTTCCATCCACAGAACCTTGCCTTGTGGCAGGGTTGGAATCTATGAGCCTTCACTACCACCCCTGTGAAGAATTTGATTTGAATTTGATTTTTGAGTCTGTGCTCAACAGGAGACGACCTCACCATAATTCACGATACCCTCTTACCACTCATCAAGAAGAAACTGCACAATGAATTCGAAGACAAAAGTAAAAAAAAAAAACCATTTTGTTAAAGATTTCCTATATACATATGTATCTATACATATATAGTATTTTATTTAAAATGTCATTGAGCATATACAGTTCTTGAGATTTTTTTTCCAGGGGACATTGCACCTAAATTTCAAAACACACAAAATATATCCCCTTTACTAAACAGGTTCTCATTTGGGGGGTTTACAAAAGTCAATGTTTCACAATCACGAGGCATAAAGGTACATGGTTCGGAAACCAATTTCCAGGCAGATTCCTCTCAATTCACTGTATGCAGAATAGTTTTTGGAAACCCAGGTCATCATATACATAATCTTACAAATGATCCTTACTAGGGGCCTCCCTGGGTTTCCAAAGAAACAAAGAAAATTAGAGGCAAATCAGGAATGAAGAAGTAACGGTAGGACCCGCTAAACACACACACAAGAAACTCTTCTAATGAGAGAGGGGCAACGGAGGACCCAGGTCCTCCATCTTCAGCACACGACAGCTGAACACAACAATACATTTACAGCCTTATTTGGTCACCTCGTACCTGGTTGATACATGAACAAAACTTCACCAAAGACATGGGAAAGAAATATTAAAGCTATTTACACAGATAACATTGTGGATTGGAAAGAACAGTACTCCTCCAATGGCATTCACATCTGACAGGGGCCTCGAGGATCCCAAAAGAAGTCAGGCTGTTCACGTAGCATCCTCTGAAAGTTCCTGTGCGCACGCGCATGCGCACGCGCACATAGCGCACGCAGGCACAGATACACACGCACATAATGCCACATTGCCACATAGCACCCGAAGTTTGTCCAGAGAGGTGGGCTGTGGTCTGCAGGCTGTAATACTTCTCTGTGCTCACAAGCCCTCACTTCTATGAGCTCCCAACACAAAATCCTGTCCTGTGGCTGAAGACTGCCCCACGACTCCGATAGATCTGGTAGGGTCAGGCTGTTTGTTCCTTGCATAGACAATTTCATTGCTTTCTCTAGTTGTCCTGGAAGCACCGACACACTGAAATTAGAATCACATCACAGCGTAGCGTACTCTGAAAAACATCAGAGGTCCTGGCTCACTTAAGAAAAGGCGACACCTTCGAATGAGTGCACACAACAGCATCTGCAACTGGCCACTTGCTCCCTCAAAAATACAGCAGATGAGAAAGGAGGTGGGGGGGGGGGGAGGGAGGAGGGAGCGGAAAACAAAACGTACTTTCCCAAAAGGATTCCAAACTAGTGTCCTGGGAGGACTGAACTCGCTGTCCAAACGGCCAACGTCTGGAGTGAAATTTGGCTCCTGAGGTTCTAAGTCTTGCTCAACTAAGGGCATGATTTCCCTCAAGAAAGAGACTTTCAGGGGAGAGTGGTAGGAAGACATGGCTGGCTTCATCTTTAGCCCCATGGAGGTAGGATGCTAAGAATTTAAAAATTTCAGCATTCCAAATCCTCCAAATCGGAATACTGTGAAAAATAGCCAAAACACTGACTTCTCCGGCTGGTCCCAGTCAGACAGCTGCCTATTGGTCCAACCCAACTTGTCACCCTCCTTCCCGGTCACAAAGGACAGCCGCTGACCATACACAACCCCAGCAGGCCCCTCCTGCATCTCTGCCTGCTGCCTGGTGGTGTTAGAGGAATAAAGCTTTAGCTGTCACTTAGGAAGACCAGGGTTCACACTCCTCAGGAAAGTGCCACCAGTCAGAAGAGCAGGCGCTGGCTGAGCAAGGAGATTTAGGGTTGAGGGAGCCTTTCATTAAAGGAAGTAGCCACACAACCCCCAAGACGCCCATAGAGACCTGACTAGGAAGTCAAATGCTTTTCATTACACAAGGCTTTCCTCTGAGGCGATTAGGGCAAACAGGTCCGGCTGGAAGTCAGACATACATGGTTTCTAAAAATGCAGTGAAATAAATTTTGCAGAATTCTGAGTGTGTGCTCCTTTGGCCTTCCTAGGAATCCTCCACGGGCCAACTTGCTACATAGACCCATCTTGTTCTGGGATGGGGTGATTTGGAGTCTGGGGGAACAATGAAGCGCACACAAAGTTAAGCCCAAAGCACAGAGCAATATCAGTGCTGGGGGGATCTGTCATGGGCGTTAACAAATCACTTTCCGCCTCTTGATTTATTCACTTCATTTGTAGTCTTCCTCCCACCCCCCACCCCCCAACACAAACAGGGCTTTAGCCTGTGACTGATACCTTTCCACACAGCGGCCTCATGAAGAGAACTCCTGGATACCTTTCCAACTAAAACCAGCAGGACTCCAGGTTTTAGGATAATTTGAATTTGGGTTTTTCAGGTTTGGTTTGGTTTTGCTGATATGTAGCTTGACAGTAAATGAATTGGGAGAATGTTGTCACGGCACCCACAAGATATTTACACTCCAATTCTGACTCTGGTGGATTCAATGTGGTCGAAGAAGGTCAGGGTGAGATTCAGGGAGATCAGAAAAGCAAAAATAGGAAAGGCATCGGGAACCCAGAAATGCTCCCCCAAAATGGCGGCTCAGGTCCTCTGTAGATTGTAGAACCTTCTCAAGTTTCCTGTTTGCTCGTGACTTTGAGAACTGGGCACAGGTGGGAAGAGGACCGCGATGCTGTAGCTTGCCTCAACAGTTTTCTACAGCATCCTATACTGCTCGGGAAGCAAATGGTTGTCACAGAACACTCCTCACAGAGGTGTCTGGGGTGGGTGATGACTTCCTGAAGGAGAGGCATACAGGGTCAGATGACCATGTTTCTGACACAGCCACAGCCCAGTCTTCAGGCAATGAGTTGGCACACACTCACAGTATGTCGCCTGCCAGGCTGGGCCCTGGCTCTACACAGTGGGGTGACTTTGTTCCTGAGTGGGAATGGCACCAGGCCTTTCCTAAGAAAAATATCTACAATTCTAGGAATGTGGATGGCTTACCAGCCTGGAGGAAGTGCCCCTCCCTCTCCCCTGGGAAGGAATTCTCATAAACACAGAGCTGGGATTGCCTCTCCAGCATCTTAGGGGAAACGACACCATTGGTTCCTTTCTTGGGTTGGAAATGTCTGAATTTACACCAAGTTGTCAGAAAGCTGATATCCCGGAAGGAACAGGACTGAGCAACTGGATGCTGCCCTGAAGGCTCCTGGGCAGAGCAGCAGCCTGCCCAAGAGACAGGTGATTTTTAAACAGACTGTGCTGTTCTTCCCTGCAAGGAAGCAGGAGGCACTACGCCCACGTACCCATGTGCTTGCCACTAGGCATGCACACCAGTGGGTGAGTAGTAGGAAGGAGGGTCTCAGCTCTTAGGTTTCTACAATGTGATTCCCTTGAGGACCAGGGGGGCATCACGATGACCCACTGCAATTCAAATTCACTTTTATTCAAGTGTCATCCCAGTTACCCTTGCACAAAGGTGACAGGAAGAGTAGCTATTGCTTAGCTGAGCTGTGACACTCAAACCTCCTGTGGCGTGGCCTGGAGAACAGTCATCAACCAAGGAGCCTGAATCCCGCACTCTTCCCTACTGAAGCATGGTTAACTGATGGATACAAGAACGCGAGAAGCTGCGGCAGTGGATGCTGCTCCCTATGTGTCTCCAGGACACAGAAGGTGGGGGAGCAAACACGCGTTTCAGGAATGAAAACCCAGCCTCTCACAACAGAACCTCCAGACACACAGAGGGACCTTAGAGAAAACACAGGAACTGTTGGTCCAACGAAACACCCACATTTTGAAGCAAACATGTCTATTTGGGGAGAAAATACACCCTGGGGGGTAAACGTTACACAACAAAGACAAACTGTCACCTGGGACAATGCTCTGGACAAAACTATATGCCTGTATGGGGCACAGAACATGAGATTAGCCAGATTGAGCTAGTCTCTGATCTGAAAACTGTCCATCGACAATTTGGAAAGTCCCGGTGGAGGGAAATGGGAAGGATGGGAGGAGTGTTCAAAAAAAAAAAAAAACAAACCACAAAGTCTCTGCCTCACTCCACCATTACCACAAAAGAATATAGAGAAACCGAGGGGGGCAGGAAAGCATCGGGAATAAGACAGGACAGGCAGGATCCCTGAAATAACTGGAACGTACAATAAAGATGACTGCTCAGACATTCTGAGGCATGGTCCTCAACTTTTCAATGTGGCTCTTCTCCTGGAGAGATGCTGGCAGCTTGACAGGCTGAGGAGTCTTTTACCAGTTATACCTGAAATGGCTGTCCCTGCTATTCTAGATAAAATAAATAAATGTATGCCTGTGCCCCAAATAGGCAATGACCACCTAGGAGCCCTACAATAGAAACCAAGAGAAATATAACACTCAGTAGCAGGCTTTGTGTTTTGGTCTTATTCAGTGTCCAGACCTGTTACCAAAGAAGAAATGGAAACCTAAGGGTCGCCTTGAAGCAAAGCCAGAGGCCTTTTGGCAGCAAACTCCCCATCTGGGCTGGGAAAAATCTGCATCACCTGGAATCCAGCCCAGGCACTCCCCGGTCCCGCCCTGCTCGGAGGCACCCCAGTTTTCTTCCCTTCTGTCTTCCTAGTCCCCTGGGTCACTTTCATGACAGTTTGTTTCCATGTATTAAAGGAATGACATATACAGAAATGTCATCTCCTGAGCCCAGTCGGTCATTCGATATCCGCCATCCTCTGTCCTTCAGGACGCCTCGGGCACGCATCACCAGGTCCTGAGCTGCCAGTGTGTACCTGTGTAGGAAAAAACCAGGGAAAAGACCATCAGAACGGCAAGGGCAGGGACAAGGGCCAGAGAGACCGGAAAGGAAGCATCACTATGGTCAATACATCTTCCAATTACCTTTACAATTAACAACTATAACAACAACAACTTCTTCTACTACTACTACAGCAAGAGTCATCTTCTTCACAAATGTACGAGGCCTGATGTGCTTTTTGGGTGGTGGATGAACAAGCTACCACATCAAATGGCCTCCAATATCATCCCACCACTCAACCTCTCTAGAAGTTATTTATTGCAGTGGATCTAGACAAATCCCAGTCTGGTGTTATTGTATCTTTAACAAAGATCCACACAGACCCAGTCTTCCGTGACGGACAGTATTTGGCTAAATAAGTACACGAGGGAAAAATAAAAAAAACCCGAAACTTCTGTCGTCAATATGTTTATTGTTTTAGGATTCTCTTCCTTCTGCATCAAAGGGTCGTGGTTTGTTTTACATGAATGGTTCTGTTAAACCTTCTTGAAAAAAAAAATAGGTTCAGATGTTTAAAGGAAAGTGTTAAAAAAGACCACATGTGGTATAGGAAAATAACACGGGGACGAAGGGTAGGCGGGTGTGAGTGAAGGATAAGTCCTGCGGTGGGTGAGTTTCCCTATACGCCTTTATTGATGTTCCACTTCCTATAGCTCATGTCAGGACAGTGAGGGGTCACTTTCATGGAGATTTACACTGTAAACTTGAAGGAAAGGGGCGATCCTGAACTAGCAGAAAGGCTACCATCTAGAGAAGAAACTGCAACGTGAGGGGTGATTTGTGGCCATGGACTTCATTTAGGTGTGAGACATAAAAATGAAATAAAACTCTGGAAGGTTCCTCCTCCTCAACGATCGGTCTGTGCAGTCTTAGCTAAGGGACTTCAAAGAAGTCCAGCAGGGTTGGACTTAGTGTGGGGTGGATTATTTTCTAAGCCTTTGCCAGGAAACAAGTGATTCATCTTTTCTTTTTTTTTTTCTGAATTCACATTCGCCAAATAACCTGATTATGATCTGTCTCCCTGTGTAGGCTTGCCTACCAGGAAAGAATATGCTATCCTTTGTGCTTTGAAAGTATCAGTCAGCTACATTTCTCTGTATAAACGTCAGCTAGCACTCTGGGGTTTGTAAGCTTGGTTCAGGTAAGCCTGGGTCGGATAATGAATCTGTTATTTGTACTGTGATGAAATCACATTTGGAACCTAAACAACTAAGACTCAGATTCTGATAAATCACCAGGAAACTAAGTGTCACCTCTGTAAGGCCTCTGGGAAGCTTGACAACGGAGCTTTTACAAGGCGCTCATGACCTTTGTCCTGCTCAGAGCACCTCAGCATTACCTTTGGAATCTCACGGGACAGATGCCTCTCCGTGTGGCTCCAGACCTCCCAAGAATGTACAAGTGCTCAGGTCAAAACAGACTTTATTTGAAGAACGAGAGCTGCAGTGACCCATCAGGGCTGGGGACATTGCAAGCTGTACAGCTTCTAAGAATTAAGTCTATTCCTATAGCCCTGGTGGCCAACATCGTGGGTTAGATACCACATTGCATTTAATACAAATGAATGTCTCCTTCCCGTTCATGGGAGGCTCGTGGGTGGGAGAGACACCTTCTTTTTCTAACTCCATTGAGAGGAGTATTGGCTTGGTAAAGAATCTGTTACACCTGAGCAAACAGTAGTAAGTCTCTTCTTGTGATCAAGAAATAGAGGACTAGAGAGACGGTTCAGAGAATCTGCTTAGGAGCACTTGTTGCTTTCGAGGAGGACTCAGGTTGAGTTCCCAGCACCCACATGGTGGTTTACACCATCTGTAACTCCAGTTCCAGGGGATCTGATCCCCTCTCATGACCTCTGTGGGCACCAAGCAGGCAAGTGATACATAAACATTTACATAGGCAAAATGTCTATATACATACAAATAAAATAAATATTAAAAAAAGACAATGGCATCCAAGGAGGTTTTAGGCTGAAGAACTAGGAATATATATATATATATGTGTGTGTGTGTGTGCGTGTGTGTGTGTGTACTATGAACATATATATGAATAACTCAATCCCACACTGTACAGCACACTCCAGACTCACAGAAGCTCCTAAGGGGCTTGTCTGAGGTCATTCTTGGTTTTATACTATATTGTATATGTAAAATGTAACCAGAGTAGTAATAGTGTTGCCACCAGCAACATTCAGGTGACATTTATCTACCCAGTGATTGACCATCTCTGGACCTTAACTTTGAAGATTCTGAAACTTCACTGATGATGGTGGGGGCGCACACTGTTAATCCAAGCGTTTGAGGCAGAGGCAGGTGGATCTTTGAGTTTGAGAGTATCCTGGACTACAAAGTAAGCTCCAGGACAGCCAGGGCTACACAGAGAAATGCTGTCTCAAGAAAGGAAGAAAAAAATCTACTGACTCAGATATTCTTTCATTAGAGTTTAATATGCCTTAAACCAGCCTGAGAGGAGAGGAAGCATGGGCATGGTGAATTGGGAAAACATGGCTGACAAGAAATGGCACATGCATATTTTAAAAGTCAGGAAAGGAAGTTCTGACAAGCCCAGACATGGCTCTTAATGGCTAGCTGGTCATGAGGCAAACAAGCCTGATTGGGTCTGGCAGTCCGAAGAAATGGCTGGGGACCAGGTCAAGATCAGTCAGAAAAGCACAGAGGCAGGGGGACAGCTCCACGCTACTCATGACTTTGGGTTTTTCACTGTTAGTTTTTGGGGACAGAGTCTTGTGCTACAGGCTACAGTTCTACTGCCTCAGCCTCTGAGATACCGGGATCACAGGCATGTACCTTCTCGCCTGGCATTTCTACTATTTTTAAATGGTCAGAGTTAGCCTCAAAAAATTATTTTTGTATGTACACACACACACACACACACACACACACACACATACACAGAGAGAGAGAGAGAGAGAGAGAGAGAGAGAGACAGAGACAGAGAGACAGAGAGACACAGAGAGAAAGAGAGACAGAGAGACACACAGATAGACAGACAGACAGACAGACAGACAAAGAATTTCATACATGTACACAGGAGAGCTTTGGCATTTTAAAAGTTGAATCCTAGGCCACCTGAGACAATGGCTCCTTATGAAACTTACATCCTAAGGGTTCCATCTCAACAAGGTTTTACTTTTTAAATATACTTGTCACTTACTGTGTGATAAATTCCTTGAGGATTCACTATCCATCTGTTTGTTCTTCCTTAGGTTTTAATTATGAGCTAGCCTTTAACGACCACACCTCTCTCCAGCCCTTCTTCTGGGCTTTGAGCTTAGACAGTCTCTAACCCAGGCTGAACTAGAACTGGAATACGCCCTTAATCCTCTGATTCTCCTGCCTCTACCTCCAGAGTCCTAGGATCCTGTGTGCCACCATGCCCCATTTTATGTGGTCCTGGAGACGGAAGGCTGGGCTTTGTGTATGCTAGAGCAGTATGCTGCTAACAGAGCTATGTCCCAGGATCTAAACTTCCTGATACAGAAGTCCACTCTTGTCCTCCCCCCACCCCCTAATTTCTTCCTTTTCATTTAAATCCCCTGGCCTCTTACCAGGAGGCCTATTACCCTCCCCCTTCCCCCATCTATCCTCTGACAGCCCAATCCCAAGGCAACTTCTCTATATGCATTCTGCTCAGCTTATCCTGTGGACTGTGTCCTTTAACCTCGGAGTCTCCTCTTGAATGTCCTTCTCTTTTCCTGGTATCCATGCATGCTACATCTGTGTTCACAGTGTCTCAGTTTCCACAGCACGTGGTGCCTGTCCTCTCTGATGTTCCTTAATTTTCTTTGTAGGCTCTGTTCATTACTTGGGAAGAACTCAGCAAGTGTTCGGCTGTTCTCACTCCTGGTGTGTCACCTTCCCACCAACCATCCCTAAATGACGAAATTCTAACCCTAGAAACAGGAAATCACAGCCTTCGATGCCGCCTTCTCACCTTGGTGATACTCAATTACAAAGCAAATAGGACATCTAAGTCCCCTCGACATAAGTATATTACGTCTTTGATGGTACATGGCTAATTAAAAGAAAACTCAACCTTAGTCACTAGAGTTGCAGTTATTATAAAATGGTGTATATGAGCTTTTATTCTCACTGTAACACACAGACACAGACAGACAGGCACAAACAAACACACAGACATACACACAGACACACACACAAACACACACAAACACACAGACATGCACACATAGACACACACAGACACA
>NW_021620397.1:1236222-1246621 GCF_004785775.1 Grammomys surdaster
CAGACACACATAGACACACACACAGACACACACAAACACACAGACATACACAGACACACACATACAGATACACACATAAACACACAGACATACACACATAGACACACACACACACAGACACACACACACACATACAGATACACACATAAACACACAGACATACACACACAAACACACATACATACACACATAGACACACAAACACACATACACACACACTTACACACATGCTTATTCTGCACTTATTTTCTTCCTTTTCCTCACGTGGAGAACCCACCATATTGACAATGGCTAGAACATTTCACCCAGCCCTCGCCCCACGCACGCACGTAATTTGGAGGCACTTATTTTTGTTCACTGGGCAATACTCAATTTTCAATATACAGTTGACTATTTCTGCCATATTCCTAAAAGCTAAGATGACAGTGTGATATTTTAGCTTGCTCTGGCTTTACGCCTCTCTTAGCCACTGTTATCATGTGTTATTTGGGCGTGTAAGTGAACTAACACTCATGTGCAAACTTCCAGCTTCTCTTTGTCCTGCCCTCACTCTGGATTTGGTTTCCTGCTAGACAAGTGCATCAAGGTCAGTCCTTTAGCAGTAAAACCTTACATCAGCTTTGGACAATGAAAACCTCGACTTAGAGTAAGAACTTTACAAGGTGCAGTATCGGAGACTCTTACTTTTACTCTTGATTTTATATTAAAAAAAATTTAAATTGTATGTGTACTCTGTGTGTGTGTGTGGGGGGAGTGCGAGCTTTCGTGCACACACTTGCAAATGTGCATGCACGCATGCATGCACCTGCAAGAGTGCCGGAAAAGGGTGTTGAATTCCCTGCAGCTGGAGGTAACATGTTTATCCGTCACCTGACATGGTTCTGCGAACCAAATCTGTCCTCTGCACAGCACTTTCATGTATGAGTATATATTAAGCTATCTATTTGTGTGTATATATACATGCTGTAGTGTGCACATGGAGGTCAGAGACCAACTTCATGGAGTCTGTTTCATCCTTCCGCCACGTGGGTTCCGGGGATCTAACTCAGTACCTCGGGCTTGGTGACGGTGCCCTTACAGGATGAGCCATCTCCAGCCCTGAGGTTTTTATATAGTTCCCTGCCATCCTACCTTCCAGAAGTACCTTGCACCTATTCCTGTGTGATGTCATTTCCTCCTCTGATTGTTCCTTTAGACGACAACCGCACAATCCACTCAGTGAGCTACTCCATTCTAGTGAGTTCTCTGTCTCGGATATCTCCGGTTCTTTTCCAAATCCACCTCACGATTCTACATCCATACGTTTAACGCCTTCCGAACTGACCTCTTACAGCCAGGTTTCCTCTGCGGCGGAGAGGGTACGAGGGGAGCTCTATCATATCCTTCTGCCTTCTCTCCGAAAGTGTTTTAAGGTAAGATAACAGCTGGAATCAGTTGGTGACTGTGTGTCATGAGGTATCTAGATTTAAAACAATCTTCAGTATAGTGCATGTTTGTGTGTGTGTGTGTGGGGGGGATGCTATGGAGCCTTTCTAGTGCTACACAGATTCATGTTAGGATCCCTGTCATGGTAGTATAAAGGTTGACTGCACATTTGTCCTGTGTGCTAGGACTACCTAGCCCTTTTTTCCTTAATCCAGAGCTTCAATTTTATGAAGTATTTCCCCTCAGTACCCAAGCATTCCTGGGAAAGAACAACCTTCAACCTAAGGGAGAAACTCGGGATCATCCCAGGACTTCTGGGCTCTGCATTCTGTGGATCTGTGATCCTGGGCACGCCTCCTCTTTGCTCAGCATCCACAGTGCTGTGATATCCCTCCCATCAGACAACCCTCCGTAGGACACTGCATTCTACAAGTGCGACTTGAACTGGAACGCTCAGGACAGCTTCCTGATATGCCTTTTATGGGATGGCAAACCCTAGCTGGAATGGAAGCCAACTGTATGGCCCTTGTAAGGAAGCTTTCCCGGTGAACTGAACTCTGCTGTCACAGAAGTTTTGCTCCAACCCCTGCAGTGGCCCAAGCTGGTGGACACCTCAATATCCCCCACATTCAAAATTCAGTTTACTCCAATTGTGGAATCAGTGCCAAGACTGCTTTTCATTGAGACTGGCATAAAAAGAAATCCCTCCTCCAGAGGAAGAGCCTCTCCTTGTTCTCGGCTTATCTTTCTAAGGTCTACCTTATCAGAGTTGGCCTGTGTTGCGGACAATGAAAGAAAATGCTTCTTGAGGCCATACAACGGGAAGGCTGTATGATACTGAGACTGAACGCAAGGACATCTACATATCACAGCCCGAAGAGCAGGGCTAGAACATGAAACAAATACAAGACACACAGCCCCATAGCCAAGGACAGGGTGTATATAAAGACGGGATGCAGGTGGATTGTGGACCCCTGGGACCTGAAGCGGGCTGAGGTGGCTGACAGTTCTGGAAGCTGGACATGGAATCGCTGTAAGGCCATTCGTTACCAATGCCTTCCTCACAAATGCTTGCCCGGGCAGCGTTAGGGATCTGTGGCCTTCGGAAGTGCTCATTCTCTCCACAGCAAGTCTTCCCAGGAGATGAGGTGAATTTTAAGAATGTTTTCCTTCCCTGCCTGAAGCTCTCAATATTGATTGGCAAAGTTCTGCTGGAAGAGATGGCTGCCAAGGAAGGATGGGGCTTTGGGAAATTCAGAGGACTACACTCTGAAGGGGGAGAGGGGTGGATCATCCGAGGAAGGTCGGCAGGGGCGGTAGAGAAGACAGAAGAGGAGAGGGGCTTGAAGCTATGGGAAGGTGGAACTCTTTCTAAACCACTGAGGTAGGGCAATACACAATGGTCTTTGCTGTGTGGTGATTCTTGCTTCTGTCACCTCTACAGTGATTCAGACAAGGGGTTCGATGGCTATGGACCCCCATGATTTCATTTCTGCTTTCACACCACCTAGATGGATGGTTCTGGAAAAATTCCTTAGCTGCCAGGACCCCTCTTTTCCTAGCCTGAAAGCCTGGTGTACTAACACTGCAAATCTCCAGGCTTCTACAGAGATTAAGATCGTCTTTTATAAAACATTCAATATGGCGGCCCGCACATGGCCGGAGATCAAGAAGTGTTAACAGTCATCCCCTTCACCAGACTTCAGATGTCTTACTCCTTCCCACAAGCAAGTTGTTTACCTCTTACAGAGGCTGTTTCCCACGAGGCTACCTTGGCATCAGCATGGGACTGTCAAAAATAAGTCAACCCCAGGCCTCAGCTAACTGTCCTCACAGTCATTAATAGCTATGGCTGGGTGGGAGCCTCCATTAGCTGTGTGGATAGTGCAGAGAAGGTCCTCTAACAGGGAGGGTAAGTGGGCAGGAACTGTGGGATTAACGGGCTCCAAACATTTACATATAAAAGGCCAACCTTCATCTACTGGCCGGTACCCCTCAGCAGTACAATGTAGTGGAGGAGGAGGAACCTCGTCTGCATTCTGAGCAGGTCTCTGAGATTTAAGAGGGAGGAAAAGCTCCCCAGCTTTGGAACATCGGCAGGGATCTATGGTGGTGAGCCCAGAGCCAGGGCTTGGCTTGGAGGTGGCCTTTGTTGTGCTTAGAAAGTAGCCATTTGTTTTGAGAGGAGGCACATCCATTAGGTGAACCCATGAGAGATAGGCCACCCCTCAGACCAAGACCTGAAGCCATGAAGCTACTCATGGGTTCTGACACCAGTTTAGGATACAAAGGACCCCACTTAGGCCAAGAAGCCTGAGGCACCAGAGCAAGGCTTCATGGTGGAGAGGGCACTCCGCCCTGTGGGAAGGGTTAGAATCCCCTGTCCCCTGCTATCCACTGCCAGGCCTTTTCTACCTCTCAGTACCCTGGTAGTGTCAGGCTCCTTGGTTTCTTCAGTGGTAAGTATTTATTTTAGTTTCAAATTCCAAACAGCAACATTGAAATACAAGGAGGAATAATAACCCGGCTCTTTCTCGTCCTCCCTGGCAAGCTCTTTTAAATTCCCTGAGGTGGCCACACCACTAAGTGCTCACACAGCTTTGCCAGCCCCAGCGACAGCCTAGAGAAAGACGGCTGTCTGTGCGGCTGGGCTCGAAGGCTGCTGCAGCCAGGAACTCAGGCTGACTTCCAAATTCCCACGGATCCGAATATGCTAAGCAGTGTACAAAGAACAGGAATGCAGATTTTTATCTAGTCTACAAACACCAGATCAAACACTCACAGATTTGTTTCTAAAACCTGCAAGTGATAAGGAGAGGAGGGGGGATGGAGGGAGGGGAAGGAACACTTCCTTTTTGCTTGTGAGGCATGGTTTCTGGAGAGCATATGGTCCTGCTGAGAAATCACTTCAACTAACTTATAGAAAGATTCCCCCCACCCCAAAAAAAAAAAAAAAAAAGAAAGGAAGGAAGGAAGGAAGAAAGAGAACCTTTAATACTTTGTCTTTTGCCACAATAAATTAGATATTATCAGGACAATACAAGCTGGCATTAATGGCTCTATTAAGGCTGCAGTGTACGGATGGGTTTGTTGTTGTTTGTTTCTTTGTTTTTCCCTTTGACCTTCCCTTTCCTTCTCAAGGTCCACAGCTAATCAGAAGGTTGAACACCCTTACCACCAAAAGGGTATCTCACGGACGAGGGAGAGGGATTCTGGTACACTGGAACTTTAAGACTCCATTAAACTCTTGACAGGGCTGGGCACGTAGCTGTATGTGGTAGCACAAGGCAGGTCTTGTTTCTATCTGCAGAGAGCGCACATACTGCCCTTGAGCCAGGCAGGGCAACAGAGAGCTGTTAGGGGCAAGGTAGAAAACTCAGGGTGCCTACAGATGGGTTTGGGAAATAATGGGGAGCGCAAAGGGAGTTCGGAGGTTTGGTTCTGGCTTCTCTGCCTGCTCACTTCCTTTTGAGAAGTAGTAACAATGTATTTCCTTCTGACAAAATGTAACTGTCTTCATGGCTGGTTCAGACACTGGCTCCCTCTTTGAATATTTTCCTGGCGGGGAGGGGGCCCACCAGTAAACCTCGAGCTTAGCAGAGCTGACGGTCAGTTCCACAGGTTTTACCTCTGAATCACACACTGTCTTTAAGTTGTAAAAGAGAATTTGACCAGAGTTACCAGAGCAAAGGTTCATGCATCCCAAAGCCCGTGACCTCTGACAACCTCCCTCTAGAATGTTAGCGTGATGTTCCCTCTGAACAGTTCATCTGGTGACCCCACAGAGGAGTCACTGCCAGCTCTCCCCCCACCCCACCCTACCCCCGCCCAAACTTCAGCACTTCAGGGCAAACGCCAATAAAATGAAGGGAGGACCAAACTGTGCTGCACTCTGATTTTGGCTCCCCTACAAAGCTGCCTTTTAATTTTCTGATTCCTTTGAGAAGACAGTTCAAAAAGAGGGAACGCTGGGGCTTATCAGATCTCCGGCGGGCGCATTTGTACCCACTCCCTGCCTGAGAGGAAGGTGTGAGGGTCAGCCCTATGCTGACTGGTCTTTATGCTAATCCCTGTGTTTCTCAGAAGTGCACAGGGGGCTATTTTACATTCCCCTCTGAAGGGAGGATGTTATCCAGGGAAGACAAGGCTGGCAATTTGTTGAGAATGGCTGTCCTTCAGAAACCAAAGAAAAATAAAAAGAGAAAACCCACACACAACACAAACAAACCACCAAGAAATCACGAATCATTGCGCATCACTGGCCAGCCTGGGCCCTGCTTCTTTTGATTGGTTTTCTCTTCAAGCCGCTCTGGGGAAACCCTGCCGGCCTTTTCTCAGGGGGAGACAGGCCTACAGAGACTACCAAACTCTTTTTGTTTGCCTTGCTTCCTCTTTGGTTCCTGAGGCTTCTCACACTTTCTCATACATTCTCACATAAAAGAATGTATCTTTTCTTTCCCAGTTTGAGTCAAACAATAGGCTGGCCCCATTTGGTCAGCCCCCTCAAGCTTGGGGCATAGGCTCTGTTCACCGCTCCCAAGTCATGATTCCTCAGGCAAACCTGGGGGTTCTACACTGACAGAGAAAGGGATGCAAAGGTTAAATGGCCTTTTCCTCATTTCAGAACTCTGACTGGGGCCGAGGCCTTTTAGGGTGACTTTCTCTGCCGTTTCCATCACTCTGCACAGAAGAGTTCCCAGCCAAAAGCGAGCCTGTGTTCATGGGCCACTCAAGGAGACAGGCTAAGGCTCCTGCTAAATTATACAGCTTATGTGCGACACATAAAAGAGAAGAAAATGCCATTTTACAAAATTCCAGTGCTGGAAACAAATTAAGTCTCCCTGACCGCCCAATATGGCTTCCATTATGAGGGCACACACGGGGTGGAGGAACAATCCCAGTACAGTTACTCAACAATGTCTCCTGTGCATGCTTCATAACGGACACATTACACAGGTTCTGTTTCATTACCACAGGCTCCCCCTTCTTACACAGCACGTGTGTCATCATTAATGCTGTGAATTCAGAAGGCCCAGAGGATGATGAGGCTCTCACGCCTTGTTTGATGATGGCATTCCCAGGCTGGCACACCCAGCCACATTGCCAGCTGGACCCCTCCCCCATCTCCACTTTGCTATTATGTTGCCTGCCTCAGGCAGGTTTAATTCTTCAGAATTTAGACATCCATTGTACCAGGCTACATTTTCCCTGGTAATTTCTAGAAGCTTCTGTAATCCCATCTGGACCTCAGACTGTAAGAGGACAGAGATGAGTCTGACATATCTCACAAAATTTTTCCCCTCAGAGTCTGACAGGCTCACACAATAAACACCTCAGAGTATTTGCCAAAAGAATGAATCCAAATGGGAATTGTCTCACAAAGTGGACTCCCCCGCACCCCGATCCACTTGACCCCTATGTTCCGTGATAAAAAACCAACCAGAATCTTTCTTATCTGCAGCCCAAAAGTCTTTCTCTCTTTTTTTTCTCTTATTTATTTGATAGCCCAGGCTAGCCTCACACTTGCTATGGATGACCTTGGTGCTCACCTTCCTGACTGCACAGACTTAGGATAACAGGTGTGCACCATCACACCCAGGTTATGGGGTGCTGAGGATTGAACCCAGGGCTCTATGCATGCTAGGCAGCACTTGAACTAGCTGTACTCCCAGCTCTGACAGCCTCTCTCTTCTTGAAAACATTGTCTTGCCCTTTCACATCCTCTTCGCTGACCCCTGACCTGGCCAGGCTTTAATTCGCCATTCTCTTTGAGAGGCAAACTAAAAACTAAACCAAAGCAAACCAGACCAGTCCAGACCATTTTTAATTGCTGTCCCTGAAAGTTCTCCTGAACCTTAGGCAACCGCTCTGACTGGGCACACACATGCTGTCTGTAGGTTTTAACTTCATGGTGGGCAAGCACATGCCGTGGAGAGAGATGGGCTAGTAAACAAACCCGGAGGCGGGAGAAATGTAAAAGGCGTGAAGTGCCTTGTAACTCCTAACTGGTAGCTGGCTTTACAAAGTTTTGGAAAAATCATCAGAGCCCAAACTGACACACTGACAAGGAGGGTAGGAAGTGGGCGGAAGCGTCTCTTCAGCCCCTTATCTGCCTTTAAAAAAAGAAACAAAGAAGCCAAACAAAACAAAAAATAAAACACAATAAAAACCCGTTTGTGCTTTTGAAGAAACCCTTCCCAACTCCAAGGTCATAGAATAATCTCCTATGTTGTTTTCTAAAGATTTTATTTTTTTACTGCTTTATAGTAATAAGTCTTTCTTTACCTGAGGTTTACTCGTGTCTTATTTTTTGAGGTAAGGGGCAATTTTTATTTTTCCTATTGTGTTAATTAGGCTTAGCTTTGTCTTGTACAGCCTAAATAAATAATGGTTAAAATATGTCTGCAATTTCAGTTTTCTACATTTACCTTAGAATTAGCTTGTCAAGTTCCATTTGGAAAAATCTATCGGGCTGATGGAGAGATGGCTCAGGGGTTTAAGAGCACCTGCTGCTCTTGCCCAGAACAGAGCTTGATTCCCAGCACCCACAGGGCAGCCCTCCCGCTGTAATCCCAGTCCCAGGGGATCTGGTGACCTTTGCTGGCCTCTGTGGGCACTGCATGCACATGACAAAAATACATGCCGGTAAACACTCTTACACACATAAAAATAAAACTTTAAAAAAAATCTATTAATCTTTTATTATAACATGCTATATAGATTCAATATGGTTTGAAATGATAGCTTTATGTTGTTCTAATGCTGAAAATTGCCTCATATTTTAATTGTTGTGGCATCTGAGTTATTGCTACTCTGAATTATTATTTATTTGAATCCCATTCTTATTAATTTTCCAGAAACTTTATTGACTTTGCTAATATTTAATTGCCTCTTAAAATTAGTTTTTATTATGATAAATGTACATAAAACCAGCTTGACTATATCTATCACTTTGAAGTTTACACCCATAGTGCTTTTCCGTGGCATTAAGTGCACTCTCGTCCTGGTCCTGGTGCAGCCATCACCACTGTCAACCTCCTGTACTTCTTTATCTTTCTAGGTGCAACTCAACACATAGCAACTCTCCACTCTTCCCCCTTCTAACCCTTGGCAACTGTAACGTCCATTTATCATTCCTGATTCTAAGACCTGCAGTAAGAGGAATTCCACCTGTAAGAGGAGTCACACAGCATCTGTGCCTCTGTGACTGCCCTACTTCCAGTCAGAGGTGCAATTCCCTGGCAGTTTTCATTTGTGTTTCTCTAAAGTGTTAGTTGTTTCAAAGTATCAAATTTTGGCTTTATAATGTATCCTTTTGGTATACATGTTGTCTTTTTTGGCCTTGTTTTTTACTTCTTTGACTTTCCTTGGATATATTAGCTGCTTCTACTTCCGGCATTGGATACTGTTACTGAAGTAGCATGGACTTGGAACTGGAAGTCTGTGTGCAGCACACAGGAGGAGTATGGACAGACAGACAGCCTCACGGCTCTGGTTCTGCAGAGCCAGGGAGCTACAGGAATTCTTTTATACATGTTTATATGCAGCCTGTAGGCTGAGAACACCAAGATATGTTTTTCTCTGAGGTTACAGGTTTCTTTCAGACTTTGTTTTTTTGTTTTATTTTTTTCTGTGGTCAAAAATATCAGAAGGTTATGGTTGGGGATCCTTAGAGCACAGGGGAAGCTCTATATAGAATTATCTCATAACACAGAGGAAGTAGTCACTTCTGGTACCTCAGAGGTGAGTGGAGCCTTGATTTATGCTTAGCTCATAAACCAGGAAAAAAAAATGGTGACCATTCAGACTTTACCTTTTCCATGTGTTATGTTCTCCTTCAAACCCAGGTCATTTCGAGGTCTCAGTATAATTTTTCTCCTTGATTTATAAGCTGTTTAGACATACAGCTGTACTCCCTGTGGATTTCTTTCCATTATCAGCTGATGTGATACAGTATCATTTTAATTTCCCTAGCGAGTTACATTGATTTAAAGCTTATGTGTCAAATACTTTTTTTTTTATGATTTTTTAATTTCATGTATGTGAGTACAATGTCACTCTCTTCAGACACACCAGAAGAGGGCATCGGATCCCATTACAGATAGTTGTGAGCCACCATGTGGTTGCTGGGACTTGAACTCAGGCCTTTTAAAGAGGAGTCAGTGTTCTTACCAGCTGAGCCATCCCTCCAGCCTGTTAAACACTTGTGACATGTTCTCAAACAGAAAAAGCAGACTGTTTACGCTGTTTACTATCTTCTGCCAGCTAACATACTGTTCTGTTGCTGTTGAGTTTGTTTGTTTGGGGGATGGAATCCCTGTGTACTTCAGGCCGTCTGTGAACTTGTCATTTTTTCTGTCTCTGATGTCCAATTGTTAGATATGAGGTTGGGTGTCACCGTATCTGGCCAATATGATATTTTAATCCAGTAAATTACTTCTAAGAACCTTAAGTCTACAGTGTTTTCTATACAGAATGTGTGTCTACACCCACCCACATACATATTTATACATCAGCCTACTAATCCATTTGATTTCTTGGGTCTCTCATCTGGGGTCTTTTCCTTCTCTTCTACGAGTAGTATATTCTTCAGATTTTTCTCAGAGATTGGTCAGCAATAAAATTTCTCAATTTTTGTTATGTTTGAAATTTCTGTAACTAATTTTCTTTAGTGATAGTTTTCCTGCACAGGAAAAAAAAATCTTCTAGATCAGTGGTTCTCAACCTTCCTAACCCTGCGACCCTTTATACAGTTCCTCATGGTGTGGTGACCCCAATCATAAATTATTTTGTTGCTACTTCATAACTGTAATTTTGCTACTGTTCTGAGCTGTAATGTAAATAGATGCTGATATGCAGGATATATGATATGCAGGATGTATGATACACAGGATATATGATACGCAGGATGTATGATACACAGGATATATGATATGCAGGATGTATGATATGCAGGATATATGATATGCAGGAT